>NW_004955419.1:20908440-20947785 GCF_000276665.1 Chinchilla lanigera | reverse complement strand
AGCCTCCCGAGTGCTGGGATTACAGGCGTGCACCACCACGCCTGGCTCTGTTTTTACTTTTTAATTAAAGAAATTTTGAGAGCATCTTTTTGTATAAAATAAAAGCTTTATTGGGGATTATTTCCTCAAGTAAGCACCCAGAAGTAGAATTAGAGCTTAAATATGTGAGCCATATTATTCAGCCATAAAAAAGAATGAAATCCTGTCATTTGCCTAAAAACAGATGGAACCCGAAGACATTATGTTAAGTGAAATAAGCTAAACATGTGGACTGCATGTTCTCCATGTGGAAGTTGACCTGAAAGTAGGACAGTAGTTATGACAGGTTGGAAGCTGTTGTGGGGATAAAGAGAGCCTGGATTTGATCCGTGCACACTGTGTGCATGTACTGAACAATCACACTGAGCTCCATGCATATGTACAATTGGTACCTGTTAAAGTAACAGGAAATAAGGTCACGTTGGCATCATTTGGCCATATCATCATACACAGGAATTTCATGTTGTTGCTGTTCAAATCATAAGTAATTATGCATCACATTTATTATGTATTCTACACTGAGCTTAGTCCCACCCCCAGTAAATACCTGTTGAATGAATAGATATGAGAATAAATTGATATTCCCTTGTTCTAAAGAAGTAGTTGTGAGCCTTTTAGCATCTTGGTGCATACTACCAGGTTAACTTCCTTAAAAACTTATATAACTTTTTGTATGGCAGCAGTCACCAGCAGTGAAGGAGAGTGCTAATTCTGCTATGTGTGACTGAGGTTTGCGTTGTAATTAGTGTCATTCATGAAGCTCCTGATAGTACATTTCAGTAGCTTTTTTTTTCTACTTCTGTGCATTAACTCAAAGAATCTTCTGTCCTAGAACTCCAGCAGTCATTGATGACAAGTTATCAGCAATTATTTAACTATTCTGTTAACTATTCTAAACATCAACTTTTTAAAATTAAGTTTATTGGTACATTTTTGATATGCACTATGATCACATTCATCATAGGGAATTTGTACCTGTACATGATATAATCTGGTTCTTTTTTTCCCAATCTCCTACCCTCCAACCTCTCTTCGCTGTCCTTATTTACAAAAGCTTTGTTTCCATTTTTTCTTTCTGTTCTTAATTTTTCCCTTCTCCCCTCCCCTATTTCCCCTTCCCATCTTCCCATTTGAACATTTTCTTCCTGTTTCACGGTATCTATTATAAATTTTGGTCCTTATTTACACTTTTGGTTTCTCACACCAGAGAAACAATGTGATATTTACACGTGTCCAATTTATTTCACTTAAGTGTATGGTCTCAGGGTGCATCCATTTACCTAGAAATATCTCACATTTATCCCTCTTTATGACTGAGTAGTACTCCATTGTATAAAAAAACCATATCTTTATCCATTCATTGGCTCATGGGCACTTCAGGTGTTTCCAAGATTTAGCTATTACAAATTGTGCCTCTATAAACATAGGTGTGCACATATTGCTGTGGTGCGATGCTTTTAATTCTTTTGGGGAAGATACCAAGAGAGTGAACAGCTGGGTCAAATGGAATCTGTACTCCTAGTTTTTTGAGGCATCCCCTCACCAATTTCCCCAGTGGTTGCACCAGTCTACACTCCCACCAATAGTGGAGAAGGGTTCCTTTTCCCCAACAGCCCCCAGCATTTGTTATTGGCTTATTTTTTGATAATAGCCATTCTGTCTGGAGTGAGATGGAATCTAAGTGTTGTTTTAATTTGCATCTCTTGAATGACCAGTGATGTTGAACATTTTTTCATATATTTATTTGCTGTTTCTACTTCTTCTGAGAAGTGTCTGTTCAGTTCAGATACTCATTTTTTGGATTAGGTCTTCAAATTGGAGGGATCTGATATTTTTATATTATTAATACTACAAAACACACATTTTCCTCTCTTCCAACTTCATCTTCAGAATTCAGCTTTAAATAGTACAGTGTTTTTTAATGTCTTGTTTTAAACATTTGTTAGGCAGTTGTTATATAAAGACACTTCTGTATCTAAACTGTAGGTGTGATTTTAGGTGAATGAGCACCAGAATCAGAGTGAGCCCTTGATTCAGATCTGATTTCTGTTCTTTTATCATCTGACTTTCAGAGCGTCAGATTTCTCCTCCATAAAATGAAAAAATACTGCTGCCCTTAGAGCCTGTAGTACTTAGATTAAATAATGTGGAATCACCTGATTCAGTACTTGGCACATAATTCTGAAGTGTTTGTTTATTCCAAATTAGGTACGCAGGGCCTAGAAGTCTGGCTAGAAAGGTTCATTGCTGTTTACCAAGTAGAAAAAAAAAAAATCATGAAATCATGAACTAAAGCCTACCAGATGTTACAGAGATGAATAAAAACTTACACTGTAGTTTTTATTTTACACTGTAGCATAACTGTAGAGATATATCATTTCTAGTAATAAAACAAGTAGAGTGCTAAGAGTTGAGCCAGCACAATTTGAATGAGTAACACTGATGGGGGATTGCTATTAAATAGATTTGGTTGGTTTTAAGAAAGATTTAATGATGTGTAGAGAAGATGGCATTGGGCAATATTGTTAAACCAGTTCATTGACAAAAAGTCTTACTTTGGGGCTGCAGAGTTTTTGATTTGATGGAATAAATGGTAGAGTCTGTCTTTGGACTTAATGTGAGGAATATAATAAGATGGACCTGTTGAGTATCATTATAGCTAGTGTGTGTAGGTGTGGAGAGGTAAAAGTGAATGTTAGTGGGGAAAAACACAAAATGATCTGTTATCATGAGCTAGATGAGGGTGTATGAAAACCTGTACTAAACAGGAGGTAATTGGAAGAAGTAGTGAAAGGATTTAACTCTGTGCGTGGCTGTCACCAGGGAGCCGAGTCTGAAGGGGAGTCCAAGGAAACTAGGAGTCCAAAGCAACTCATAAATTTATAATCATAGAACTGGGGAAAACTAGGGATTAAAGGATAATCATGTTTTTTCATTGAAATGTAGCACACAGAAAATTACACAAAACAAATACATACCTCCAGTAGTTATTAAGTAAACTCACATGTAACCCACATGCCAGTCAAAAATTAGATACTTGGGGCCAGGGATATAGCTTAGCCGCACAGTGCCTTGCTTGGCAAGCACAAGGTCCTGAGTTCGATTCCTGGTACCAAAAAAAGTCAGATATTTATTTACCAGCAACCGAGAAGCCTACAATGTCAAGACTCCTTTCTTCTACAAAGTAATAACTATTCTAACTTCTAATATTACAGCTTAGTTATATCTGATTTTTCATTTATGTAAATGGAATCATTGCTGACCTCTTTTCACTCAGTATAGTGTGTGTGAGAATCATGCATGTTTTTGCATGCCATAGCTATTGTTCTAGTCATTTCTTTGCTGCGTGACTGTACTCCAATTATTTATCAAGTCCACTGAGGTTCACTCTTTGGGTTGTTGTCATTTTGGAACTGTTACAGATGATGCTACAGTGAACATTCTGTACTTGTCTTCTGCTCTTGCTTATGTTTGTCATAGTCCAGTCACACTACTATAATAAAGTCCCATAAACTGGGTTACAGATAGCAGAGATGTCTCTCAGTTCTAGGGGCTGTGGGGTGTCACAGCAAGGTGCCACTATGGTCAGGTTCTGGTGAGGACTTTCTTTTCTCTTTTCTTTGCTTTTTGTTTCCTTGCAGTACTAGGAATTGAACCCAAGGCCTTGTGCATTACAGACAAATCTCTACCACTGAGCTGTGTCCCCACCCCTGGTTTGTTTTGTTTTGTTTTTTATTTTGTGTTTTGAAACATGGTCTTGCTAAGTTGCCCAGGCTGGTATCAAACTTGAGGTCCTCCTGTCTCAGCCTCATGAGTAGCTGGGATTACAGGTGTGTTCCATTGTGCCCAGCTTTCTTTTTGCTTACAGACTGCCAACCTCTCCCTGTGGCCTCACATGGTAGAAAGAGCAGGGAAGCTCCCTCAGACCTCTTTATGAGGTCCATTCGCGAGGGCTTGACTCTCATAACCTAATCATCTCCTACAGGCCCTTTTAGTACCATTGCCTTGGGGTTTAGGGTTTCAACTTATAAATAGGGAAGGGATGAAAAGTAGAGCACAGCTGTGTCTTCCGTTGAGTACAGTGTGGGGTTGCTTGGTCATAAGGTACACACATATTCAACTTCACTATGTTTGTTGGCTTTTAGTTTTTCAAAGTTGAATTTACCAATTTTACTTTCCCATCGGTGTTATAGGACTCTCCATTGACAACACTTAAATTGTCGGACCAATTTTGGTGGTTGTATAATGTTACCACATTTTTTTAATTTCCATTTCCCTAGTGACTTAACAGGGTCGCTACTTTCCATGTTTACTGACTATTTAAATATTCTCTTTTGTGGGGGATCTGTTGGATATCTTGTGAGGTTTTGTTTTGTTTTGATTTTTGTTTTGTTGAGATACTGGGGGTTGAATGCAGGGCCTTAGCACCAAGCTATATCCCCAGTCCTTTGTTTATTTATTTATTTATTTATTTTTTGAGGTAGGGTCTCACTAAGTTGCTGAGTTGCCCAGGCTGGGTTTAAACTTGGCATCCTCCTGCCTTAGCCTCTGCAGTGCTGGCACCACATTCATGTTTTTTTCTTTTCTTTTCACTTTCTTAATGGTAATTTTTATTTACTGAAAGTTATTTTTACTGTAATTTGGTGTACCAGTATATTTATAGTTAGTGCTTTTTGTGTCCTTTTCAAAAAATCTTTTCCTATCTCAAGATAATGAAGGTATATGTCCCTATTACCTTTTAGAAATTATATTGTTTTATATATAATATGAAGTAAAAATCAAGTTTGAACTCCAAATTTTATCTGTATTCCAGTTTTTCTGCTAGTATCCTTTTTTTCATTTCAATCCAGGATATCATGTTATGTTTAGATACTCAAATTTTTGAAATATGGCTGTAGTCCAAAATTTAAAGCATTTTGCTAACACTACCAGATTATTACCCATGACATGTTCCCGTTATGCCCAGTCAAGGGCACTGAGTTGCCTCCTCTTTGGAATCACTCCTTAGTATCTCTATCTAGAAATAATCTCCTCTTCCACTTCATTTCCATAGATATTTTTTCTTTTTACTTCTCTCGTGCTTATTGGAATACTTCTGCTGATTTGTCTGTCTTTTCTAACTGATGGATAAAATCAATCTTAGTACATCCATTGGGCTTTGTGAGACCTGAATCTTACTTGAAACTAAATGAGGTCTTAAGTGTAATATACACTTTTTGTAAAAGTGACACCAATTTGGTGACTTGGTCTAATCTAACACTTTTGGCAAATTAAAATCATAAAATTAAGTCACTCTAGCCAGGGATATAGCTCTGTGGCATAAGTGCTTACCTGGAAAGCCTGAGGTCATGAGTACAATTCCTGATATTAAAAAAAAAAAAAAAGTCACTCTGGTTACTTTCAATCACTCTGTTTCTCAGGAAGTTAAAGAATAGAGGTAGGTGTCAAATCTTCCCTCATAGTCTCTCTCAGCTTCTTTATACTATGCTCCTATAATTACAGCTCTCAAGAAATATATTTGTCTCACAGCTGTGAAACTAAAAAGGCAAATTTAAATAATTTCTTTAAATGAGTATATTGAAAACATTGAGTTTTCTAAAATTATCTCATATTTCCTCTGTATTTATGCCTTCATATCTTACAATATGAGGTCTCCTTAATTACACCTCTAAACTGCTAGTAAGAAGCAGGTATACAATTGAGGGGTTGAGGAAACAACTTTGAATGTGTGTTATACCAACACAATACATAGACGTGACAGTTATATAGTGAGCTTGATTCTTTTAAGAGACAGTTCCTTCAGAATGAATAAGTAACAGATCTTCCATGCATGTGAAGTTATATTTCTGAAAAACTGGGGAGAGGGAGCACCAAGATGGTGGAGTGGTAAGCAGTAGAGAAAGAGCCTCTCTGAGAGTCGTCATCCAGATGCTGGAATAAAGCAATATGAGGAAGACAAGAAGGAGGGAAGTGGGTTCCCTGGACTCAGGAAGGATCTGAAACATGAATTGAAGCCCACAGAGAAAGTTAAGAGAGAAACTTCAGTGAAGAAGAAGGAGATGTCTGGCAGTGCCTTCTCCCTGAGATGGGACTCGGTATGCAAGAGGAACAGTTCAAACTTGGCAGACACGTGGTGACTGCTGGTGACCCCAGAGGTCTCCACAGAGAGATGCAGTGGTGGAGGGGACCAGTGGATGGACGTGAAGGACTGCACTAGCTGTAATGAGTGCGGGGGGCTCAGTGACGCTGCATGAGAGAGTGGTTGGCAAGGAGTCATCTTGGAGAAGGGCCAGCTGAGCTCAGAACTCAGAGCAGCTGCTGGCTCCATCTAGTGGCTCCCAGCTGAGCTCAGGCCCACTGAAGGAACACTAATGGCTGCAGGCCAAATGAGTCTGGTCTTGGCCAGGAGGTGCAGGCCCGCTGAGATTATCCACTACCATGCCAAAAAGCTACTGCTGGTCTGCTGGGATAAATCAACATGGATTGATACTCTGTCCCCACATGTTGTGTACCAGTGACAGCAGAGACATACTTGGAAGTAGACTTTTTTTCTTTTCTTTTTTTTTTTTTTTTTCTGTCTCTGTCTCACTTGTTCTTGATGTGGTTTTGTTTTTGTTTTTTTTCTTCATTGTTTGCTCTTGTTTTTATATGTGTGTGAATGTGGTTTCTAGCCTCTGTGGTTGTAATTTTTTTTAATAGAGCATGAAACAAAGGACTCCCACATGTGAGGGTCCTGGATGAGAGTTGTTTATTTTTATTTTTGTCACAGTCAGTTGAGCAAATTAATCTTATGTTGTGCTCAGGAACAATACACAGAGTTACATGACATGAATTTTTCAGCCTTCTGAACGCTGCTGTCTGGATCTGTAGTGAGTAATGTCTTCTATTACTCTGTCTTTTTTTTTTTGTAAAGAGAAAAGAAAACAAAATAACAACACAGATAAAAACAAAACAACAAAAATAACAAAAATGATACTGATCGCTTCTCGGCCTTTTGGCTAAGATCAAGTGCAAAAATGATACTGAATTTCAAAAGAAGATTCTAAGAAATTACTAATGGTTGTTATATTACATATTTTCTTCAGTGAAATTACTCAGATTACCAGATGTAAGAATGCAAGAGTGATCAAACAATTAAAGAGAATAAAAAATAATCTAAAGAAACATTTGAAACAATACATAGTTTCACTAATCAAGATGGTAGGAATTCAACAATGGTTGTTATATTGCATATTGTTGTCTTCAAATTAGTTGTTCAGATTACCAGATATAAGCATGCAAAATTGGTCAAAAAATATTTAAGCGTTAACAGTTCCTTTCTATAAACCAATAGATATCAGCAGTTCAGTTATCCCAGCTATCCTTGCATATACATGTATATTTTTTCCCTTCTTTCTTTTCTCCTTTCTCCCATCCCAGTTATTCCTTCCCTTTGAGCAATTTCTTTCCTTTCACAATATCTATTTACCTTTTGGATTTTATTTACGTTTTAAGGTTCTTACACTAGGGAGACAATACGATGTTTACACAGGCAAGTCTGATTTATTTCATTTATGAATATAGTCTTTAGTTGCATTCACTTACCTGTAAAAGCCTCGTTTATCTTTTTTCTAGCTGAGTAATATTCCATTGATAAAAATAGCACATCTTTTTTATCCATTCCTCAGTTGATGGGCATTTGGGTTGTTTCAAAGATTTAGCTATGACAAATTATACTGCTATAAACATAGGTGCACATATATTGCTGTGGTATGATGTTAGCATGATCCCCCTTAGCCTTACTTCTGATCTCTTCCTCTTTTTCCATGTCTCTATTTTTTCCCTAACTCATTATGAATTTTAACCCCTGTGGGCAAATTTGACATATTAAGGATTTGTATACTGCATATAATTTTCTGGTTTGTTTTAGATTTTGTTATACATGTATAACCACAAATCTAAGTGACAAATTAATGGGTAGCCCAGTTTGTCATTTTGTAGGCCGTGTTTAATGCTCTTGTCATTGCTGATGGTATCACTATAGCCAGAAGTGACATAATTGTTCTAAACAGCTATTCTCCCTGGTATTTGAAGACTGAGATTGACTAAGGGTCACAGGAAATACAGTGGCACAGTGCCAAAGAACCAGGGGTTGGGCCAAACAGGCAGCAACTTCTCATCCCCAACAAGTTGAAGAGGTAGGATCTTGCACCAGACTGAAAATCCAAAGATCAGCTAAACTTGGAAGATACCTCAGAGAAGTAGTCATTTCCTAAGGGTTCTAAGTACTAGCAATAAAGCAACCCACCATAGGCAATTTACAAGCATCACCCCAGGAATTAAATTTTAAGACTGGCATATATATTTTGTTTTTTATATGTATTTGTATTAAGTAGAAATACCTTATATTTCTATTGACTAGCATCCTAGGAGAAATAAACATGGACTGTATTTTCACTAAAAGACTTGTTTGCAAATATTCATAGTAGTTTTATGCATATTAGCCAAAGACTAAAAACATCCCAAATGTTCATCTCCCAGTGGCCAGATATGTGACTTAGGACATAGTAACAGTAGATAAGCAATAAAAAGGAATAAGCGCCTACTAGATACACTGACCTGGCTGAATCTTCAAGACATTATGAATGAAAGAAATCAGATAAGAAGAGTACATGCTGTGTATTTATATTTATTTGAAATTATTTCACAGGCAAAACGAATGAGGAATGTAATAAGATCATTGCCTAAGGCCAGGGTGAGTTAACTGCACGACTCCCAAGGAGCCCCGGGAACTCTGAGTGGTAGATGTTCCGTGTTAGTTACACAAGTATGTGTACATCGTCAGTACCCATCACTTACAGGGGTGCATTTCATGCTTTGTAAATTATACCTTGGGTTAAAAAGATAAAGCAATATTTTGTGGTGAAAACAGATGATAAGAAAGGAATGAAACAACAATTTTTTGTTTGTTTGTTTTTCTCCGGTATCGGGAATCGAACTCATGACCTTGCACTTGCCAGGCAGGCGCTGTGCCACTGAGCTAAATCCCCAGTCCCGAAACAACAATTAATAATTGTTAGAGCATTTAGTATGTAGCACTGTTCTCAGCACTTCACATTTGTTTATTCATTGTATGCTAATATCTCTCTAAGGTATAAATACCATTATTCCCTTTGTTTTACAAATGAGGGATTTAAGGCACAAAGAGATTGGCCAAGATTACACAAGTAACAATTGGTAAAGCCAAGATTTGAGCCTCAGCAGTCTGGTTCTAGACTATTTTAAAATAAGTCTAGCATACAGTTTATTATAATAAATGTAAACAGATTAAGCTAGCATGCTGAAAGTCAAAGATTATCAAATGGGAAAATAAAATGTAGCTATATAATACTTGCAAGAAACTAGTACCATATTATTATCAGACAAAATAGAATTTCAAGATGGAAATATTAAAGGATTAGAAGACCCACTACATAATGTTTCAAAGAAACAGTTCACCATGAAGACGTAATTCTCATAAGCATGTGTCAAACACCAATGAAATTTTTTATGAATAAATATTTGACATGTCCACAACTGTGGTAGATTTTGATGTGTGTGTGTGTGTGTGTGTGTTGGGATTGAGCCTGGGCTTTTGCACTGAGCTATATCCCCAGCCCTTTTTTATTTTTTTATATTGAGAGAGGGTCTTACTAAGTCACTAAGTTGCCAAGATTGGGCTCAAACATCTGATCCTGTTGCCTCAGCTTCCAAGAGTACTGGAATTACAGACATGTAATTCCACACCTGGTTTGATATTTTCATTTTTAAAACTCCTGGATATGAACAGTACCAGGAAGTTTTTCTTTTTAAAAAAGAACACTTAAATACAAATGAAAATATCCTAAAGGAATAGAATTTGTAATGTCAGCTGTATTGATACAAATTTTCACATTAAAGGATTTCAAAAGGAGAGGGAAAAAATTCATGATTGTTTCAATGACGAAACTGTTGGTAAATGTCATAATTAACCAAAAGAAATAAAGCCTTTTAAGCAAACTTGGATTAAGAGGGATCTGGGATTTCTTTACCCTTCTAAAGAGAATATTTCAAAAAACCAGTGAGCAGTCATATTTAATGACAAAACTTTGGAAGCCTTCCCTTTAAAATTTAAAAAAACACAATGTGTGCTAGCCTTGGTCCTGTTAAACAGTGTACTAGAATCTGGGTGTGGTGGTGCACACCTGTAATCCCAGCACTTGGGAGGCTGAGGCAGGAGGGTCATTGTGAATTCTAGACCAGCCTGGGCGACAAAGTGAGCTCAAGGTCAGCCTGAACTGCATTGCAAGACTCTGTCTCAAAAAGACAAAGAAAAAAAAAATAAACAGTGTACTGGGGAATTTACGCACCCGAATAACAGATAAAAAAAAAAAAGTAGGCATTAAAAAGAGAGATAAAATTGCTCATGGAAGTACATCTTTTTGTTGTTTTACAGAAAATGTCTGTGGAAGAAATGCCTATGTTGCTCCAATGCTAGGGTTTAATGCAGATTTACATATAAAAAAGGTCAGACCTAACATTTGATGGTGTCTCACTTGCACTTAGCCTAGCTAACTAGTCATAGTAAACCAGTGTTCTGTGACACTGGGGGCACTTTCTTTTCATCTAGCAATTACGTTCCTAGACTGTACAGTTAAACTGATGAAATTAGCCACCACCAAGTAGCTTTATAGATTTTAATAGTTACCTGTGAGAGAAACATTTTACTCCCAACTCTATAAGTGCTGCTTTAGACAAAAATAAAGTGATGTAAAGTTGTATGAAACAGAAGACATGTTTTTGTGTAATAGATCCCTTAAACTTGTATTCTGATTTAGAGTTCCCTTAGTGTAAATTTAAATCTTACTTACATTTTAGATTCTATTCTAGGGCTTGTACTTCAAAGTGTGAAGAGCTCAGCCAAGATTAATCATAGCTCTAAACCCAAGGTAACATTGCAGACCCATGGTGTACTTTAATCTTAGTCATTATTTACTGGTAACCTGGACAGAGTGCATGGCATGTGCTCTTCTGTGTCACTCAACCCTCCCTTTCCTCTCCGCAATCCACAGTTACTTTTCACGTTTGTAGTTTATCTTTCCTCTTCTCCTAGGAAGCTAGGGTTTTTTGGTTTTTGGTTATTTTGTGAAATAAAAAATCATTGTGGAAAAGAAAACCACAGAGTCTAGGGATATCTCTGTTTAGGAACAAAAATTAACATTTGAGTTAAATTGTCTTTGCATTATTTTCACGTTGTTCATATACAGTATTTTAAATGTTTTGGGTTTGCTCATTAAGTCCTTCCCTGGTCAGCGTTGCTACTGTTAAATCTGTAGCGTTGTTTTACCCTGTCTATTCTAGGTCTGTTTTTCTTTCAGCTTTTTGATGGGACTTAGAGCAGTGATGGCAAACCTTTTAGAGCTTTCAGTGATACAAACAGCCCACGTTGGCACGCATGCTGTAGGTTCGCCACTACTGCTATAGAGGCTAGTACTTAAAAGAGAGACATTTCCTGGCCTGTGTTGCTGTATTATGTACTCCATGATTTCTGCCTTATTTCAGTTCCAGTGTGAGCTTGACAGGAGGAGACAGGTGGTCATTCTGCTGACCAGCAGCTGATTGGGGAGGGTGGAGGCTCATGATGGATGGATACGTCTGCTGACAAAAAAAGCAATTCCATGAATATGAGTGTGCAGAGTAAAATTGGGGTCAGCAGATGGTAGGTCTAAGCTGTATCTTATTTCTTCCTGAGCTATGAGATCGGCTGTAGCTGTCTTTTCACAGAAGCCAGCTGGGACTGCCATTAACTGCCAGCGTCCCCTGATTTTTGTAGAAGGCACTTGTTGCTTTCTTTAGAAAGTATTCAGCCTCTCACTTTTATAGATGGCGTTATGCTCATTTGGTGGCAAAACATGATACCGCCAAGCAGGCTGTAGGAGAACTGGCCTTACTGTGGAGAACGTTCCCATTAGGCCCATTCCCGCAATACAGTCGCTCTGAAATCTGGTTTTCTCTTGTTCCTTCTTTAATCTCTGATATTTTAAATTCCTGTGGTTTCTGCCGTTGCCATTTCAGGTTTCATTCCTGACAGTTCTTCGCATGTTGTGAAGAGAAGAAACATTTCTCAGAAAAGCACCAGTGCAGAATGCGAGGTTATGTGTAATCTTAAGTCAAACAGATCTAGTTTTAGCTTTCTTTATAATATATCAAATTTA
The DNA here is from genome assembly GCF_000276665.1 of Chinchilla lanigera. Classification (NCBI taxonomy): domain Eukaryota; kingdom Metazoa; phylum Chordata; class Mammalia; order Rodentia; family Chinchillidae; genus Chinchilla; species Chinchilla lanigera. The sequence continues at coordinate 20,935,534 of NW_004955419.1, read as the reverse complement.
ATTTCTTTGACTCAAAGTACATTTTAGAACTATGTTTTGGGTTTAATTCCTGAAACTTACCTACTAATTGACATAGCTCTGCAGTTGATACAGTTAAATTTATTATAACAAATAGTTCTTAGTCTGTCTTAAAGATGGTCTTCAGCATTTTGAGAAGAAAGAAATAAATTAGATTACAGGTAGGATTGTGGAAGGTATGGAACCAAAGGAGAAGCTGGGAATACAGCTTGGGGTCATACTTACTCTGTATCCCTAAGAAGTCCTGGTTGTGCAAGAAGGGAAAATGATCATTTTCCTTCATCTTTTGTTTTAATATCTCTTCCCCGATTGATCCCAACAGAAATTCCAGGGTTGACTTTTTTTTTTTTTTTTTTTTACCAAACTTGGTATGTTCCCGTCTCTGAACCAGTCGCTGTAACTTACTGGCCAGACCTGAGGCCAGACTTGGCCTGACCTGAAGCTTAGAAGTGGAGCTAGCTCCTCTGCAAACATACAGAGTGGAATTAGGTGATATTGACATTGGAAGAGGAAAGGGATGCTAGACAGTGAAAAACACTAAACATCCCCACTGTCCTCAAACTGTTTCGTGATGAAGGGCTATCCTAAGTCAGGAGTGTACGAGCATCTGGGTTCTTCGTTGGGACCTTCCGTTGTCCGAGCCTCACTCCTCCCCACATTGCTTTTGTTTTGCTGCAGATACCTATTTCCCAAGTTCACACTGTGCTGGACTGAGTTCGTAGACATGAAGGTCCGTGTGCCGTGTGAAACGGTTGAATACATTGAAGCCAACTATGGTAAGAGCTGGAAGATTCCCATAAAGACATGGGACTGGAAGAACTCTCCGCCCAACGTGCAGCCCAATGGAGTTTGGCCTATTTCCGAGTGGGATGAGGTTATCCAGTTATACTGAAAGGCTGGGTGAAATAGGGGAATTTCTCTTCTGGAAGAACAAAAGTGGATAACTATTTAAAAAGCTGCACATCCAACATAAGTGAGACCACCACCGCCACCACCAAAAACAGGACATTTGAAGACACAGAGTCCCAGCTCCTGAGCCATCTGATTTAGTTCTGGAGCAGCATTTATTGAGGAGTTTCTGTGTGCCAAGTGAAACGTGAGGTAAGGGAGTATCAGAGATGAATGAGCAGATCTCTGCCTCTTTTTCCTATGCCTTTGTCAGCACCCCAACTTTCCTTCGAGAGAAACACCCTTCCCCTTTGAAGAGCTGAAATAGAATAGGATATATTTTATAACGGTTTTTTAAATGTTAAGTAATGTTTAGACTGGAAAATGAGTTCATCAGGTAAAAGCTAAGGAAGGATGTACTGGTTAAAGAGAATAATCCATTCCTGTCCTCAGGATTTGAGATGGTATGTTAGTGCTGCGTTTAAGATTACAAAGTCTGGGTTAAGAGTGAAGTGATTAGGCTTCTGTGGCATCAAGGAGCGATGCTAGCAGATTCATTTTATACGCAACCTGATGTGGAATTGATTTGGAACGCAGGGCATTAGTCTGTAAGGGAAGGTGAAGCCTATTTCCAGCTTGTCGGGTAAATGTCCATACTCTTACTATTTTCATATTTGAAGTGAGAAGCAAGCTGATGCTTGTGTGATGCTTAAGTTTCCATCCATTGTGAGAGTATTTTCTCTGACCTCTGTTGGCGCTTATTGACAAATCACTCAAGCAAGACCAGGCATGATTTTAAAAGTTGTTATTTCACAAAACTTAACTTTCCTTATTTCATTCTCAGCCACTCCATTCAATAAAAATAGGAGCTGCTCATGGACATTCGATATTTTCTGTATAACCCTTGCACTTCCAATTTTAACATTAACACTAATGTTAATAGAAATACCTCTAATTTTTCTAAATAGACTCTGTTGTATTTATTCACCAATCATAGCTCCATGTATTTAATTTATGGCCTATGTATCACCTTGAATAAAAACCTACCTGTCAGCTTTCTTCCAAAAGTACTTAAGGTCTCCAAAAGGGAAGGTAAATGGTGAGCCTAGCAAGTACTCCCCGCCCTAGCGGATAGGGTTGGTAAAGCTTTTGTCTGTCTCTAGGTGTCCATCAGTTGAATATTGATGAAGAAAGCACTCAGACTTCCTTCGTTATTGAGTACTAGTGCTGTGGATTCCTGCAGTTTTCTTTTTCCTCTAAGATACATTCCTCAGTGCACCGGGATGGCCGGGTCTCGCTCATGGCTTCACCAGCCCCTTGCATGATGTACTCTGAGTGAGAGAGAAAAGCAAATGGAGGCACAGTGATAATCACTGTTCTTTCTCTTTGGGAAAGGAAGCCAAGTCTTGTATCTACTCTGTGCTATTTAGGATTGTTTTTTGGAGCAGCTTGCCAGATTTTCCTCCAAAACTGGAGAATAATGAGTCTCAAATATGGAAACCTCTAGTATGTACAAGCCCCTAGATTCGCTCCCCAGCACTGCCACAAAAAGTTTAAAAAAGAAAAAGTGGCACATCTGAGGGACTGGGCTGACAGTTTCCCAAAGCACAGTTGGACAGAGTGACCTATACCACCAACCCCTCCAAATCTTAAAACCAACGTGAAAGCTCTCCTTGATGAATGCTAACAGTCTGGCTTAGGCTGTTTTTAATGTCAAATCCATGTGTCTTCTCATAAATAACCTAAACATGTTTTCAGGAGCCTTTTTACATTATTAACAGACGTGTCCCAAAAGGATAGGTCATCATCGTCATCAGCTTTCTCTGCTTGAAAATAGCCCACAGAACAAAAATCAAAATTTTAAATAGCCGACCTTAATTTCATTTGTCATGTGCTAAAACAACGTAACAGATGGTCTCATACTTTCCTCGTTGCTGGACAAAATACCTGATGGCTGGAACTTGAAGGGGGAGAGGTTTATTTTAACTCGCAGTTGAGAAGTTTCTGTCCATGTTTGGCTGGCTGAAATACAGGAGCAGCACTGCAGAAGGGCCTGAGCTGTGTACTTCTGAGCTCCCACTCTCCAGCTTAAAGGCTCATCCAGTACCACTAGCCTAAAGCCGCAAAATTTTCCAGGTTTCTCCTCCTGGAAAATGAACAGTTTTTTTTTATCCTGAATACTATCAATCCCTAGGAGAACTCTCCCCTCAAAGACCTAGTAGAAAAGGTACATCTCCCCTTCTAAAACATAGTCATCAGTACTGATAGCGCTAGACTGCACAAAAACCCGTTAATAACTGGTCAAAAGAATTCCTTTGAAGAAATGTCCCAGTAACTATTCCTCTTCCCTCTTTGTTTTTCTTTATCATGAAGATCTGGACTGGGCCACCTCTTAATACTGCATTTTGGGGAGGCAACATGTTGATATAAAAAGACAGCAAACTTTTGAGTAAGGCCAGAGTTTAAATCCCAGCCACATTATGTGAGTGCCTCAGCTCAAATTTAATTTTTTAAATTTATTTTTATTATAGCTTCTACTTTTATAAAATAGGGCTTCAATGTGGTATTTTTATAAAAGTATATAACATATTTTGATCGTATCCGTGTCCCTGTTACCCTCCTTCATAGTCCTACCCATCCTTATTCCTTGCTCTAGTCTAATAATAGTCATCCTTCTGTCATCTTTTTAGCGTACACGTTAGGGAAAACATACAGTGGCTGTCCTTACAGGACAGCTTTTTTATTTTAATGTAGTAGATGTAGATATTGAGAAAGAAAATATTGAGAAGCACATTCTTATGAAAAAAATGAACATTTATAACAACTAGAGAATAACAATAGTTAATACACTATGTACCATAATCTTAATGGCAAAATGTCACTGAGTACAAATCATAGACAAAAGACTCTTACAGAGAAGAAACAAACAGATAATAGCATAAAACTTTCTTTCTGGTGAACTAAGAGCAACCAGTAGTATAAGTGAAACAAATTGGCATATATATTGAAATATTTTTGAAATGGCAGAATAGAAAGTTTGAGGAATTATTTGAACTTCTCCCTATTTCCTATTTCTCCGTATATGTTTTAGTCTCTTATATAAGAGAACCATATAATCTTTAAGGCGTGTGTCTGACTTATTTCACTTAACATTATGTTTTCAGATTGCATCCATTTGCCTTTGAATGCCTCAAGATTATCTTTTCTATGACAGAGTAGTACTCCCAAAGACCCAGTCAAAAATGGGCAACCGAAATGAATGGACACTTCTCAGAAGAATCACAAATGGCCAGTAAATACATGAAAAATGTTCAACTTCACTGGCCATAAGAGAAAACAAATTAAAACTACATTGAGATACCATCTCACCCAGAAAGAATAGCTAATATATTAATATATATAAAACAAATGCTGACGAGTATGAGGGGAAAAAGGAACCCTTCTACATTGTCGGTGGAAAGGTAAACTAGTACAATCACTATGGAAATTACTGTAGAGATTTCTCAAAAAACTAAAAGTAGACATTCAGTTTAAGCCAGCTATCTCCCTTCTAGATATCTTCCCCAAAGAAGTTATACATGCACACGCACGTTTATAGCAGCACAATTTGTAATAGCTAGATCTTGGAAGGAGCGTATATGTCCAACAGCAGATGAATGGGTAAAGAAAATTTGGTTTTAATACACAATGGCTTATTGTGATTAACATGATCTCCAGTTCCATCCATTTCCTTGCCAGTGACAAACCTGTAATTCTTCTTTGCTGCTAAATAATACTCCACTGTGTATTTGTATCACATTTTCTTTTTCCATGCATCCGTTCATGGACACCCATCAGCCTCAGTCTCCACATGGGTGAGTGGGAAAATGGTGCATACTTCTAAGGTTTTTAGGAGGAGTAGGTGAAACACCAAGTGCTTAGCCTCAGGTTTAGGGGTAAGTACTGCAGAAATGTGGCATTTCCTAGTTTCATGTTTTCTAATTATTACTCAAGTGGGATGACAGAAATTGTAGGTCAGTATACACTGGTTTACTCAGAAAAATTGCATGACTGAATTTGGTTAACAAAAAAATATACAGGGCATTACAGGTCAAATTGCATACATTATAAATTCAGAGACATTATAGTGATGCTTCTTCTCTAAACAAAACTTCTGTTTTCATTTTGCTGGTGAAGCTGTTGTCTCCTAAAATTATCTCATGTGCAGATTTTGTCCAAGCAGTTTACTCTACTTCCATAGGCTTGGTTCCTACTCTTGCCTACACTTGCTTTTCAATCTTCTAACTTTTTCTTAGAGTAAATGTTCACTATAAATCCCGATTTGGAATACTTAGTTTTATTTAATTGTTTATGCTGGCCTGGGGATGTAGCTCAGTGGTAAAGCACTTGCATAGATTTAATCCTCAGCACTGCAAAAATACAATGTCTCTGCTGATGTATACCTGTGTCATTCTTTATAAAGGAGAATTGAAAACACTCATGTCTATTTTCTGTCCCCACATTTCTGGTTCTTTCTCAAGTAGGCAAGAATCAGTAGGCTATATGATGTCACTTTAAGCTGTCCCACATCATGCTTAATTCCTAATTACAGTTTATGAGTCAGATAGACCAGTTCAATGGTGATACCTTTTGAACCAGTGCTTAAAATAGTCAAGTATAAGTTTTCTCATGAAAAATCTGTTTCTGGACTCTCTGGACTTCCCAACCGAATAGGACCCTATGAAAATATCCATTTGCCAGCCAAATTTGCTCCTATAGGCTTAGGAGTACTTCTCACAGAACAGGTGGGAGCATAAGAAGAATTAGAAGTACTGTATTTTGTTTTTTAAAATTTATAAGATTTTATGGGCTTTTGTGTTTTGTTGTTGTTGTTGTTGTTGTTGTTTTTGTTTTTTTCTTCTGGTACCAGGAATCAAACTCACGGCCTTGCACTTGCCAGGCAGACACTTTGCCACTGAGCTAAATCCCCAGCCCGGATTTTATAGGCTTTTGATTATTTATCCAGAGCATGGAGAATAGTTCACATGTTTGTTATATGAAAGTTAAATGTAGATTTTTGTGTAGCTCTTCCACTTCATAACTATAAAAGCATACATGAATTTTATAAACAAAGGGATATTTTAAACACGAGTACATTTCAGTGTATGCTTACCAGTTCACTATTTGGTTTTGTCATATACAGACAGTTTGTGGTACTACTGAAAATACCTTCAATATTATTATTTTTATCAGAATTTATAATATATAATTCACTTTGGGATGGTGAATAAAGTTTTTTTAATCTCTTGAAATATTTTGTGTTTATTTTTGAAACCTAAGTAGAAATAATAGCCTCTTACATTCATAACCCACCTGGTAAAACAGTAATCTTACTACCAGCATAGTGTTTCTGAAAATTAAGTCCAGAAATACTAGAGGTTTGCGCACATACATTTGAGAACCCAAAAGTCCTCTGAAGAAGCATGTCAGCCAGAGACCACCAGGAAAATGCCTGTAGTCACACAGTTAGGTTTGTTAGCTCATTGCAGCAAGAGAAAACATCCACTATGAGAAACCATAACATTTATGGAAGAAAAAACTAAAACTACCTTTTTATAGTATTTAAGTCAGAATTGTGAAGAGTAATAGCCACTGACTGGGAATAACACAAGTCATGGAATAAAAAGCCTTAGTTTGTTTAAATCTAACAGTATCTAAAAGAAACAATGACATACCCAAACCAGTGATATTTATTCCAGATATGCATGGCTAGTTCTGCCTAAAATTCAGTGTAGTAAACTGTATCAGTAAATGAAAGAAAAAAAAGCATATGTGTAAATAAATACAGAGATTAACAAAATCCAAACCTACTTGTGACTTTAAAAACAAGTTAAAAAGAGAAGGAAAATACCTCAACTTTTAATGAAGAACATTTACAATTAAATGCTTATTAACTTGATAGATAGCATGTAATAGTGAAAGACTGAATGTTTTTTACTCTAAGGTCGGGAAAAGGCATGAATGTCTGCCCTCATTCATCCTGTTTAGTCTAACACTAGAAGTGCTAGCCACTGCAGTAGGGAAAGAAAAAGAAATAAAAGGCCTAGCATGCACAAGGCCCTGGGTTCAATACCAGTATCACAAAATTTTTTTAAATTTTAAATTAAAAATAGAAAAAAATAAAAGATACACAGTGAAAAGAAAGAAACATAACCTTTATTATCTGTAGATAACATGACCGTCTACCTAGGTAAACCAAAGAATCTAAAACAACAAAACAACTCCTGGAGCTAATGAGTTTAGCACAGTCATCATATACAAAATCAAGATTCCACTTGCAAGTCAATTACATTTATATATTTTATCAGCAAACATGAAAACTGCAATTGGAAACAATATTTACCATTACTTTAAAGAAAATACAGCACTTAGGTTGTAAAATTAAATATATTAATCAAAGACTTAAATAGAGATGTATACCATGTTCATGCATTGGGAAAATATAATAAAAATATCAAATTTACCAAAGTTGATCTGTAAGTTTAATACAATTCCTATTGAAATTTCAGCAAGGTTTTTGATAAAAACCTTATGATGAAATGTATCTGGTAAAATTATTTACTTAGAATAGCTCAAGCAATGATAAAAAAAAGAAAATAGCAGAAAGATTTGGAATCAGAAGACCTGAGTGTGTCCTCATAGTAGGTTTCTGATTTTAAAAGATGGATGTTATTACGCATGGATTGCAAATGAGGAAACTTAGAGGTCATCAATCTTAAGCTTTTGTCTTCTAATTTGAAATCCAGTGGTCTGTTGGTCTTGCCCCCTCCCCGCACCCCACCCTGCCACTTCTAGTTAACTGCTGATCTGGGAAAATAAATTTTTTATATTACAACTTTAATCCCATTTCTTATACTGAAACTGTGAAGGATCACAATGCACAGTATTAAGACATTAATTATTATGGCATTCTTCAAAATTCAGATATTTAAGTCTTAATCTTCAGTACCTCACAGTATTACTGTATTTGGAGGTCGGGCCTTGTAAGCTACAAATTAAGGTAAAATGAGGTTAAATATGTAAGTCCCAATCCACTGCTGACTAGTGTCTCTTACAAGAAGAGTAGAATATGGAGATTCCTCAGAAAACTAAAACTAAAAATTCCATTTGAACCACCTATCCCCCTTCTTGGTATCTCCTCAAAGAGTTAAAGACATCATATTACAGTAATCATACTATAGCAGCACAATTCAGAATAACGAAATCTCAGAAACAGCCTATATGTCCACAACAGATGAATGGATTAAGGAAATGTATTTATACGCAGCATAGTGCTACTTTGCCATAAACAAGTCATTTGTAGGAAAATGGGTGCACCTTGAGACCGTAATGTAAATATAATAAATCAGACACACAAGTTTAAATATGAGAAACCCAGTATGAGAAAGCTTATGTGAGAAACCCTATTTATAAAGAGCAAAATAAAAGAATAAGAAGTAGGGAGATCTTTTTCAAATGGGAAGGGGATCAAGAGATGGAGGGAGGAAAAGAGAATGAAACAAAAAAGTTCATGTATCAACTCCCCACAAGAAAGAGATCATTATGTACTGTAAACACATACTAATAAAAAATTGAAAAGAGTAGAATAAGAGCCACAGAGGAAAGACTATGAGCAGATAGGAAGCAGATGACCATGTATAAGCAACAGATCTATGCAATTAGGAATGAAAAAGATCAATCACAATAGACCTGGCAGAAATCCAGATCATCTCTACCTACTTTGAGAACTTGTATTCTAATAAGATGGAAAGTGCAGAAGAAATGAACAGATTTCTAGATACATATGAATTACCAAAGCTAAATCAAGATACAAAAATCCTAAATAAACCAATGTCAACCAGTGAAATCAAAGATATAATTAAAAACCTAAGAAAAGCCCAAGCCCTGACAGATTCACTGCTGAATTCGACAACAAATATAGAGAAGACCTAATGCCACTACTTTTCAAACTCTAATGAAATTGAAAGGGAAGCAATACTCCCAAATACATTCCTGAAAGCAAGCATTACCCTGATACCAAAACCGGAGAAGTTCCCAACTAAGAAAGAAAACTACAGGCCAGTCTCCCTAATGAACATAGATGCAAAAATCCTCAGTAAGATACTGGTAAATGGAATGCAGCAAATCATCAAGAAGATTGTACACCATGACCAAGTGGGATTAATCCCAGGGATGCAGGAATGGTTCAACATATGTAAATCAATAAATGTAATACACCATATTAACACAGCCAAGGACAAAAGATGGGCCTACATGAGCCTCCTAAAGAGTGAAATGTATTGAGTGCAAAAGGTCTGTCCATGCTAGAGACCTGAAAGATCCAGCTGAGGCCTGGAGCCCTCGGTAATGTCCCATGGGAGTCCACATCATAAAACCAAAGGATCCTCAACAGAAGACCGAGGGGTTCTGCACCAGGAGGTCAAAGGTCACCACTAGAAACTAGAGTCTGCTCTGGCAGGCCAAAAGGCTGGTGCTGGAAGCTGAAGAGTCTGCATCGCAAGCCGGGAGACAGTGGCTAAGCAAAGGCAAAGACCAGAGATCCTCTAAATAGCACAGCTGAAGCTCCTCTGAGGAAAATCAGCTGCAGCAAAGCTCTTCCAAGGAAAATCAGCTGAGATCCTTTCCCTCCTTTTCTCCCTTCATACAGTTCTGAAGACAATCCTCCTTAAAGTGGTTCTTCCACACCCAAAACCACACTGATTCAATTTGGCTAGGCTTTCTTCACTCAACTTGACAATTAACCACCACTTTGTTTGTTTGTTTGAGACAGGGTCTCGCTCTGCAGTTCAGGCTGACCTTAAACTTACTTTGTAGCCCAGGCTGGCCTCCAATTCACTGTGATCCTCCTGCCTCAGCTCCCCAGTGCTGAGATTACAGGCTTGCCTCACCGCACTGTCCTAACCTCAACAGTTGAACATCTGTAGGCAAAATAATAATTGAAAAATGAATGTTAACTTGAACCTCACACTTTATAAAAAATGAACTTAAAATGGATCACCTACTTAAACATAAAACATTGAAACCTTTAGGTAAATAATAGAGTTTCAAAATGGTGGACTAGAAGTCATCAGGAAATTACAGCCTCTCCAGGTCCTGGATTGAGATAGCTGGAAAAGTGCTTATCAAGCAGAATGAGAAGAAGACCTCCCCATGGGAATCAAAAAAGAGTCAACTGAAAAGCTAAAAATCATGGAGAAACAAAAGACAGCGTAGAGAAAAACAAAGCAATCTGGAACGCTAACCCTAGCTGAGGTGGGGTAGGGAGAAGAACCTGACTCTGTAAGCATAGACTAAGCTTGGAGAGGGCCAGCAGTCCCCGCAATAAACAACAGCTCACTGTGCTAGTCCCGGGAAAAACCCATGGTTATTGTAAGCTGCAGGTGAAGTGTGGGGTTTTGCTCTAAAAGTTGCTCCTTCCACAAGGCAAGCTAGCTTTAGAGATCTACTCTGCACCTGCCGTATTTAGGACTGACATAATCAGAAGCCCTTTTCAGAAAGGGTTTATGGTGTAAGACAGCTACACCAGGAAGCGGAAGTCACAAATGACCACACTTTAAAAGTGAGCTAGGCCATTTGCTCTGTTTATTCTCAAAATGTACGTTATAGGAATTTTATAATCAATACTTTTTTGTTAAATTCATAAGTTCAGTAGCTATTCCACTTGAGATTGCTTATTTCTAAACATGAACAAAACCAGCATTTCATCTAAAAGGAAATTAATTTAGATAAATAAAAACGAGTTGATCGTCTTGGCAGGCCAAGGAGCCTATGTAGTATGGTTGTCTTTGCCACTGAGGTGATGAGTCTGGAATCTGAACTCTTAACAGTGGTGCGAATTAACTAGTACTAATAATAGCTTCCGCTCACTGAAATGGCTGTGATTTGTCGAGGGCCATTCTATATGATTTTGGGGAAATATCATTTCATAATTAAATTGTGATTAAAGTTTGTCCTTATTTAATTGCGATTTAATTGTAAATTAATTGTGATTAAGGCCTAGTATCTTGCCATGCGAGCTGCCATGGTATGCAGAAACCTAACTCCGTGTGCTTCTTCTGGTCACAGTTGAGGCCTCAGCCGTCCTGTGATGTTGCAATGCTCCAGGACAAGATTACATCGGAAGGGGCTGGGGATTTAGCTCAGCGGCAAAAGCGCCTGCCTGGCAAGCGCAAGGTCGTGAGTTCCGTTCCCGGTACCGGAGAAAAACCAAAAAAAAAAAAAAAAAGATTACATCGGAAGACATCCTGGTTTCTTGAAAACCAAGTAGTAATTTAAAAAACAGTATTTCACTTTGAGGAAAGGAAAAACTTCTTATCAACCTGCCATCTCTCCCCACCATGCTCATTCAACAGAAGACCCTCATTAGCATAAGACCACCACCACCCTCTGCGTTCTCTGATAATGCCCTCACCATTTCCCTCAATGTGAATATGATCAGTAAACACCAAGGTTCTGGCAGCCTCGTGGCCTTTTGTTCCCCATGAACAACTGGCCATCCCAGATCCCTGTTGCATCGCTATTTGTCTCTTGCTCTTTCATTTTGCCGTGCACCATTAATACCTTGCAAGAAATTGGCAGCTGCCTGCAAGGATCCCCAATACTGATGCTTAAAAATCAAAAGTATATCACTGAGAAGTACTGCTTTTAAAAAGTGCCTCGAAAGCATCAACAGGACAGAAACAGAGAAGAGCTACAGTTGCCCACTTGGCAGTCCTCCCAGAGAATACGAACTCATATTTTGGGGGAAAAGTTTGAGTTGTGAAATTTAACTCTGTCAGCCAGAGCACACGTCTAAACCCAGAAGTATCATTAGTTGATGAGCCAATGATGCCATTTTAAAAATGGAAAAATTTCTTTAACCCTTAAAAATTGAATCCATGGCAATAAAATACTCCAGTTTCTCTAGTTCCCTCTGCACTCATTTAGCTGGATCCAGAAAAATCCACTGGTGCCTCAACATTGAGTTCTCAGCTCAGAGGTCACCTCCACAGAGAAGCCCACCATGGCCACCAACCTGGGAGATAAAAGACCCACTCACTCTCTTCTATTTTGATCACAGCACTTATCCCATGCCTGAAATACTGTTGTTAATTATTTGTATGTTCATTGGCTATCTTCCCCTCCTTTGTAAATTTACAAGCTTATCAGTCTTATTAACACAGCACTTAATCCCTGATGTTAGATTAGTACCTGGAACACAGCAGGCAATGAACAAAGATTTCTTGAATTCATATGAATGAATAAATGACTTCAATAACACCTAGAAGGTTAATAACAATATTTGGGAGACAGGAAAAATGTTAGGAAAAAAATAGAGAAATAAGCATATTCCAACACCCCTCTCCAATTCAAAAGCCAGGGCAAAGATTAATGGAGGCATACTATCTATCTATGTTGTTGTTAGGTGTCATACATAATGAAAAGAAAGTCAAGCCTTTCTAGGAAATTGACAGTTCATACTTACTATAAATAAAACTGAGTGTATAGTGGATTTCTCCTTTGTTGAGAATAAGGTCTTCTGAGAAAGGAAAGTGTTTATATGTAAAACAAGACAAAACAAAACAAAAACCATAGCGCTTTATTTTCCTTTAATAGAACAACAAAAAAAAAGTTAACGCAATGTGAAAGATGTGATTTGATTATATGTTAAAGACAATCCTTGAAAATCTAAACTGGTGTTTTAAGATAAGAAGTACTTTTCCTATGCAGTGTATTCTTTAAAGTAGGTATTGGCTCAAGTGTGTCCCTGAGGTTGTTTTAAATAATGGTAGAAAACAGGGTCCCACACATATTTTAAGAAAGTATTGAATTGTACGAAGTTCCACAACTGTCTTTTAGTTATGGGATCTCCCATGTCCTTTGATATAGCACTAAGGACCAAAGAAGGTGCTTCTCAGTTACTGATAGAGTAATACAGAGAACAGCATGAGAACTGCCATCTCACACACTCCTGATTGTAATGTCCTTATCACATTTTGTGCATCTGTCTGCTCACCATTCCGGTATCCCCTTTCCTTTGCCTTTCCTGCTACCTGGGCTCCACAAGAGAACAAAACGGCTTTAACCTGTGTCTAGCAAAGTGGCATTACCAAGTGGGCATTTCAAAGATGAGCGTGAATGAACAGCTGCACTTAGGGTTGGGGCTGTGGCTCAGTGGTAGAGCCCTGGACTAGTGTGTATAAGGTCTTGAACTTCAGCACCACAGGCACACACACACACAAACACTCACACACTCACACACATTCACACACTCCAGGAAAAAATTGCATTTATTTTGTAATTAAATTTTTTGTAATTTAGTTTTATTTTTAATCAAATTTTATTATTACATTTTTAGATATATATAATGAACATATTCATCACAGGGAATTTGTACCTGTACATGATATATCTTGATTCTTCTTTTTTTCCCATTCCCCTCCCCTCCCTACAACCCCTGTCCCCTGCTTATTTACAAAAGCTTTGTTCCCATTTTGCTCTCCTCTTTTTTCTTTTTTTTCTTTTCCCCTCTTTCCTTTCCCTTTCCTCCCTCCCCAGTTCCCCTTCCCATTTCTTTTTGTCTTTTTGAGACAGAGTCTCCCTGTGCAGTTCAGGCTGGCCTTGAGCTCACTTTGTAGCCCAGGCTGGTCTTGAACTCGCAATGGTCCTCCCTCAGCCTCCCGAGTGCTGGGATTATAGGCGTGTGCCACCATGCCTGGCCTCCTGTTCCCATTTGAATATTTTCTTCCTACTTCACAATATCTGTTATAAATTTTGGTCTTTATTTATGCTTTCCATTTCTCACACCAGAAAAGCTTTTACAGAGCAAAACAAATCACCAACAGAGTGAAGAGACAATCCACAGTGTGGGGAAAAAAATATTTGCCAGCTGTTCCTCAAAGGACTAATATCTAGAAGATATAAAGAACTCAAAAAATTCAACCCCCCCAAATTTAAAGACCCAAACCATAAATGGGCATCTGAAATGAACAGACACTTCTCAGATGGAGAAGTACAAGTGGCAAATAAATATGTGAAAAATGTTCGACATCACTGGTCATTAGAGAGAGACAAATGAAAACAACTCTGAGATTCCATCTCACCCCAGAAAGAAAGGCTATTATCAAGAAAATCAAACCATAACAAATGCTGGCAGGGATGTATGGGAAAAGGAACACTTCTCCACTGTCCCTGGGAGTGTAGACTGATGGAAATAAGGTTGGAAATTCCTCAAAAACTAAAACTAGAGGTTCCATTTGACCCAGCTTTTCCCCTTCTTGGTAACTCCCCAATAGAATTAAAAACATCATACCACAGAGATATATGCACACCCATGTCTATAGGAGCACAATTTGTAATAGCCAAATCTTGGAAACAGCCCAAATGCCCATCAGTTGACAAATGGATAACAAAGATATGGGCTTTTTTATACAATGGAGTATTATTCTGCCACAAAGAAGGATAAACTTGAGACATTTCTAGGTAAATGGATGCACTTTGAGACCGTACTCTTAGGTGAAATAAATCGAACATACATGTTGAAATATCACATGGTTTCTCTGGTGTGAGAAAAATTGCATTTAGTACACATTCAGTAAGATAGGATCTACACATCTTTTTTATGTGGTTGTATCTATATAAAACCTGCTATATTCCTATATTTCTATGGCAAATACATACACTGTGCTCTGCACTGTTTCTAACATGCAAGAGAACACCTTGCCATGAGTCAACTTTGTTTAGAAGTGGGAAGAAGCAATGTAGTCCCGTCTGGGTGGCTTAAATCAAAGGTCACTATCTTCATTTATTTATTCCTTGAGTGGGGTAAAGAGTACATCACCTATTCATGATACCAGCAAAAAAGAAAAAAAATTGCACTGCACATGTACAAGATTTGAGGCACTTTGTAAATAGCTTTCCACTTAAGTGATAGATACTCCATTGGAACTCAAAGCATTATTTGTTAGCGTCTGTTTGTGTACCGCTTGGTGTGTCAGTTATCCTGTTGGGAGATATCATCATAAAGGCAGCAGTGATCTAGAAATTGAATTTGCATCAGTAGTACCTAGGCCATGAGTTAGAGTCACAGCCCTCTTGAATCCATTAACAGGCGCCCTGAACCTCAGCCATCCTTTGAGAGCCCATCAATATTTTGCTTCATTTAATTTTAGAAAGGTAGGGCTGGGGTGTAGCTCACTGGTAGAATGTGGGCTTAGCATCCAGGAGGCCCTGGGTTCCATCACAAGCACTTAAAAAATTATAAAATTAGAGGCAGCTGTTTCTACCTTTAACATTCAAAAGCTTGTCTCATAAGACAGAAGGATTTGGTTTTTGAAGTTTGTCTTTATTCATATTTAATTTCAAAATTTGTGCCTGCTTGATGTAAAATTTTTGATGTTCTTAAAAAGAACAAAGACGGGGGGGAAATAGCCCATATTCCAGCCACTTAGAGACAATACTTTAATATTTCACGTAGCACTTAGTCAAATTTCTCTAATATTTCCATAGTCATTGGCCAATTCCAGCACTGTATTCCTGGAATCAATTTTGCTAATTAATATTTACTACAGTATTCACTTCATAATTAACATAAGTTGTTGTATATTTTACTTCTCCAGAATTTGTGACTTAAATATATTATTTTTTGTATTTTTGTTTTCCTGAACAAACAAGTCACTTTTTTAATTCTGTTGTTTCAAGAAATCAACTGTGGGGTTACTTGTTCTTATTCATATCAATTCTGTGTACTGATTTATAAGGTTGAACTTTTAAAGTTACTGATGTTTTTCTTTTTGTTTTATTGTGCTTTTTTCCTAATGTCTTAAGGAAAACACTCAGTTTACTTTTGATTTGGGAGAAGCCAAGTGTTCAATAGCATAAATTTGTCTGATTGTAACTTCGCTGAATACATAGTATGTTTTATCTTGATAAGTTTAGTTTTCCTCTTATGAATACATGTGCATTACAAAATATGAAAATGGAAGTCTAGGAGATTTCCATGATCTAGAAGCCACTGTTGACAAAGAAAAAGAATACTAAGGCCTGGTTTGCAGATAGTTCTGCATGTTATACAGCCACCACCCTAAAGTGAATGGCTGAAGTTCTATAGCCCCTTCCAAGGACATCCCTGAAGAACAATGGTGAAGGGAACTCTTCACAGTAGACAGAACTTCAGATAGTGCAACTGGTCATACACTTTTCTTGGAAGAAAAATGGCCAGATACACAAATTTATACGGACTCTGGGTTATAATGAACAGTCTCTGGGCAGATGGTCAGGGACTTGGAAGGAACATGACTGGAAAATTTGTGACAAAGGTATTTGAGGTAGAGGTATGTGGATAGACCTCTTTATGTGGGTGAAGGATGTAAAGTTATTTGTGTCCCATGTAAAGGCTCACCATTAGATAAACTCAGCAGAAGAGGACTTTAGTAGTGAAGTGGATGAGAGGCCCTGTTCTGTGGATAACAGTCAGCCTTTTCTTCAGCTACCCCTGTCACGCCTCATAAACAAAGTGGCCATGGTGGCAGGGATGGAGGTTATGCATGGGCTCAGGAACATGGAATTCCACTCACCAAGACTGAACTGGCTACAGCCACTGGTGAATACCCAATATGGCAGCATCATAGACCAACACTGAATCCCTGACATGGCACTATTCCCTGGGACAATCAGCCTGAAACCTAGTAGCAAGTTGGCTTTATTTGACTGCTTCAACCATGGAAAGGGCAGTGCTTTGTCCTTACTGTCATAGACACTTATTCCAGGTATGGATTTGCCTTCCCTGCACATAATGCCCCTGCTAAAATGACCATCTGTGGACTTACAGAATTACCTGTCCACTGCTGCATTATCCACACAGCATTGCTTCTGACCGAGGAACATATTTCACACCCAAAGAAGTGAGGCAGTGGGCTCAGGTTCATGGAATTCACTGATGGTTTCTCACCATCTAGAAGCAGCTGGATTGATAGGAATGTGGAATGGCCTTTTGAAGATTCAGTTACAGCACCGGCTAGATGGCAATCCCTTGCAGGGCTGGGACAGGGTTCTTCAAAAAGCTGTATATGCTTGAATCAGTATCTATTATATGGTACTTGGTTTCCCATAGCCAGGATTCATGGGCCCAGGAATCAAGAGATGGAAATGGTACCATAGTACCACTCACTAGTGACCCACTAGCAAAACTTTTTCTTCTTGTACCCATGAATTTATGCTCTGTTGGCCTAGAAGTCTTAGTTCCAGAGGGTAGAAGGCTAATACTAGGAAGCACACAGTGATTCCACTGAATTAGAAGCTAAAACTTCCCCCGGTTGTTTTGGACCTTCTCGTGTCTCCAAGTAAGCAAGGTAAAAGGGCAGTGTTATGGTTTGTGTCTGCATGCCCCGCTCCCCTAATCCTCAGGCAGTTATGGGGTAGATTTTTGATTGATCCATAGTCCAATGCTGGGATTAAGGGTGTGAGTGCTACATCTGCCCTGGGGTGGATAGTTTGCATACAATATAAGGGAAGGAAAGAGGCTGCTTGCCACCTCTCCTCCCTTTTGCTCTTGTTGCTTTTGCCATTTTCCGCATCATGAATGATTGCCCTGTGCCATGTACCACTCTGCCTTGGAGCCAGCCGAGTATGGACTGAAACCTCCACAAACTGTGAGCTAAATAAACCTTTCCCTCCTTAATTCTGGTGTCAGGTATTTTGTCTCAGCAGCGAGAGAAAAGTAACCAAGACAGGGAGTTACAGTGTTGGCAGAGGTGATTGACCCAGATTATCTAGGGGAAATTGGACTATTACTTCACAGAGGAGAAAAGGAAGAATATATTTGGAGTGCCTTGGGGTATTACCATGCCCTGTTATTAAGATCAGTAGGAAACTACAACAACCCAATCAAAGCAGGATGACAAATGGCCCAGAACCTTCAGAAATGAAGGTATGAGTCATCCCACTAAGACCTAATGGGGTGCTTGCTGAAGACCAAGGGAATACAGAATGGGTAGTAGAATAAGGTAGTCATAAATACCAGCTACAACTGCAAAACTAGTTAAAAAAAATGAGAATTGTAACTGTATTTGTTCTCCCTTGCTTTGTTACTATGCTTGTGCATATATACACATATATTAAGCAGGTATCTTTGTTTTTTTCCTTTATGACAATGTTGGTAGATTTAATATTGGTTCTTAAGTATTGTTAAACCTATAGTATGTTTAACTTATGGAATGTTGGGAGGAAACATCCCCACAAGAAAAAGAAACTTTGTTGTGTTTTCTGAGGAGGGAGTTAGTGCACTTCCACTGTATGCAATTGTATCATGTTAAGCATAATTATAAGTGGCTGTTGTATCTGGAGACTAATTATGGTTTAAGGAAATGTGTCTGGTTGTCAGTTTAATAAAGAGTAAAGTGTAATATTTAATTGTGGTGTCAACTTGGATAAGAAATGTCTGGTGAATTAGCTTAATGCAGTTCTGGGTATGTCTGGATGGTTGACTATCTGAACAGGGAAGACTTACTCTGGATGTGGGTGGCACCAACCAATAGGCTTGTGGCCTGGATGGAATAAAAAGGGAAAGAAGTAGGAAGTCTTACTTTTGCTTCTTTGGAGGAACTCCAACCTTTACTATTGCCTTTGGACATCCATCTCCAGGCTCCCAGTGGACTCCTCAGCCTTCTAACACAGACCCTGTGGCTTTCCAATAGAGACTTGTGATGGACTCTACAGTGAGCTCTAGGCCTTCAACTTTTGAAAGGATCCTTTGCTTCTCCAGTGCACAGACAGCCCTTTCGCATTCTTTCACCCTGACTCTGCACGTGGCCACTGTAAGCCTACTTTATGAATCCTTTACATATCATATATTTTTATTAACTTTGTTTCTCTAATAAACCCTAATTGATACGGTCTTAGAGTGCATAAGAATTTGTTTTGGCGCATAAACTGGGCAACCTCTATTCTAGCCAGATCTTACTCAGTAGAAAAACCACATTTGTGGAGTGTAATCTCATAAACAAAGGGGGAAAAATCTTTCCCTTTGGAAGGAAAGTTTTCCTTTCTTATCATCCTGTCATCATTTGCTAGGGGCCATCTACCCTCCTATTCTAGTGGGAGCCTTCTTTCCCCAGTATGCTGAGAATATCTAGAACATTCTCTTATGCTGGAAAAGTTCTGTCTGCAGCCACGAGCTACACATGACTACTGAGTATTTGAATGTGGCAACGGAATAACTAAATATTTTTTATTAACAAATTTAAATAGCATCATGAATCTAGTAGTAGCATACTGGACAATGCAGGTCTAAAAGGATTGGTAGAGTTGGCCAGGATTGGAGTTGTAAACACAAATCAAATCTATCATCTCTTGATTTTGTGATCTTAGGCTAGTTATTTAATCTCTAATTTCTCAATTTTGGTTCAATTTATGGGCCTAAAATTAATTCTTACCTTTAAAGCTTATCATAACAATTATAGGAACCCTACAGGATCTAGTGCACTACTTGACACTTTGTAGATCCCTGATAAACGATAGCTAGTGTTAATATTATCTTCATTTGTGTTTATTTCTGCCTCTGGCATAAAACCAATCAACTTGCATTTTGCTGGTAATCCCAGCTAACAATTCTTCCTGTCAGGTTGGCATTTCAAAGCACTCTTGGGTAAAGGACTTTGTCTTGAGGACAGAAAATAAGTGACCCTGGCTTAAGGGCGTGGGTACAAGCCCCATCATTTGGAGAGAGAGAGGACATGGGAGTCAAAACAACACTGAACAGAACTGAGCCTCAAAGACCAGGCTTAGGCAAAGGTATCAAAGGTCCCAGAATTTATAGATGGTAGGCTGAGCACAAAAGGCTATTTAAAGCCCCAGGAAGAAAGGCAGAGACAAGGGCAGCAAGGTTCACTTGGGCTTAGACTGGAAGAATGAAGTTTGAGTAAATGAGGAAAAAGAGAACAGCCTTCCAGAAGAAAGGAGTCAGTAAGCTCACAGAATAGGTTTTCTAGAACAGTGAGTAAGCCATGCTGCCTATATATAAATTATAAATAGTGCAGTTACACAAATGGGCAACTGCCCTAAATTGGCAAGAACAGCTTGTAGTGAGCTGAATACCTTCTGTAAAATATGGATAAGGGAAAATAGAGAAAATATTTCAACAGAAGCATAATGCCTTCGTTACTACCACTGACGCCGCACTAAAGGCCGAGGTTCAAAAACCATTCATGAAGCCTTCCAGGCCAGAGCAGGAATTTGAGAGAGTTCAGATTTACTGCAGTTGATCCCAGAGACTCTGAAGTCCCAAAAGGTGCTTAATCTGGACGCTGGTGGTTAGGAAAGGTTACTCCTAGGGATATGGGCAATGCCAACCACAGACACAGGGAGTCCGGGGTCAGAAGGCACTCACCACAAAGTGAGCAGGAGGCACTTTGGTGGTGGCCTGAGAAGTGAGCCCAAGAGCGGTGCTGCATGCTCGCCACAGGAAAGCAGTGTATAGGTTAAGGCAGGGGCTTGTCTAGGAGGTTTCCGGGAATTAGAACCGGCCTTTGCAAGCCATGGCAAAAGACCTGGTGAATTGAGACAGGGAAATTGGTGGTGAAGTTCTGAGCTCTGGGGAAGATGGAAGACAATTTTTGGAACATGACAGAAGACTAGAGACACAAGGGAGACCAATGGTCTCCGCTAAGCTTGGACACCGCTGCACATTAGTGTGAGAGACGTAGAGAAGAGGCTGGTGCCATTTCTACACCTGCTGCTTTAAGTAGAACCCAGGATATATGGGGATGCCACAGAGCTTAACTGTGGGAGTTGGAGAGAGCAGCATCCAAGAAAAGAGACGGAGCCAGTAGAGATTTTAAATTCCAGCTCTTAACTTAGTCCTCATTTTTCTATGTTCTGTTCACCACTGGATAGCATGGGCTCGAAAGGGTAAGAGAATTGTTCTAGGTGTGCCAGAAGAGTAGCTTACGCTAACAACTAGCCTTACTTCCCCTACCTACTTTCCAGAGACTTGGGATTACACTGGATTCCTGGGCCATACTAAGGCAGGCAGGCCAAGTCCATCTTGTTTTCTACTCTTTCCCATTTCCACCCGCCAAAGAGATTCTGCTGCCTGGGTTAGGGAATGCAAGCAGGTCTTGTTGACTGACGGGACCTGGGCTAGCCTAGCGTGCCTGCAGGGGTCACAGGGACTGTGAGTGGAAGGGGAGCCAAGCACAGGGATCTTGTTAAACCAGTCTGCTTCAACTACGTCTGAGGCTCAGAAATGGGTCTGAAACCCCAGCTGGTAATCTGTTTCAGGCAATTTTCAAAGAAGCCAAATTCCTACTGGCTAAAAAGATGGATGTGGGGGCTGGGGATTTAGCTCAGCGGCAAAAGCGCCTGCCTGGCAAGCGCAAGGTTGTGAGTTTGGTTCCCGGTACCGGAGAAAAACAAAACAAAACAAAAAAAACACACACACAAAAAAAAAACACAAAAGATGGATGTGCTCTTGGATGGTGCAGAAGTATGTGTTATGAAAGCAAAGATGAGAGCAGTGGTAGAAAGTCAAAGGTTTCTCTTTAGGTCTTTGTTGGTTGGATTTTAAATGGCATCTTCTAGTTTCCCCAAGAAGCCTCCTGGAAACATCTGCTGGATCTGAGGAATAAATAGGCAGCTTCCTGATCCCCCGGATGTATGTGTTTGGTTTGGGATTTGCTAGTCTGGGGAGCTGACAGCTCCCAGCAGCATGAACCTGGCAGACCTCCCACCTCCCCCTCACACACTCACATCATGCCTGAAATGCAGAGAGGGGGCGTGCAGAGGCCTCTCCCAGATCAATCCTGCACCTCCACTCTCCGACCCTGGAGCCGTGGCCTTTATTTCAAGTTTGGTCCCCAGGGGGCTGAGCGGGGAACGAGGACAGCTGATAAGCTTGGCAGTATTGACTTATGGGGAATAGTCAATGAATTTACTTTCTGCAAGTAGGCTGCGCTCTTATCTGTTGCCCACAGAGCATCTAAATCCTCATCTAGGGGAACTGTTGATGAGTCATGTTCCTTATCCAAAGACAGGAGAATAAAGAGGGGGAAGGGAGCCCCACCCACCCCTTTTTATCTCCAGTACCTGGTGTGCCCACCCCAGCCCACCCCCCATTTTGCTTTCCCTGCTACCCTTAAGTTTATTGTCTGAAAATAGAAGCACTCAGCTCCAGGCCTGCAGAGCCGAGGCCATGCCAGGGTAGTCCTAAGGGGTCGGCAGCTGGGCACACCCAGGGCTCTGTGTCCCTCTAACTGGTAACTATGGGAAGTAGGGCCAATTCACTTGAGGCAGTTTATGCTTCAAAGGTCAACATTTGCTCTGGACCAAAACACCTGCTTGGATTCAACACCAGGTGTCATGGAGAAGAAGTGCATCTGTGCAGGTGAGTATGTGGGTGTTACCAAGGGATCTGAGGCCTGGGGTGCTGGAGAGTGAGAATCACATTGTGAGGGAAAGGCCCAGTGGTTAAGAGAAACTTATTCTTTTCCTCTGACGTCTCCCTCATTCAAGGTCTGCTTCAAACACTGGAAAGAAATAAATGCTGCATACTACCACAGATTCAAGTAACACAAATTAAAGAGGTAGAAACTAGAACACTGGTTCAAGCAGATGAAAGGATACAAATGTAAGTGCCCTTTGGAGGAAATTAGAGGCATGTGGTTAGATTCCCTGTCCAGCTTTTGAATAGAGGGTTTTTGGCTGGGGATATAGGTCAGCAGCACAAGCACCTGCCTGGCAAGTGCGAGGTCCTGAGTTTGATCCCCAGTAGCAAAAAAAAAAAAGAAAAGAAAAGAAAAGAAAAACAAGCAAACAAAAAAAACAAGAGTCATTTCTGGTAATGAAAATAAAAGAATAATAAGCATTTATTGAGTAACTCTGGTTTCATTAGAAGTCCACTCCTACCATTTAAAAAATATTTACCTCAAATCCCTACGTACATTAGCTTAGTGAGGCTTCACAGAAAACCACAAAATTGATACTATTTCTTTTTTATTTGTTTGTTTGATCCTGGGGATTGCACCCAGAGCCTTCACACTGGGTTACATTGCTAGACCTTTTTTATTTTGTGTCAGGATCTCACTGAGTTACTAAACTACTTAGAATGGCTTCAAACTTGCAATCATCCTGTGTCAGCCTCCCATAGTGCTAGGATTACAGTCATGTACCATCACTATTTCCAATTTGTGTCTGAGAAGATTGAATCTGGTAGAAGTGAAGTAACTTGCCCAAGAGCACAACTGGTGTTGGGGTAGGGGTACGAACACCAGTCGTTCTGCCTCCAGAGGCAACTCAAGGAGGCGACACAGGACACGCAGGCACCTAGAAGGAGAAATACGGTACAGTGATATGGCCCACGTCTTTGCCTGAGCAGTGGGTGGGAAGCCAAGGGGTGGCCAACTACCACACTAAACTGCTCCCATCTGGGGAGTTCTTAATATCTCACTTAACCCACAGCAAAGAAATAGTTATTAGATATTACAGGAAACGAACTCAGAAGGATACTACTACCTATCCAAGGCCATAAAATCAGTGTACAAGTATATCAGAGACTGGACCGCACAGTCTGGCATCTCTCTGTCCTGACTAGAGAATGAGGTTGAGGAAGTCTGAAAGGTGACAAAACAACCAGGTCTTCCTTTCCATAGGAGGGGGGCCAAAGCCTTCACCCCTTGGCTTCCCACCCACTGCTCAGGCAAAGACGTGGGCCATATCACTGTACCGTATTTCTCCTTCTAGGTGCCCGCGTGTCCTGTGTCGCCTGCTTCCATCTGCAGCTGCTTGCTTGGTAATTTTCTTATTTGGGTGGTGTGGGATGGGAGAGATGAGAAGAGCCCTGGGAGGCAGATGCTTGCTAAGCACTAAGTGGCCCTATGGCCCTCTGAGTGGGCAGCATTAGAATCCTAGGATTTTCAGGTCTGTCGGTTCTAGTGCCCTAACAACCACTAGGAAGACCGAGTCGGCTATATGCCACAACCTTGTTTCTGTAGGTATATTTTTAGTACTTAGCTTGTTTGAGATACTTACGTTGTCTGTCTGCAACGATAACTTATTGTGTAACTTTTTAACTAATGTATATTATTTCTCATATTACATGAGAAAACTTGCATGAAGTGCCTAGCATGCATTAAAGGCAGGGTTGTTAATGAGGGTAGAGAATTAGTTTTCTGAAAGCTGATGCTCAGGGCTACTCACTTCTGCTTAGTCAAGCCGTCATTCCTTCTGGCCCGCCCTCCTGTCGTGTCTCCTGTCTAGTTCCCTTCCACATTCCTTCCCGCTCACCTTGCTACAGCAGCCATAATATCCTCTCTTTAAGAAATAAATATGGGCTGGGGATTTAGCTCAGTGGCACAGCGCCTGCCTGGCAAGTGCAAGGTCGTGAGTTTGATTCCCGGTACCGGGGGAAAAACAAACAAACTAATGGCAGTAATACAGCAAATGGAAACACAGGATGTTGCCAAAGGTGCTATCAGAAAGAAGTTCATACCTGGGGATGTTTTTCTTACTAAGCAAGAAATTAAAAAAAATAAGTAAATCCAATCTAAGAACAGGGGGTAGAAAGGGATCAAAATAAACACAGGCAATATAGAGAACAGAATGAATAAAGTTATAGTAGAAATTACTGCATTAGAAAATCATAAAAGTAATAAATGAATCCCAGAACCAATTTTTGACAGAAAAATAAAATGGAAAAACTTTCACAAAGCTAATTAAGAAGATCCAGAGAGAAGGAGAGAGAAAGCAAGAGAGAGAGAGATCATAAATATATAATGTGAGGCATAGAAAATGGATAACACCAATAGAGATTTTAAAAGATTTAATAACTGCGTGCAACACTATTAATGAATCTGAAATTGTCAAAATTTATCTATCAAAGTACCAAAGGACATGAAGGAACGGTATTTACCTAGAAGAGTATTCTTATAAACTGTATTAAACAGAAGGAACCAGCTAACTCACATGATGGACACACCGAGAGACACATGTACCACAGGTGGATGGATAACTGGAAAATGGGGAGCTTTGTGGATGCACTTGGACCTGATACACAGAACTGAAGACTGAGAAAGGGGTTAAGAACTGCGAATGTGGGGAGGAGTTTTAAGGTTGACCAAGGCTGATACTTAACCTCTGGCCAAAATGACCTTGATCCACACACCCACTGGTGCTGGCAGAAATCCCTAGGTCCGGTCTTTCCTGAAGAGAAACTCCTGCATAGAGCACTAGAGGGCCAGCATTCACAGGCTAATCCAGACAGATCAATTAAAGCAACAGAACCAGAGCCTGACAGCGCCCAGCCTCTCCTAGCCTCTCCTAGTGTCCACCCGTCCCTTCCCAGCCCCCTGTGCCCTCCCAGGAGCTTGCAGGTGCAGTCTCTCCAGGGGGTGGAGAGAGCCATGAATAGTAAGGGTTTTAGCTCAAGCACATAGAGGCGTTTAGCTGCCCAAACCTAATCCCCCAATAATCGGATTATGTAAATTCCTACTTCAACCTCTTCCCCTGCAGGTCCCAGCCCCTAAACTTTCCATGCTGGGAGACTGGGCTGGGAGCACGCCTATCACTCTGAAGGTCACTGCTCCTGGAACGGCACACCAAATGGTGTCTAAAACTATAAAGCCAGCAATAACAGTTAAGGTTTCCAGAGGAAAATCAACGTTGGTTAGAACCATGCCAACACAACTGTGCTCCTCTCTCCGCAGTGCTAGTCCTCAGTCTGTGTCCACTTGCACTCATTTTATTTTATACTTAACTGTGCCATTTAGCCTCATGCATTTTCAGTCTTAATACCAGTTGCTACAGTTCTCTTTCACAACTGGAAAATACATCACTGAGAAAATACATCACCTCACAAAACCCTTCAGCTAAAATGAAAGTTCTTGGTTTAAAATCAAGCCTGGGCTCTATCAGAATCACCATGTAATAGAGCAGGGTGGAAAAAGCCCAGGTGCCATGAGGCAGTGATTCTCTGCCCCTGCACACAAAAAGAACAGAGGGGCAGCAAAAAGAGTAAATCAGAGACATTATGGCAAATATTGTTATGTTTCTAGCATAGGTTGGCCAGCTAATTCCATCCAGTCCATCCCCCAGCCCATCCTCCACACTGCTGCCAGAAAGGGTCTTGCAACCTATAACTAAGTGTATTATTTCAAAGAACACAACTGTCAAACAACGTATATTATCATGTTCAAAGAACACAACTGTCTTCCTGTTCACCTCTACCCCACCTTTACCACCCAGCTACCCAGGAGCGCAGGCACCTGGGTGCTGTGCTTTAGATAGACCCGCTCTGGCTTCTCCAGTGCCCATCCTGTGACCACATCCCGCCTTCTAGACCACACTCTGAGTATCTGGAATCCCTGAATTTCTGTTCTAATGTCCCTGAGCCCATTTCTGGGAACATCCCAGGGCGCTTCTTTAGGCCTGTGTAGGTGAGAGTTTATATCACGTACATAGGCCCTTGAGGGGCTGGGGATTTAGCTCAGCAGCACAGCACCTGCCTGGCAAGCGCAAGGTGGTGAGTACGATTCCCGGTACCGGGGAAAAAAAAAAAGAAAAAAAAAGAAAAACATAGGGCCTTGAGAGAACAGGACTGCGCTAAGGGGGTAGGAAAAAAAATAAAGATCGGGATGGGCCAGGAGTTTCTATTTGTATTCTTGTCCTTGTTCCTCAGATGTCAGAGCTTGCCTTGCTTCAAGGCCCCCTTTAAATATGATCCCTCCCATGAGTAACCTCCGATCCTTCCACCAGATTCTTTTGCTTCTCTCCTCCTAACTCCATTTTTACACTCTCTGGCACACAGGACTCTCAGTCTTGTGTTTAGTCAATTTGTCATGTGCACTTCTTTCCAAAGGCTCTGAGCGTTTTGAAGGCACAGAGCTTTCTTCACCTTCCTGCTCCCATTCTACAAGTTGGCAATTTAAGCAACACCTTTTTGACTTATTTTAAAAACCTGTATTTGTTTGAGGAGGTAAGATAGAGTAAGGGAGCTGGGGTGTGATAAACATCCCCACAGTCTCAGTGGCTTACAACATTTATTTCTCTCTCACGTTATGTAAGGTCTATGGTTGGCTTTGGGTTTGTTCTCCAGCATCCAGACTTTGACAGCAACCTCAAATATGACTTGGCGGCCGAGTGCAAACAGTAATCACTTCTTTTTTTTTTTTTTTTTTTTTTT
>NW_004955419.1:20895406-20908315 GCF_000276665.1 Chinchilla lanigera | reverse complement strand
TGTGCGCCATGTCTGCTCACATTCCATTGGCCAATGCAAGTCACATGGCCAAGCCCGGAAATGGGGCAGGGAAATGCATTCCCTCCACCTACCGGGAGGTGCTGCCAGTCACATGATAGTGGATGAGGCTATATAATCCTTTCTCAGAGAAGGAGCAATATGTATTATTGCTTCAAAAATACAATCCATGACATTGGCTATAAGCTGAGCATGGTCCTAAATCCATACTTCTATTTTTCACATTTTATCCGCACAGTGCTTTGAGGTAGGGAGAAGTTATATAATTGTTTCAGGATCACACAAGCGAATAGGCAAGGAACTTGAGCGCAGATACCACAACTCCAGAGCCCTTTGCTCTGACTCACCAAGCTGTAATGCATTGGTGAATTCTGTCAAATTCTATCCTGGATCCCTTAGAGCCATGATGCTTAGACATTCATTACCTATTCATTCATTAGTCAGCCAATTTTTGATGAACATCTATTCGGTGGGGATAGTGAGAGGTGCAGAAGAGAAAGACAAGATAAATATATAAATACTGTTGCGTGGAGATGAGCACTAAGAAGAATACTGCTGATTTATGCCATTTTAGGTATTATGGTCTGAAACTTTTCACTGTGAAGGTGACACTTAAGACTGGTGGTGTTCCTTGAGAGCTGGGATTTGTGTCTGGTTTTGTTTGAAGTCATGTCCCCAGCATCAAGAACAGGGCTTGGCCCCTTGTAGGCTCTCAATAATTATTTTTATGAACAAAAGGAGGTAAGGGAAAGAATCTTGTAGACAACTTAGGGAAAGAATGTTTCAGGCAGAGGACACAGCACATTGCAAAGCCTGTGTCTTAGTTACACTTTTCTCACTGCTGACACCCAAAGTTGAAAGAGGAAAGGTTTATTTAGCTCACAGTTTGTAGAGATTTCAGTTCATAGATGGCTGGCTCCAAGGCAGGATGGCACGGCAGAGGGCAACACAGAGGAGAAACAGTTCATGGTGGGCAGGAGGCAGGAAAGCAGCAAGGTAGCCAAGAAGCAGCAAGAGACTGAAGCAGGCCTCTTTCTGTCCCTTACAGTCTATCCACGCTATATGTCCTTAGGATGGGTAGCATGCACACTCAGGGTGGGGCACCCTTAACCCTAGTGTCACACCATGAATCCCAGCATCATACACCCTAGATCCAGCCACCTCTAAAAAGCTCCACTTGTGACCACTTGAGGCTTTGGGGGACGTCTAGACAAAAGCCACAACAGCCCACTAGGCAGCAGGGTACCTGGTGCTTCTCTGAGACAAGGAAGAAGCCAGAGTGGCTGCAGTGGAGTGGAGCCCAGGGAGAGAAAGGACAAACAGGTCAGAGGGGCATCTTGGAGAGAAAGGACAAACAGGTCAGAGGGGCATCTTGGAGGGGAAGCACTGAAGGCTTCATTTAACTCAGTGAAATGAAGGACCACCATAGGGTTTTGAGTAAGTTAGTAACAGGAGTTTGAACTTGGGCTTTCATAGGATCATTTCAGGTGACAGGAGAACAGGAAGAAGGCAAGTGCAGAATCTGAAAGACCGATTAGAGACCGCTCCATCACCGAGATGAGCAAGTCCTTGTCGGGCCAAGTGGAAACGTCGATGAACAAACCCGGGAATCTGCCCAGCGCAGTGACTGTTTAACTTTATCGTGCATCTTAATTTCCTGGGTACTTCATAAAAATGCAGCTTGGGAACCTCATTTCCACAAATCCTGATTTAGAGGGTTTGAGTTGTGGGTATTGGAGTCCGTACCCCACCCCCATCCCCGCACACACTCAATGCCTCTGAAGCTGGAGATCTTGGGCTACACTCCTTGGGGCTTGGATTAGCATGTGATAGGAACTTTACCAGGATATGCTTCTCTGGAAAAGGAGTTTTTTAAGCTGTTACTACCCCTTCCCTCCCCCACCCCACAAGCCTTAATAAGAAGCGGGTTCTCCCTCTGCCCCTGTCCCAACGCGTCCCAAGGGAGGGCAGTCTGGGGAAACCAGGTCTCGGGAAGCGGGGAGGGCGCCCCAGGCGGGGAGGGGCCCCGGGCCCGCTAGACAAAGGGCGGCGTCCTATAAAGGCGGCGGCGGCGTCCAGGCGGGGGCGCACACGGCCGGGACCGCGACAGGGACGGCGACGGCGCGGGCTCTTGCTCTCGGCGCGGAGGTGCGTTGACTTCGGGGTGACGCCGGCACGCCCCAAGCCGGACTCGTGGGATCCGCGCCTCTCGCCTGAGTCCTCCGGGTCTGTGCATCAGTCACTCCAGACGGCAGAGACGTGGCGGAGACTTGGTAGCAGCCACCACGGCGACTCGCTGGGCGAGCTGGGGACCTTCCTCGGGCCCCGCACCCAGCGCGTGTCGGCGTGGCCCCTTGCGCTTGCCGGGAGATGCGGCGCTGCTGCTCTCACCGCAGGGCGTCTCCCGGGGCTTCTCAGTGAGCGGCCGCGGACACTCACTCGCCTGCAGTCGGGGCACGGCTTTGCTAGGAAAAGCCAAGTTATAGAAAGAAAAAAGGGAAGAGGCGAGAAGCGGAGCAGCCCCGCAGGTGGAGGGAGGGGCCTTCATCTCAGGTGTGGGGCGGCTGCTGAGCCGGGCGCTGAGCTCGCCTCAGAGCCGGGGGCCCCGGAGTGCCAGGCAGCTGGCAAAGCGCGCTCACCTAGGGCGCTTCCCAAAGAGCGGTCTTCCTAGCGCGGGAGCCCATGTACTGCATCCCGCGGAACTGCCTAGGCGAGAAAAGTCAGCTCGCATAATAACAGGAACGTAAGTGTGTACGCATGAGTGGTATGTGAATACACATCAGACTCTCTGTGGCTAGGGAATGAGATCGATTGGGCGGGTGAACAGGCGAAGAGCCTTTTACCCCTTATATACTTTTTTTCTTCTTAAAGGCACATGAGTTATTTCTATAGTAATTGCAAAAGACAACCTTGTGCCTAGTGCCGGAGGTTATGTACCTTCCCCTAGTGTAACTGTATAAACCACTCTTCATCGCTTTTTCCTGGAGAGCATTTTCACTTGATTTCAAGAGAAAGATGAAAGAAGAGACAGATACACAGGACCAAACGGAGGAAGAGCAATCCAAAGCTTTGTGAAAAAGCTGTATGAGTCCAAAGGCCTGGGACAGTCCGGAGAGGAGTGTGACCTGTGGACCTGTTGTGCACCTGTTCAGTGGACCTGGGCTATATGCTTAGGAACCACTCGTACGGAAGAGCAGCTCCTGTTGGTGGCACAGGTCCTCCCCGTTTGGGGGCATAGGTGTCTTTCTTTTCTCTAGGAATGTGTAACCTTCCCTGGTGACAGCAGAAACAGATGTTTCTGCACACCTCTATCGCCACTGTTTTTTACCATGACATTCCTCCAGCAGAAGGAGTAAAAAGGAGGTACACAGAGAATTCACGGGTTATATAAATTTGGATGGAGAAAACGTACATATGTAAGTCCATTAGCCTTTAATCTAAATATAGCATTTCCTTTGTTTACAACTGTGGGTAAGAAAGTACAGTAACGTTAGCATGGTTTTAAATGAAATAAAAAGCCCTGGTTCCTGTCTTCGAATAATGATTTCATTTGATTTTACTTTTGTTTTCTTTCATTTTGCAGTGCTGGGGATCCAACTCAGGGCCTCTTGCATTGCTCAGACTCATGATTCTAAATGCATAAATGGAAATAACCAATTATATTTAGTAGTTATTAAATGCTACAATTTAAAATACAATAGAGTAGCACAATATTGTACTGAGACAAGGCAGTAATGGTGAGTTGATCACCAATAGAAATCATACATATTGCATCTCGCATCACAGATACAGCTGACCTTTTGAAAAAAAAATTAAAATATCACTTCTAGGAAATTATGGTAATAATTCTAGTTAATGTGTGAAAAATGAAGCACATGTATTGCCATATTGCATTTTTAGTTACAGGATTTTAATAACTACTAAGAATAACTAGTTGTTTTCTATGTTCTGTATTTTAATTTATGCATTTAAACTCGTTATTCTGAGAAGGAAACCAAAAGCTTTTCTTTATATATTTAAAATCATTGTTCTGAAAGGATTGTCTCTAGGCTTTCCCAGACTGCCAAAAGGATCCATAGGACAAAACAAGGTTTTGAACCCTGACCTAGCAGGAGTCCTTGATGGTAACAGAAATGTGTAACTAAATACCCAGGCTTGGGACTCCGGCCCTATCCCAGATTCCCTGTGTGTCTCAGTGCTTTACCCCTGTCTTGACATGCATCTGTGGCATCTGGTATTTTCTCTTTTAGCTCTTACATTACTCTAGCTCAGGATTAGCAGCAATCAGTCCTTGCAGCTGGAAAGACCCTAAATGCAATTTTCCTTTGATTTAAGAAGTACTTTGGTAATTTCCTACTGACCTCTACTTTGAGCTTTTCCAGCTTATTAAATCACTGATTTCTATTTCCCCCATACAGAAGGAGAGGAAAGCCCTTGAGGATAAATCAACAAGGTAATTATTAAGCAACTGTAGGATGACAAGCTACATTTTAGAGCCAGTCTTCTCTTCTTTCTGTTTCTTCTGTCTGTTTCTACTACAGTGGGATGGAGCCCTCTTAGAAGAGAACACCACAGTCAGTTTATCCTGCCTAATCTTTTTTCCTCCCAGCTTGAAGCAGACCCACCTCCAGGGGACTAGAGTTGACTTAGTGAATGAGCTAAACCCTCTTTTGACGAGAGAAGCTTGAAAGTAACTTGGTTTCCACAGTCCTGGCTGGCTCCAGTGTGAAAAAAACTTGATAGTTTTCTATTTTAAAACCCCTTGCTTCAGGTTTAGACTTTCCTTATTTTAGGTAGCATTGGGATATAGTTCTGACAATGCTCATCGTTTTATTGTTGAACCCAAAGGTCAGAATATTCAAAATGGGGCTAGGGATATAGTTCAGTGGCACAAGTGTCTGGCTGGCAGGCGCAAGGTCCTGACTCCTAGTACCAGAAAAAAAAGAATATTCAAAATGACTTAGGTTAGATAAAAGGCAGGGCATTATGGCATGCCAGAGCAGAAGGAGGCCTGGGGATCACTCGGTCCACCTCCTCCAATGTTGGAAGGGGATATAGTCTGCCTGGAAGCCCCTGAGATGCCTGCTTACCTCCCACTGTGCTCTTCCGCCCATGGTTCTCTCTCCCAATGTCCTGATGACCCAGCAGGTTGCACAGTACAGCTGCTCCTCAATTTATGATGCAGTTGCTTCCTGATAAACCCACCATAAGCTGAAAAGTATCAGAAATTGAAAATGCACTTATTACACCTAATCTAGTGAACATTATGACACAGCCTAGCCTAATTTAAATGTCCTTGGAACACTTGTGGGCAGAATCACCTAACACAAAGCCTATTTTATAATAAAGGGTCAAATGTTGCATGTAATTTATTGAGTACCCGTACGTATACAAAAAATGCTGGCACACAGTACCATAAGGTTGCCCTAGTGATGGTGTGTGACTGATGGAGCTGCAGCTCAGTGTCACTGCATATCTCTCGGGGTCCCCGCCCGCCATCTCAGGAGAGTATTATACTCCGCGGTGAAGCCTCCAATTCAGTCTGGGCTTGGTGGAAAAGAAGGACGGAGCTGCTCTTTAGAGAACATGTAGAAAGAGGCAGGCAGAGTATGGGAGGGAATTCAAGGAAGAGAAAATGGCACGCACAGAGAGGCGGAGCTAACAACTGAGAAAGTAGCAGGGGCCCAGCGCTCTGAGCAGCTGAGGCTGGGGCAGTCAGCAGGCTGGCAGCAGGGAGCAGAACCCAAACTCCCTGGGGCTGGGCTTTGGCTCATCTTCCAGTGCATCCTACCGGTTCCCAGGAATCCAAGCCGCCTGGGGAACAGGGCCCACACAGATCTAAGAGTTAAAGATGGCAAAGTAAGATTGGCAGTAACTCTGCTAGTGTTGGAAAGGTCATCCAGAGCAACCTCCTAGAGACCGGGTGTCTTCTGCAGCATCCGTGCCAAAAGATCACCCCCACCTGTCACTGATCTTTTCATTTTTGTCAAGCTTGATAACCCCAGTTCTGTTCTTCATACAACCAAGGGTGAAAACCCTTTCTCACTCTGCTCATCCTCCTCCCAGTGTGGTCAGCCTGGACATTTTAACTCCCGAAGAGTAGAGAGCAGTCCCCCAGGGGAGGTCTGCTACTGAGTGGAGAGCTAGCCTATCTTCTTCATTCTTGCCTCATCTTCTTCATGAAACCTGAGACCATAGCTTTCTTTTTAAAATCTTCTTAGGAATCCACCATAAACTGGGCACATTGGTGCATGGCTATGATCCCAGCACGCTGGGAAACTGAGACAGGAGGATTGCAAGTTTGAGTCCCACTTGGGCAACTTCATTAGACTTTGTCTCAAAGTAAAAAATATAAAAAAGGATCAGGGCCAGGCATTGTTGGTGCATCCCTGTAATCTCAGCACTTGGAAGGCAGAGGCAGGAGGATCGCTGCAAGTTTGAGGCCAGCATGGGCTACATAGTAAGTCCAAAGCCAACCTGAACTACGGAAATGAGATCCTGTCTCAAAAAGCCCAAAGTGTGAATTGGTGGTCGGGTTGGGGATGCTCAGTACAAAGGCCCTGGGCTCAATTCCCAGAGCCAAAAAAATCCACGATATACTGTTGATTCATTCCAACTCTGTAGGAGCTAAATATATATTTTATTCACATATATGCACAGCCCTGTACTATACCTGATTCTAATTGATTAGGAATAACCCGTCGTACTGAAAGTAACTGGGTTATTGGGATGAAGTAGCTTTGTAACTGAGGGCCTCAAAACAGTGAGAAAAAAACTGAAAGGCCTTATTCTTACCTTCTCCTTTCTTCTACCACATTTTCTTTTTTTGTTGTTTTGTTTTGGTACTGGGAATTGACCTCAGGGCCTGTGCTTATGCTGCTGAGCTATATCTCCAGCCCTTTCTTTTTTTATTAGAAGAAAGATTCTAAAAAATCAGAAAACAGAAATGAATTTCCTGAAATGTCACTTGTTAAAATCTATCCCTGAAAGTTCTTGGCAGAACATGTGATACTATTCAGGCTTCTTATAAGGTCTTGGCCCACAGGGCCCTTTCTCTTTCCCACCTCAGAAACAGACATGACCAGGAAGATCTTCACAAACACCAGGGAGCGGTGGAGGCAGCAGAATGTCAACAGGGCCTTTGCCAAGCTGAGGAAGCTCATCCCCACTCACCCTCCAGACAAAAAGCTGAGCAAGAATGAAACGCTTCGCCTGGCAATGAGGTACATCAACTTCTTGGTCAAGATCTTGGGGGAACAAAGCCTGCCGCAAATGGGAGTGTCTGCTCAGGGAAACATTCTGGGGCTCTTCCCTCAAGGACCTCGCCCGCCGGAACTGCAGGATGGCACTGTACTCAATGACTACCGGATCTCCTCACCTGGCCCAAGCCACCACCTGCCATAGTGTGGCTCTGGCAGTCCTCCCCCGGGCAGACTTTTGCAGGGGTCACTGGCTGAGGGCAGCCTTTGCACGTGCTGGAGTCACCTTGATGAATAGCTTGTGAAGCTCAGATTTGGGCTTCCTGGAAGATGGCCCGGGACAGCTGCTGGAGCTGAGAAGAGCCCATAGAGAATGTCACCCCGGATTCCATCCATGGCTGAGACTTCAGACAGAACAGCTGCCCTCCTGTTTTATAAATCCAGGTTCTGCATAAATATTTACAAAACAAAAAAAAATCAGAGGTTTAAAAATCTACCGTTTTAATCACTGTCTTCAGTAATAAGAAAGGAGTTTTCTCAAAATAGATCTCAGATGAATAAGTAGAGTAGGTTTTTCTCAGAACATATTTAAAAGTTTGTTTTGACAAATGGGACTATTTGATCAAAGGCAAACAAAATAAATCTTAAGACTGATGAGTGAAAAGATGGCCCCAGCAGAAATCAACCTGAGATGTGTGGGAAAATCAGTGGAGAAAGTCCCTCTTGAGGAATGGGATTACGTTCCTCCTCCTCGGGAATGCATTCTTTAAATTCTATGGAAATGTGAAGTGTTTACTGATAGGGAGCCATTTATACATGTGAACTCCAAAGCCAAATAGTGGATTGCATCTGTGAAAGGAAAAGGCTTGACAATTTATCAGAGTTCAGGGTTTTCTTACAAAAAAAAAGTTAGCTAAAATAAGTCAGCAAACTCCTTTGTTTCACATGTCAGGTGTTAAAACTTTTAACTCAGCCTGAGTTCCCACTGACTTAAAACCTGTAAAATTAAATTATAATTATGAAAATCCAAATATTACCATTTAATGGTTCATTTAACAGTGTAGTTTAAGCAAAAAATTTAGAATAAACAATAGAAATGTAATACCAGACACTAATTACCCCAGTAAGTCATTGAAACCACATGGATCTGGCAGGACTCATGCCACACACCATCCGGGTCTTGCTGATACATGGATTGAAAGGTAAATCCCCTAATGGAGCTCAGAGTGCAAGTCATATCAGTTAATTACCTCTAAGACATTTTGTCTCCCCACGGTTCTTGACAGTATATGGTTTTAAACTCTTCTGAACCCCATGTGGGATATCTGTGGGTGTAAGGTTAAGAATCCCACTGCCTGAATAATACAGGAATGTAAATTTCCTGCTACTCTAGAAAGAAGGTATTTTATTTATGAATGACCAAAATGAGTCTTCCCGGTTTGGTGATGAGAAAAAAGCTGTGTGAGTCTTTCATAATGTCATTCCCCTACTGACAAGGTCATCAGGTCATTAGGGTCTAAATGGCCTTTGCAGTTGTAGCACAAGGCTTCCTTCTGGGTCTTTTATTTAACCTGCAGCCAGTGAACTTCCCCATGGGCCCGATGTAGCTCAGGGGAACACATAAAAGCAGAGAACAGGAATTTCCCCCTGAATATGCATGTCTTTCTCAACAGCTTGGGTGGATACAAGCTTGTCCTCAAATGATCAGGTGATAGTACATTTCAGAGTTTCAGTGACAGTTATCAGTTTAATGTTATTACTTACTCTCTGGCATTAAATCAAAATAAAACTTTTTTTTTGGTGCCAAGAGTCAAACTCAGGATCTTGTGCTTGCCAGGCAGGTGCTGTACCACTGGGCTACATCCCCCGCCCCAAAATAACATTTTTGACAGTATTTTTAAAATTAGCTTTATTTTAACATGTTGCCAAGGGAAACACAAAGCACCCATGTACCTGAATATGGGGTTTTCTGCCCTACCCAGAATGAGTTTATGGTCCTGCTGCTGGGGTCCTGGTCTGGGTACACAAAGAGGACCTTTCCCCTGACATGCAATGGAGGGTTCCTGAAAAGATGAGGAGATTGTGCTGGCATTAACTTTATGAGAGTAATAATTAAAAAAACTTTGGAAGAAATCCTTTGATAAGTGGATAAACTGTTACAGTGTTACTCTTTGTAATTCACCTCTTAACATATTTATTTTACCACCTTGGACGTTTTTTATGTCAAACTGTAGAAAAGTGACTGTTAAAAAGAACTATAAATACATGTGGACCAAAACCTTGATAAGGTATCCAGGAGACTGGAAACTAACTCAAAAAGTGCTCTAGCATCTTCTTTGATGTCTATATTTAACACTTTATTATTGAAGTAATAAGAATTTGTGCTTTAGGCAGTCATGATGGTGCATGTCTGTAACCCCAGCACTTGGAAGTTGATCACTGTGAGTTCGAGGCCAATCCTGACTACATAACAGGTTCGAGGCCAGCCTTGACTACATAGCAAGACCTTGCCTCAGAAAGCAAAAAAGAATTTATGGTTCACCACCTACCTGTAATTTCATCCACTCAATAGTCTGAGGCAGGAGGATCAGGAGTTCTAGCCTAGTTTGGACAATATAGCAGATTCAAGGTCAGCCTAACTTATACAGTGAGACTCTTTCTCAAACAAAGTAAAAAAGAAGGGCCGAGGAGGTAGTGCAGTGCTAGAGCACTTGCCTAGTATATGTGAGGCCCTGGCTGGGTTTGCTCCTCAGCACTGCAAATGAACAAACCTCTGTAGTTCATCACCGAATGCCTTATCTGTTTATGGGCCATTTAAGCCCAACAGAAAATTCTAGACACAGTTTTAAAATCACCTAGGCTATGCTTCTATGTCACTTGACCAGAGGTATTTGGTGTGCTGTGGGCAGCACTGGAAACTTCCAGAAACCAGGTATAAATATGTCCACTGATTTGTATAAACCATCTGTTTGGTTAATTTTACTTCCTCCTTTCGCAGAGGAGAAAGCAGGTCCTGCAGGTTTTGAAGTGACTTTCCAAAGGTGACAAGGGCAGGGATGAGAAACGCAGGTCTCCTACCCTGCATTCTGCCTCACTCCAGCCCCGTCCAGCCATCGGGGGATTAAAAAGTGAACAGATACCTCACCATCACGGTCATCTCCTTTCCAAAGTGCTCAGTAATCTTCTTCACATGCCTTCTTACCGAAGTAGAATTATGGTGCTTTGTAGAATGTGATTAGAGGTATCAACCAAAGATTTCATTTGTTGATGTGTTTTGTGAGTTTTTAACCATTAATTATAATTCGCTATTTAACTGTTAATTTATTGCAAATAAATTATTTAAGAAAAGAAATTGCTCTTTTCCTTACGATTTCATAAATTTACTAAGCTTATTCACCCCTTCTCTCCATGCTCCCCGTCACTATCCTGGCTTTGACACCCCCCCATTCCCATTGTCTTTAGGAAAAAATGTAGCATCACCGGACATCTCTCCGTTAACCCACCCACTGCACTTCACTCGTCCCGTGGTTTCCAGATCGTCCTAATTCCCAAGTCACAGTGGTAGTCAGGTCATTTCCCTGCTCCCAAGCCTTCAGATAAACACTGTCCCCCAGCAAACCAGGCCTTCTGCAGTCTGGCCCTGATGCCTCCTTCCCTTCCATAATCCCTACGTGTGTTGACTATGCCAGTGAACCTGCTTCCCTTGGTGACCCCACCATCTGTTATTATGTTTACTTCTGACTTGACTTTGGTGATTTCAAAGGCTGGGATGAATGTTCCCATTCTTGTTGCTTCTACTCATTTTCCAGCTGTGCACATTCCATTTGCGAAAGTCCTTCATGGTTCATCTTAAACAACGTCTCTCATATGAATTACTCTTAGATTTCTGCTCTTTGCTCTAGTCTGTCTTTCTCTCCTGGAATTCCTTTATCTAACTTATGACCTCATTTCTTTTACCTGGTACTGGAGACATCACTGTACATTCTATCCCCCCTCGAAAGCTAAAATCTACTTGAAGTGATAGTTTCATTTTTTCTTTTCTTTCTCTTGCAGTGCTCGAACCTAAGGCCTTTACATTGAGCTCTGTCCCCAGGTTGTTTCTTGGGGGGTAGGGGTACAGGGTCTCATTAAATTGTTAAGCAGCCTGGGGTAGGCTCAAACTTGCAGTCTTCCCGCCCCTGCCTGCCAGTGTTGGGACTACGGGAATGCACCACCAGGCCTGGTGACAGTGACAGTTTCTAATATTTAATTCTCATCACAGCCTTGCAAACGGCCCTCATTTTTAAAATGTGAACCTATACCAAGATTGGCTCCTTGAAGCACAGTCTTCTATCATCTTTTTAAAATGACATTAAAATGAAGCTTGTACTGGGTGAGCTTTCCAGGGAAACCCAACCTCTGATGCTTGGCTTAAAGGCTAATATAAGAATTATTTCTCATGATTTCTATCCAAGGATACCCTTTGCAGCACCTGGCCTATGAAATTTCCTCACCTAAGAACGGCCTGCGATGGCCAAACCATGCACAAGTTATGCATGAGCGCTTTGTCTTTAGGGAGGCAGAAGCTGAAAGGGATGTAGAGAATGCACAGCTTAACTGCTGACCCACAGGCCACAGGGCAGTCAAAAGTCACATCCTTAGATAAAAAGGTCAAAGATCTAGAGGGGATCTGAAAATCCAGTGGCAACGTAAAATGAGAGATTTAAAGCAGGTGGTAGGAAAGGCGCGCAAAGGAATGGACGTTGCTAAGGGTTACAGGAGGCCAGAGGGGTTGGGGCAAGGTCTCCTGAATCACATGTCTGCTTCCGTGCCCTCCAAAGCTTACCAGATACAGGGAGACTCTTCGTCTTATTTCTTCTTTCTTGCTAATGGCCTATCACAAAGACATTTTGAAGCTCACCAGATTTTTATATTAGCCTTAGTGAGGTTTGTAATCTATCAGGTAGTATTTGTTCTAAGAATTTAATTTCCAGAGCTCAGCAATTCCCTAGTAGACTAATAAAGGAAACTGTTGAATTGTCTTTACTAGGTAAG
Source organism: Chinchilla lanigera (assembly GCF_000276665.1). Classification (NCBI taxonomy): domain Eukaryota; kingdom Metazoa; phylum Chordata; class Mammalia; order Rodentia; family Chinchillidae; genus Chinchilla; species Chinchilla lanigera. The sequence goes on along the minus strand of NW_004955419.1, from coordinate 20,896,064 downwards.
TATAAAAATGTAGTATGATATAGTGAATATGTCCATATTCTTGAACCTATGTAATTAGCCTTTGAGGAACCTAGCATAATAAAATATTCAGAATTATGGTTAAAGAATTATGTACATGGCTGGGCATGGTGGGACATGCCTGTAATTCCAGCATTTGGTAGGCTGAGGCAGGAAGAGTGCCATGAGTTCCAGGCCAATCTGGGCTACATAGTAAGTTTAAGGCCAGCCTGAACTACATAGTGAGATCCTGTCTCAAAAAAAGAATTATGTACATAAACCAGGTGTAGTGGCATGTACCTATAGGCACAGAGCAAGACCTTATCTCCAGAGGGGGATATGCTCATATAAAATAACTATATGTACATGAATACCTATTTTATAATTGTTTACAATATACATAAAATAATATTAAGAGTAAAAGTGGCTAAATGCTTACTATCTGCCAGGCACTGTGCCAAGAGCTTCTAATGTACATCTCATCTAATCTTCATAAAAATATTATGTGCATGTTATATTATTATTCCCATTTCATAGCTGAGGAAACTTAAGGATGGGAAGGGTTTCTAACTTGTCCATATTTCCACTGCAGAGCCAGAGTTTGGCCTGCAGTCATTTTTTACTTTAAAACACTGTATGATAGAGTAACACCAGGTGTGGT
>NW_004955419.1:20871865-20894660 GCF_000276665.1 Chinchilla lanigera | reverse complement strand
TCCAGGGTTCCTGCTGGCATGGTTTTAGCTTCTCTGGAGGTGGGGAGGAAGGAGGGTTTAAAGAAATGAAGAGTTTTCCTAACTAGGTATGAGACAGCATTTGTGTTCTCTTTGTATACTTAATTTAGAGGGTTTTTTTTTTTTTAGATTTTAAAAAGAATAAAAATTTTAAAAAACATTAAAAACAGTACAGAATTTCAAAACAAGATGATAGGAAATCAACAATGGTTGTTATACTGCATATTATTATCTTCAAAGTAGTTGTTCAGATCACCAGACATAAGCTTGTGAAATTTGTCAAAAAATTTAAGAAAAAAATAAGCATTAATTAAGCATTGTTCCTTTTATTAAACCAACAGAAATTAGAAGTTCAATTATCTTAGCTATTTTGTGTATAGATATATATATATATTTTTTTCCCCTTCATTCTTTTCTCTTTTCCCCCATCCCAGTTGTTCTTTCCTTTTGAGCAATTTCTTTCCCTTTCACAATATCTATTGTACTTTTTGGATTTTGTTTTCTGTTTCATGTTCTTACACTAGGGAGACAATGCGATGTCTACACATGTGGGTCTGATTTATTTCACTTATGAGTATGGTCTCTAGTTACATCCATTTACCTATAAAAGCCTTGAGTTTATCTTTCTTTATAGCTGAATAATATCCATTGTATAAAAATACCATATCTTTTTTATTCATTCTTCATTTGATGGGCATTTGGGTTGTTTCCAAGATTTAGCTATGACAAATTGCACTGCTATAAACATGGGTGCACATATGTCACTGTAGTATGATGTTTTCAGTTCTTCTGGAGAAATAGCCAGGAGGGGAATAGCTGGGTTGAATGGGACCTCTAATCCTGGATTTTTGAGGAATCTCCTCACTGATTTCCACAGTAATTGTACCAGTCTATACTCCCACCAGTAGTGGAGAAGGTTCCTTAATTTATAGTTTTTATAGAATTAAACCTCTCAGATTCAGCAAGACTACTGTGCATGCAGTCTCGTGGCCACTGAGAGCATTTGGTGGAAGTGGAGCGTGAGCCAGATTGCTTCAGTGTACTTTTTGTGTCTCTCACTAAATAAATCAAGATTTAACTTGTTCTTGTGATGTATGTGAGTGTGCATCTGTCTACACACTTTATGTATATGCTACATGTTATCCTTCCAACTATGTATAGTGCATCTGTGAGGGTATAGTTGTGCTAGAAATGGACTTGTGTAGACCCTCTTCTCCCCTACATAGGCACTGCATGAAGACTGAATTTTGAAAGAGGTCCGCTTGAGCAACATAGTGAGACCTTGTATCAAAACCATAAGAAACCTCTACTTTTTGAATTTCAGAAGTAATATTATTTAAGATATTAAGATAATAAAGGAAAATAATATGCCCAGAAAATATTGATCAGAAAGTTATTTTTCAAGGCTTTAAAGAAAATAAATGAAAGTGAAAGTAGGATCAATAAGTCAGATTTTTTCTAATATTCTTGATTAGATAATTCACTTATAAGGACTCAAAATCAAAGTTCTACTGAAGGTAGAGCTCAGTGTTTGATGCATTCTCCATGCATGAGGTCCTGGGTTTGATCCCCAGAGCCACAAAAAAAAAAAAAGAACTAACAAGCTTCCATTGATTTTGACGTAGACTGAAATGACTGGCTTCTACCTTTTATCCATCTTCCATACCTCTTCCACCCCTTTTAATCAGTCGTTCTTTATGTAAATATAACTATAAATTCTCATTTTTTCCTTTTAATACCCCTTGTTTTTTTTTTTTTTCTCTTAACACTATATTCTAGAGATATTCCTAAGTCAGAGAGGACTTTCTTACTCTTTTTAATATCTGCATGTATTACCTCATGGGGATGTACTGCATAATCAGTGTGTCACACTGAGGGACACTGGGGATATTTCCAGTGTGTTATAATAAATATCCAACACACTTGGGTTCCCAAGCTAGCAGGCACTGCACACATGTAGGATAAAACTCTTAGCAGCAACATGGGCATTCCCACCTATGCACAAATTCACCTACAGAGTATGTTGACAGTTGCTGGGATACTTGCCAATCTGATAGGTGAAAATGTTACCTTAATGTGGTTTTAATTTGCATTTTTTATTATGAGTTAGCCTGACATATGTTCATGGGTCCCTTGTATTTCTGTTTCTGTTAGATATCTTTTGCCTTTTTTCCTGTTAAATTGATCTTTTTCTTTCCAATTTCTAAACCTTTTTATAAATGAAAATCAACCTTTTTTCTGTAATATGAGTTATAAATATTTCCCATCAGTATTTCTTATGTTTTTATGGTTTTATTTATGGTGTTTGTGTGCCACATACAGGAATTTAATTAACATAGAAAACATCAATTTTATGGTTCTATATTTTGATTCATATTTAAAAACTCTTCTTTATGCTGAGGTTTTTGTCCTTTAGGGTTCACTTTAAAATCTTGGGCTGGGGAGATAACTCAGTGGCTCAGAACCTGTCTGGCAGGCACCAAGTCCTGAGTTCAAATCTCAGCACTAAAAAACAAAACAAAAGGAAAATCTTGCTGTGAGCTCTCATCTTTGAGACTTCTGAAGCAAGTAATTGGAGGAAGAGGATGGTGCTGAATATCCTTTACTAAGAAATCTTTTTTAAGAAGTTGAAAGTTATATACTCAAAGGAAATTCAAACTGAAAAAACTAACTTGCTCACCAAACTCTAAATTTGGTTCTAATAAAGAGGAGTTTCAAACTCTAACAGAAGAAAGGAGGAAGACCAGGGTCCAGTGGGTTCTGGTGATGGCCTTCACCCTTGGCAAAGCTCAGTTGGTGAAGCTAAGAGGACCTCCTTCCCCACCAGACTGGAAGGGAAAAAAATATCCACAGAATGGAGGAGGAAAAGCCAGAAACATTAAAAAAAAGCTATAGGTGATGCCAGGTGTGGTGGCACGGGCCTGGTAATCTCAGCACTAGAGAGGCTGAAGCAGGAGGCTCGCTAGGAGTTTGAGGCCAGCCTGGGATACATAGTAAGCTCAAGGCCAGCCTGAACTACACAGCAAGACCCTGTCTCAAAAAGACAAAAAATAAGATGTACAGATGAACAACTGTTTAGAAAGTGGAGCCCGGGATGGAATAACTGAGCAAAGGTGGGTCAGAGTTTCCTGCCATCCCTAGTGTTGCTGGAACCCGGGCAAGGCCATGGATGAGGCTATGCCTGGCAGGAGCTGTGGCTGCAGGGATGGGGAATAAATATCTGGACCTCTCTGGCTTCTCACCCTTGTTCAGCCCCTGCTTTCCTTTAGCCAAACCCAATCAAAGCCAGATGGCAGGGTGGCTTGACGGAACCTGAGGTTTGTGCGGCTCAGCCTCCTGGGACATAAATCGGGCCAGAGTTCTCCCCGGCTCCTCCCCCATATAGACCAGGTAATAAGTTTTTTTTTTTTGGTTTTTCTCTGGTACTAGGAACCGAACTCACGACCTTGCGCTTGCCAGGTAGGTGCTTTTGCCGCTGAGCTAAATCCCCAGCCCCGACCAGGTAATAAGTTTTAATGAAAAGTGCTTTGGTATCTACTGAGACTGATAAGCAGTATATGATATTAATGCATTTCCTGACATTGTTTGGATCCACCTTAGTTGGTCATGGTACAATTACATTTTGATACGCAGTTAAATTATCTTTTACTTCTTGACCATGGTATAAAATACCTGTGCAAAAGTCACACTTTTTGCAAAGGAAACTTTAATAAAATCTATGTGGGAGGGCATAAAATTAATTTATAAATGCAGAGGACCTGGTCTGACTAAAGACATCTTACCCCACTTTTTTTCATGTCATGCAGCCGCTCTTCCTAAGAGAGAGCATGAAATGCAATGTTTTCACCCAAAGCCTGATAGAAAGCAGGCAGTCAGAGCTAAGGAGCATCCCAGGCCTTCTCCTGGTTTGCTTTTTACCATTTGCTCAGGATAGGAGGCCTTGAGATGCCAGTCTCACTCTGGTGGTATTCCACAGGCTCACCTTGGCGTCTAGCAGGTAGAAATTATTTTCTTCTCTGCTTCTCCTGATTAACTTCTTCCCCCGGCTCTCAAACTTCTGAAAACAACTTGCACCACTTCCCTTTTCCTCTCTGAGAAACTCTATGGCTCTAGGCTCCAGGAGGAAAGATGCTGCATCACAGAAATTGATAAGGATAGATGTACTGGTAAAATGAAAGGGAAGGTAAAGCGGTGAAAAGATGGCTCTTGGGACTGAAAATCTTGGTATACTGTGCCTAAGGATCTTGATATACCTTCTTGGGTACGTGACACAAGTGTATCCGAATATGGCAGGTCTTGGTTGAGAAGGAAGTCAAAATATAAATAAGGGTTTATTACTACTCATTGTGCATTTGTGATGGCCCAGAGGTTTCATAAACATCTTAAACAACTATTTAATGGAGATTCTTGCTCCAGCTTACAGTTTGGGGAAGTTGTGGCTTAGAGGAGTCTAACAGACAACTCGAGGTCATGCGGGTACAAAACAGGAAGGTGAGGCTCTGAACCCGGGTCTCCTTTCAGCAAAGGTCAAATTTCTTTGACTATTTCCTCTGCCTTCAAGAATAGAAATGTCTTGTGAAAGACATGCTCATTGTCGACACTCAGTGATTGAAATAAGTTTATAAAAAGCACAGAGTAATTTTGGTGGTAATTTGGTTTTTTTTTTTAATGACAAGAATTTTTGTAAAGGGAAAATTATCCAAAAGTTATTGCCATAGAGTCAGACACACTAAGATGTTTCCTGAGGACTGTGTAAACTGATGCCATGGGAAGCTCAATCCCTAGCCATGGTGTTTGAGGACTCTTCCATATTTGGGGGAAGAAAAGATTTCTCTTCCCCTTAAGAATGGTAAAAAAAAAAAAATCATTTTCTTGAAACTAACCCTTACTCCATACATAACTTAGAATTTCTTGTTTTTCAAACTAATGAAAATTTCAGTTACACTCACACACTGTGTGTAGTAGAGAAAGATGCAGTCCATCAAAAATCTCCCTGGGTCACCTATTATATTAGTTGATCGCTGCTTTTGTCTTTGTGGTTTTAAATCCAAATTACCCAAAGCCTAAAACAACTACTACCACCTAGCTTTTGTTTCTGTTTCTGATTTCCTTTTCCAGAAATAAAGGTACAGGAGGCCAATTCCAAAACCACTGATATCAAGCATCCAATGGACTTTGTTTCCCACGAGTAAACCCCTTATCAGTCTCTTGCAGAGATTCTAAGACGTTATCTTGATGTGCCAGATTATGGGGCTGACCACTCTCAATACTGAGTAGGAATCAAACGGACATTCTCTTCTGTCAGCAGCTCCGCTTTGCCAGGGCAGATAAATCAATTAATGGGATGCAGAGCTGCTGTCTTGCCTTTCTCTCCCCTGCGCTAACCTCCCCAAGCTCCCGGACTCCTCAGTCCCCTTTAATACCATCTGAGAGTCCTTACTTACAAGAGGGCTTGTGCAGGTGCAGGCATTCAGGCCCACAGCAGAGGAGCAATTGTCGCCCCTTCCTCACCCCCTCCCAGACTCCCCTCTTTGTGAGACACTTTTCTTCTCTCCGCTTTTCAGACCAAAGACGCCCCCTCAGCAGCTAATCTAATCGGATTATGCTAATTTGTACTTCATGAACCTAAACAGCATAACAAGATCTGCAGAGGGCCAAGGCCAGGAAGAGAGGGACAATGACTTTGTCAGTAACCTACCCCCGCCCCCGCAAAGTACGAGAAGAATGTTGGTCCTGTGTTTGGCTGTACAAAGCTGCCCCTTGGGGAAGCCTGCGGAGCTCTCAGCGGTTTAGAGTGCGCAGAAGCGCCCGCGCTCGGGACGGGAACAGGCGGCAGAGCAGAAACACCGCAAGGAGCACAATGACGGTGCTGGTTTTCTACTGCATTACCCTCTGGACTAATCAATACGTACCTTTGGAAGCTGAAGCTAGGCAATAGAGCTCAGCAAATATTTATGGGGAACTGTTAGTCATTCAGGATACTTGTGCTCTTTAGGATATGTGAAGTTGCCTGAGACTTAAGTTTTCACGCTTCCGAATTTACAGGCTGGTAGGGAAAGATAGTCTATGCACAAAAATTAGAAAATAATTTAGTGGGGTGGTTGTAATTCCTCCTCATGGCTGACTCTGCTGGTCATCTTCCACAGAGGACTTTTTAATTTTCTTTTTCTTTCTTTCTTTCCTTCCTTCCTCTTTCTTTTCTTTCCTTTTCCTTTTTTCTTTTTTTTGTTTGTCGTTGTTGGTACTGGGAATGAGACCCAGGGTCTGCACTGAGCTGTGTCCCCACCACTTTTTATTTTTTATTTTGAAGCAGGGTCCTGCTGTCTTTGCCTAGGCCGGTCTCAAACTTTTAATCCCCTTGCCTCAGACTCCCAAAGTGCTGGGATTTCAGGCAGGCACCCCAACGCCCAGCTCACGGAGGATTTTTTAAAAGATGTTATGTTTGTACAAAGCTTTATGTTTAATCAAGATGTACAAGTATATAACTTGATTTTCATAACACATTGTGAGATGAAACTGGTATTTTTATTTTTTTTATTTTTATTTTTTTTGTCTTTTTGAGATAGGGTCTTGCTATGCAGTTCAGGCTGGCCTTGAGCTCACTTTGTAGCTAAGACTGGTCTCGAACTTGCAACAATCCTCCTGCCTCAGCCTCCTGAGTGGTGGGATTACAGGTGTGTGCCACCATGCCTTCTTGGTATTTTTATTGTATACTTTGAAATACTGAATGGCTCATCCAAGAAAAATCCTCTAGCTAATAACTGAACTTCTGATTTCAAATCTACTGTTCCTACTTCCTCCGAGGGTGCTCTGCACATAAGTCCAGGCCAACCATTCCATTGTCTCACACAGGAGTAGGAATGATCCAAAATGTTAAAATTTTGCACTAATAACCTTTAAAAGGCATTGTGGAGTTGGAAAAACTAATTTGAATTTTCAAATAGGGCCATGAAATTGTTCCACTGGAATGGTCTAGATGAGTGTTTTGATGATAAACTTCAGCTCAATTCTAGTCCTGAACTTACTTGTCACTGTTCTTGGATGTTTATCCCACTCACGGGCTTCCTCAGTTCTTGCTGCCTTGGATGGCTGACACTGAGCACTTTCACTAATTAGTTTCTAAAATGGTTATCCCCTCAGGCGATAGAGGCTCAGTGCTTGGAGACATCCTCCCTGGAGACTGTCTGCCGCACACCTGCCCCATGTCTCAGCTTGAACAGGAACACATCCTTCTTCTTCGCCACAGCCCTCACTCCCACTGGGATCTTTTATTGAGTTCCTGTTTGTGATCTGAGAGACTCGCGTAATTCACAGTTCATTTATGGAGCTCAAAAGACTAACTATCCTGAAATTAGTGAGAGGGATTGAGCCCTTCGCAGCCAGATGCTCACTTCACCCCAGCCCCCTCCCACCTACCCCAAAATAGGTTAAATGAGCAGCCACATAACATGCAGGGACAAGAAGTTCCTTTCAAAAGCAGAAAACAAAGGTGTGTTTCATTTTCACCCTTTTTAAAGTCAGGAAAACATTCACATGGCCTCAGATCCTGGTTGGGATGTGAGGTGGAATTGCAGAGAATTGGAGGTAGAAAATTTCAGCTGAACCTAAATAATTTCTTAACTAAAATGTCCTGATTCAATTTACAATTGCCTTAGGACACTTTTCACACTAGTGAAAGGCTTTCACTAGTAGTTTTAAATGAATTTCCTTAGACGGTTTACTATTCTGAGCCAAGTTCAGACTCTCTTTTGCTATGAGGTTAATCTACACTCTAGGCAATAGTGAACACTTAGTGTTGGTATTAATTTTCTGTAGATGGCTTTCATTTGTTGATGAAATGCTGCCCTATTAGAATTTTAGTGCCATACTCACATTTCTCTCAAATTCTCATCATAAGCCTCAGAAGGGTTACAGGTTGGTGGATGTGAGCTGCAGACTTAGGAGTTTGTCAAGCTGACCTCCTTGACCAGATTCAAATCCAGAATCATAGACACAACTCTGTGAAAAAGATGACTTCTCAATGATAGATTTTTTTTTAACTTAAATGACTTAAAAATTGGGTTAATATTAAAAAAACCCTTGATGAATAAAAAATGATTGTATTGCATAAGATTAAATCATTTCTCATTAGACCAACCAATGGACATCAATATTATGAAGAATTTTATTACTATTTTATTCTAGCAATTCACTCTTTTTTTTTTCCAGTACCAGGAATCGAACTCATGACCTCACGCTTACCAGGCAGGTGCTGTGCCGCTGTGCTAAATCCCCAGCCCCCACACTCTTCTTTATGTTGTATACACCCAAAGAGTCTCTAAAGCCAGAACCAAAAATCCTTAAATGTATAATACAACGTGAATGAGCCTCCCTACTCTGGTTACATAGCAGAGTGAAGTTTCTGGTACTATCGAGGCAAGCATATTAAAGACACAACAAAGAACAGGAAAAGAGTAATACGTCAGGTTAGAATAGGCAGGATGCCAAAAATTAAGTCCAAATAGCTTTGGGTGTTTTGCCGAGGATCAGTGTCTAGGATAGCACAGTGAAAATCACCAAATGCAAATGAAATGTAAGAATCGCAGTCCATTGTCACATCTGGGATTAAAGCCAGAGAAAGTGAACAAACAAAAGACCAGATGGTTATCAGATCCAGTGGTTTCATGTTGTTTGGGATCAAAATATGGTACCTCAAAGTAGGGCACTTTGGCGTACAGAGTCCACTGAGCTAAAGGAGACTGCAAGGCTTCAAAACTAAGATCTCTGTGACTTTTTCCTGCCTTTCTGTCTTTTCCCTCTTTAACTCCCAAAGTGAGTCCCAGAAACCAGGATGTCTCTCTCTCACGGCCAGAAGCTAGAACCCCTCTCCCCTCAAAACAAGCCATAAAGCCTGAAAAGTTCACTCTCTCTTCTCCCTTCTGTCTTCTTTAATCCCATTCCAAAGGAATCGTGCCATACCCTGGAGGAAGCAATGCTACACAGAGAGGCCAAGAAGAATCTGGACAGGCCTCAGTGGGTTTCCCTTGGCAGTCTGTTACCATTACCTCATACCCTTTAGTCCAATCACATTTCTGTGTGACTGACTTGGTGGAATGACAACTGGTGGTCAACTTGTAACATCCAGCTGAACTTAACCAGTGTGGATTGTTGCCCGCAGCATAAGAGGCAGAACTGCAGAAGAAGAAGAGAAGCTGTTGGGAGCTGAGAGAGGCTGTTGGGAGCTTGTAGAAGCTGTTGGGGGCCTATTGGAAGCTGTTGAGAAGCTGTAAGGACCTGTTGGTTCATGCTGGCTTTCCTGATGAACTCGGCTGTTCTCATCATCCCAGGAGCTTTGGACCTTGTCATTGAGAATGGCTTTGGTTCACTTTGGGGGAGCTCTGGTCCTCACTTTGAGCACCACTTCTGGGCTCCAGAGGGAAAAATGGTACACTGCTCAGTCTCCTGGAGAAGTTTGTCACCTTGGCTCTACTGATGGGAACTTGGCTTTCCTCATCACTGGAGAAGCTTGGACCTCACTGTTGCTGAGGATGGCTGTGGTAGTTTTCTGGGGAGCTCTGGTTCTTACTTTGAGCATTGCTTCCTGGCTCCAGTGCAGATCCCTCAGCCTGCTAGCATAGGTCCTTCATCCCGCTGGCACCATCTTTCTAGCTTCCACCACTGACCTTTGGGCCTTCCCAGCGCAGATCCATGAAACAAGCCTGCATGAGACATTGTCGTGGGCTCTAGGTCTCCAGCTGGATTCTTGGGAGGCATTGCTATGGGCTCCTGGTCTTCAGCTGGACTCATGCAGGACATTGATGTGGGATCCAGGCCCTCAGCTGGAGTCTTTGGTCTTTAGTGTGTGGACAGATTTCTTGTGCTCTCTTTATATATGATTCTTCGGGTGGCTGTTATAAATAACCTTATAAAATATTTATCCTGTACAGTATTGTTTCCCTTGCAAAACCCCAAACCATGACACTGATCATTTTTCATGAAACATAAGCATAAAAACAGAGTTTTCCTTGGGTCTTTGTTTCTGAAACTTTTATAATACATAAAATGTATGATTAAATTTGTTCTGCATTTCTCTTGTTAACCTGTGTTTTTAAAGGAGGGTCAGCCAGCACCTCATGTGAGTGAGGAAAGGTGCCACCTCTCTGCCCCTACAATACATGGGGTCTCATCTCTGCGACTGTCTCTCCTGATTCACAAAGACCCAACTCTCTGAACTTCTGTGCAGCACTAGCTTTGCACCACGCCATTCTTTCCCTGAACTCTGTGCCAGCTCTTCAGCCTGAGCACTGGCTCGTTTCCAGGCGTTGTGGGAAGTGGTAATGCAAGGATGCCATACATCTGAGGGATGGTGGAAGTTGGTGGAAAAGTCTCAGTTTCATTCTTTGATCACTTACCCAACTCCCAGTTCCTATGCACTAAACACTGTGATTTTCCAGACAACAGTGGGAATCTGTGCGCCCTTCTGGATTCCAAGGATCACAAAAGATTACCTGCTTTCTGAGCCTCGTCTTTGGTACACACATGCTCCATGGGCCAGGGAGGTCCACGATGTACCAATAGATGTAGCGGTGAGCCTTTGAGAGCTGCTAATATGATGCTGGGGGGAGGCAAGATAGGGTACCTGGGCTCAGTCGCCTGTGATTAGATATATAAACAGGAGCGTGGAAAATACAGTGCCTTACAGAATAATTCATCAGATAATGGCTGTCTTACTTGATAGCGGCTGCCTTATTTGAAGGACTATTCATTCCTTTACTTACTGAAAATAGAAATTGTATTACTCCAAAGACTTGGGCTTAGGCTTTTTAGAAGACATTTTTGTAAGACATGTAGACTAAAGTCCTGGCCAACTTCCAAGTCTCTGCATTTAGCTGAAAATTGGGCACACTGTAAATTAAAAACTGCAAGGATGTCCACTATTTAGTGGTCAAACTTGCTGCCATGTTATTCGACAGGAACCTCCTAAAGGATATCTCCTATTTCAAATTTAGGGAGGGCAGGCAAATTGTTGTGGTATACAAAGTGGGGTTATAACACTACTGCTTTTGCCAGCCAGCTGTTTCCCAAATTCTCTTATCCTCTCTGATCTGGTTTGGGTTAATAGCTCAGCCTCCAAAACCTTCCGTGATACCTTGCACTTCCTGTAATTGTAGCACTTCTTAGGCTGTACAATATTTATTCATGTCTGTGTGCCATGAGAGCAAAGATTTCTCTCTCTCTCTCTTTCCCCCCCACCCTCTTTCTCTCCCCCCCCTCTTTCTCTCTTCCTCCTCTCTTTTGTTGGTACCAGGAGTCAAACCCAGGACCTTGGGCTTGCCAGGCAGGCACTGTGCTGCTGAGCTACATCCCTGGCCTAAGAGCTAAGATTTCTGAGAGCCTAGAGGAGCCTAGAGGTGTTCTCAATCTAGATATAAGGTTAATTAGATGCACAAACTAGAGTTTTGGGATTTCCTCACAAATATCTCACAAGAATCCAATGTAGACGATAATGGTAGTGACCATCTGTTCCCATAACTGTTGAACTATTTGCCATCCCACTTTTCTTGATTGACAGTCTCCAGCAGAGTGTTCTCATCTCTATCCTTGCTGCCCTGGAAATCTGGCAGCCAGTGCAGAACAACCTAACTTTCAATGACTTTTGCATTTAGGTACCTTTGTTTCCATCCAGCCCTGAGGTCTGGTGGGATGACACATGCTACCTCCAGACAGGCACTTCCAGGCATGTCTGGAGCCCAAATTACGTGTTTGTCCAAGCAACAACACCAGACAAAAATCTTATCCCTACTTAACCAAAAGAAGATGAGGAGGAACCTTGTCTTAGGTAAAAACTGATAAAAATATTTATCAAAAAAAAAAATTGGAGTATATAGAGGTGGAATCTACTACCCCTGCTTACTTTTTAAGCAGCTTTCTCCTGAGTTAAAAAAAAAAATAATTGACAAGGAACCTATCGTTCTTAAAGCCTTACATTACTGGGCCTAAAGATGAACTCTAGGATGATTACTATTAACTTCATCTACTCTGGAGGAAATTCTTTGAGAGAGACTGCAGGGGAGTATAGAATTGAGAAAATTAACTACAGCTTAGCTATTGTATCTTGAAGTTCCAGAAGAAATCTCTAACCGAGCCCATGGCATAACAATGCTTTCAATTGGATTACAAACATGCATGAATTAAGATTGGCTCTTATCCCTTGTTTACCATGCTCCTCTCAGACCTGTACTAGATAGACAGAAAACTCAGGCAGGAAAGACTGCCTACCAAGTCCCAAGGTGCTTAGTACATGTGTTAGAAGATCTAGTTTCCCCTCCTTTTATTGAAATATAAGATCTAGATAATTTTAAAGTACATATATTTTGAATAAAAGAAAAGCACACAAGTCATAAAAGTGCAACTCTATGAAATTTCACAAAAGCAGCATACCAATGTCATGAAATAGAACCCAAAGCTATAAACCAAACACTTCTTCCTGCCTCCAGGAGAAGTTACTGTGTTGATCCCCAGCCTCACAGATTAGTTTTACCTGTTTTAGACTCTATATAAGAGATCATGCAAGAACGTATATTCATATTCTCTCATATATATATATATATACACACACACATATACATACATATCTTTGACTTATGGATTTCAACATTAAACTTGTGAGATTCATTGTGAGATTCAACCTGCTGTTGATGCAGGTACCTTTATTTCATTCAGTTTCAGAATATTGTACACATATGCTATAGTCTACAACACAACTCACTCATCCACATTACTTTTGATGAACATCTGTGCTGTTTTCAGGTTGGGGCTGTTATGGAAAATACTCTGTTAACATTTATAGACCTGTTTATGGTGAACATGTATACACTTGTAGGAATGGAACTATCAGGTATGAGGATATGTAATTGTTCTCCTTTAGCAGATATCACCAGTTTTCCAAAGTGATTATATCAATTTATCCACTCAACCATAGTGCAAGAGAGTTCAATGTGCTTTACATGTCACCAGTACTTGATATTATTACTTTTTCCTTTTAGCCATTTGATGAACCTATGTTATTATAGTTTCAATTTACATTTCTATGATGACTATTCAAGTGCAGCGCTTCTTCATATATTTATTGCTTATTTGGAAGTCTTTTTTATTTCTTGTAGAGCTGGAGAGTCAACCCAGGGATGCCTGCATCCTAAGAATCCACTCTACAACCATTTGCATCTTCATGGTTCTTAGGACATGTTCCCGGTTCCAGTGATACCTGATGTTATTCTTGAGACCTGGTTATGTCTATGGACTCAAACTGAGAAATATCCTACTGGTTTTCTTTTTTTCCTCTTAAGAGAAAAGGAATTAAGATGTGCTACGTACATGTACCAACTCTGTGAACATTATGTACTGCGAACATTATGTACTGCGAACATGTAGTAGGCAAAATAAATGGATAATATTAAAACAAAAAACAAAATAAGAATCCACTCTAATGCTGAGCTACATTGCCAGCCTAGATGTCCTCTTTTGTGAAGTGCCTGTTAAAGTTTTTGCACATAATTACACTGAACTTTCTTTTAAAATGATTGTCTTTTATTGATTTATATATTTTGTATTTTCTGGATGAGTCCTCAGTTGGAGATAATATATGCATACTACATATATGTGATATTATATGCATAATATTACATACTATATGTATTATATCACATATTACAAAGTACACTTTGTGCTTGTCTTTTTACTCCATTAATACTGTCTCTTGATAATTGGACTCTTTAATTTTAATTAATCCTATTTATGATTTTTTTTCTTTTGCAGTTATGCTTTTCGTGAGAAGGTATCTGTGGATAGCAAATCTTTTTCTCTAGGAGAAACCCAAGGGTTAATTAACATCAGTAGTTTTAGGTGCCTAGTCATCCAACCTTTGTCTTTAAGGTATTTTCTTGCTTTGTTTGCTTGACATTTTCTTTCCTGACCTTTTAGTTGGTAATGTTTGACTTTGCTCCACTTAAACCAGCAGATTATATCTCATTAGTCATTGGGCTGGATTTCTTAGTCTTAGTTGTGATCTAATTGACCAAACTTGCCAACCACTCACTCTAATGAGGCAGTGTCCATATCCCTATGTCTAATTTTATCTCTAACTTCTCTTCTGATTATGAATTTGCAACAACTGGTGGCCTACTTGTCTGTACTAACTGCAGTTTAGAAGGGAACGTTCTCTTATTTAGAATATACCCTGACTATCCCAGTTTTGACTTCGGCATTTCAAATTTAGGTGAATTTAAAAGATTAGAGACCCTGTCAGAGATTTTCCTGCACCAAATTAATTTCAATACAAATGACTTTTAACCAAACAAATTTAAAAAGAGAACTCCTAGGAAAGCTAAAAACATGGCGTTAGTCAAAGCAATAGCCACCTCTTTCTGTATTAGGAAAAGCATTATGGTTACTTCTCACTGGGCAAACACTACAAAAAAAAATAGAAATAAAAAAACAGAAAACCAGAAGAAGAAAAAAAGAAAAATTCTCACATCTTTTCTTAGCGTGCTATAGACAATTTTACCAAACTTCTTAGATCTGTTGGTACCTAAGCACACTGATTTTCATTATTTCAATTAGGTCAAACAGGGCAATGAACCAAGGCACAAATTTGAATCCTTTTATGTGTTAGGTAATTTTCACAAAATTAGTCCAAATTGAATTCTATTCATGATAAGAGAAAATTATTCAGAGACTCTTTACGATACTGGGTAATTTCTGATTAATTATAACTGACATATATTGAGGGTTTACTGTCATTTACATGTACTAACATGCTTAATCTTCACTAAAAACTATGAGATGCAGAGTATTATTTCTGCCATTTAAAAAATTATAAACCAACCCGGAGAAACTTGCCCAAGGTCATTCAGTTAGCAAGTAGGTGAGTCAGTATTTGAAAGAAGACATCTGGCTTCAACATAGTTTTAACCAGTGTGCTTCTAAAATCCACATAATCTCTGTGACATTAGTTCTGTAGTTATAAAGCAAAAGGGGGGCCAGTGATATAGCTCAGTGGCACAGCACCTACCTGGGTTGTGCAAGGTCGTGAGTTCAACTCTTGGTACCAAAAAAAAAAAAAAAGAAAAAAAGAAAAAAGCAGATGGAAAGGAACTTCTAAATTCTTTTTATGAAAGTGGGATTATTATAGGCAAAGAGTAATAGCTAAGATTTATTAAGCCTTTGTCATGTAGTAGGTACTATGTGAAGCAATTTCTATGCATGACCTCTTAATTTTGAAAACAACACTGAAATAGCACTGTTATTCTTATGTTAAGAAAGAAGACACAGGGTTACAGAGATTTAGCAATGGCCTTCTATGAGGTTACACAATAAGTAGACTGTTTGCAGACGGAACTGTGTTTTCTACATTGCCACAATGCTACACCACTACCTTCTGAGATGAGCAAGTTTCTCCAGTGCACTCCCTGGTGTAGCCAAGAACACAATTTGATATGCTACTAATGGCTGGGTGAGGCGAACAGAGAGGTAGCCGAAGAGTTGGAGGGAAAGCCTTTGCTATCATGATGTGATGAGCCCTGAAAGATGAGATACATATTTACTGAAAGAATCAACACTGTAGGTAGCCTGATAGTCCAGCTGAAATAAGGAGATAGGAAAGCTTTACACAGGGTTTTCCATGATGTATTTCTAGTTCCACCAGCTATTTGGAGAGGGAAAAATGGTTTCCAAGGTTAAATAACTTTGGGCAATTATCTCCTTTTTAGATAAGCAGAATACTTATAAGAAGTTCTCCTGTTATTAAAACATATTCTCCTTAGCTTTTTTTAGACTAAGGAAATTTACTACCAATTTTTGTGTTCAAAACTTAAAGAATATCCAACTTCATGGGTAATGGGTAAAAGGCTAAAAGTGTTTTACAGTTTATGAATTTTACATTTATATGACTGATGCAAATTTACACAGATTATGGAATAAACACTGTGATCAATGTAGTCACTGGAATGTACATTCTATCCATCCATCCATATATAATTTCACTAACGGAACATTTATTTCAATAGTGGAACTGGAAGACATGTAACCTAGACATACTCTATATGAAAACTAGATAACTGGCCTGAAGCAATGGAGTATTTAGGATCAGCTTCCAAATACGAATGGCTTACACTGACCTGATTTACCTCCATAACTGCTACAGCTCAGAACCCGCTTACAAATGCATTTGCTTTCTGTCTATTCATGGATTCTCCTGACAATGTGCTGCTGGTTTTCGGACTCAATTATGAATCCTCAGGTAAGATTCCTCTTGTTTGTCCAAACATCAAGTACACACTGTGTTTTCATTGCTAATGTGTTGGTTTAATGAGTCCATCTACAAACAAATCGTTGACATTTTATGGGTCTTAGCCACGGACACACGCATTTTCTTTTAGTCCTTATTCATCTACCTCATTTAAAATCTCTGCCCTTTGTTTTCTGGTGTAACAAGATGTTACTGGGAACTTACTGTCTCAAAATTCTAGCCAGAATTCTTAAGACAAGAGATGCTACTTCCACACTCTAAAAAAAGAAGCTAGACTATCTAGGTGAGACTTAATACAAGATAACAACTGGTCCAGAAAAGTGGGGGCTGTGGATGTGGCTCACTGGTAGAGTTCTTGCCTTGTATATACAAGACCCTGGGTTCGATCCCCAGCACCACATCTTCACTTCCAATAGCTCAAGTAGTCAAAAATGAAAGGAAATTCAGGAAAACACATTCAGAGGGTAAAGAGCTTTGCTTTTCTATTCCTCTCTCTATAAAGATATATGTGCTTCCTTCCTCCAAGCCAATTCAGACTTCACTATATAGGTAAAGGATCATTTTCTGACTAACAACAGGAAGTCTGAGAAACATAATTGATAAACTTGGTATATGTTATTTTCTTCCAGCATCCCAAGATAGTTTTCCCAGCTCAAGGCTGGAGATGGGCCAATGTTAAGGGTGTAGGCCTCTTACCAGGAAAGTCAACTTTTTTAATTGATCTACTCTTCTGTTCTTTTACTATTACCATTTTGTCCTAACTGCTTCAGCTTTATGGCAAATCTTGAGGTTGGACAGTGTCAGTCTTCCCATGTGTTCTCCTTCACTTCGTTTTCAGAAGCATGCCAACAGACCTTCCCTTTAGTTTTATTTGCCATCTTTTAACACATGGCAATTCTCCTGAGAGTCTGGACAAATCATATTTAATGTTTTAAGCTAACAGACAGAGTGCCATATGCATATAAGGCTAATCATCCGATAATATCTGTCTTACTGTGAGTATCAAGAAAACTTGAAGGCCTGTGGCAACATTGGGGAGCCCATAATGTACCCTGTAAATGAATGGGTCCCAACATAAATAAAAAGATATCAATAGTTGTTAGTTTCAGTTTAGAATGTTCTTGAAAGCCTCGCATGTTCATAGATGGGGTTAGTGTACTGGGTGATATAGCTGATTAGTGTACTGGGTACTTAGTGCACTGGGTGATATAGCTGACTGGAAGTGGGGCCTGGTTGGAGGTGGGTCACGGGGAGTGTGACCCGGAAGGATATATTCTCATCCATGGCTCCTCCCGTCTCTCTCTGCTTCCTGACCACTGTGATACAAATAGCTTTCCTCCAGGGCAGGGTCTTCCATCATGCCCTGTCTGCCTTGGACTGAAACCGTGAGCCAAAATAAACCTTTCCTCCTTTAAATTGTGGGTGTTGGGTATTATGTCTTGACAATGAGGAAAGTGACTAATAAAATATCTCCCGCAATAAAACCATATGGCCCAAACCAAAAAGTATAACCAACACTTTTAAAGTAGTACCTTCCCTCAACCAGAACCCCCCACCCTTCCCCACCCGCTGCCCTGACAATGGAGAACATAGAACGTGGAAGGGGCGGAAGATGAGGAAAGACTGAAAGACTCCACCATACTCTCTTCTCCCACTACAAGTCTCTGAACAGGTAGAAGTGATATGAGATCTGAACAGATCTGATGCGAGAAGTCGTAAATTGGACAGAAGAATAACATTATAACTGTGCCGGCCTGTTTGTTTTCTTTCCTTTTTAAAAAAATATATGGACTGATGAGAAAGTAATGGAATCTGCTGAGAGAATGTGAAAGGACAGGACAGTGTTACTTTGTGATTACTCACAGGTCTTCTCGGCCCCCATATGGTGGGAAGACTTTTCACTGCCAAAGAGATGTTGGATCTTCTAAAGGAAAATTTAAGAAATACAGTATTTAGGTTCTGTTGAACAGGAGAAAATCCCATACTTGTACTTAGGGGAAACTGAACCAGAATAGCAAATTCTAGTCTGTCACTGGCTGTCTTTGTGATCTCTCGCTAGCCATGGTTTCCTACTTTAACATAAACCAGATAAAGGAAAAATGCTTATACTAGATATCTCTTGAGATGGCTGTCTGGTTCCCTCCTTTCTCAGGAAATAGCCTCCTCTACATAGGCAAATATAAGATCTGATCCATGTGACCCAGCCTCCCATAGCAGGAGAGGACATATTTCCCATGCGAGGGTAGATGGTCTGCCCTGGCAACATTGAACAGGGGGACCCAAGGCGGAGGGGTGTTGGCTTTATTACCAGTCCCTGAGAGAAGCCTATACTCACCTGCTGCTGGTCTCAGAAATACTCTGCATCTTGTTCTTTTGGGGGCCTTGACTGTTCAACTCTTCTTCACTTTCATAAGATCCCCTGGTAGCCTTTCAGGGAATCAATTTCTCACTTGCTTATGTGACTTGTACTCCAAGGCACTTTTGTTTTTAAAGCAGCCACTCAACATTCAAAATTCTAGGCTGGGGATATAGCTCAGTGGCACAGTGCCTGTCTTGCAAGCGCGAGGTCATGAGTTTGATTCCTGGTACCACAACAAAACAAAACAAAACAAAACAAAACAAACTTTCAAAATTCTAATATTCTGTGACTTTATGGTGCTTGTTACATTTGATAGATTGTGACCACAAGTCTTCACCACAGACCATTGGAACTATGGCACTGGTGGGTGACTGTAGTTTTGGCAGTCCCCACCCTGATGAGAGATAGTCCCTTTTATAACACAGAGTCTTACCTAACTTTATTTATTTATTTATTTATTTATTTAGGTTGTTCCCCCCCCCCGGGTACCGGGAATCGAACTCACAACATTGCATTGTTTTTTTTTTTTTTTTTTTTTTTGGTTTTCCTCCGGTACCAACGTTGTGTTTGACAGGCAGGCACTGTGCCGCTGAGCTAAATCCCCAGCCCCAACACACAGCTTTAATCAGGTAAATTTGTACTTGTTGCGCATGAGACTATTTTTAGTTCAACAGTAACAAATAAGCATGCAAAGTCATGTTTTCCAAGACACAATGTCAGTGGCACTATTATTAGATACTTGCTAAGTCTGGAGAGTTTAGTGTGTACTTGGGTTAGTTTATCACTAACGCTCATGAGCCAATATCTCATTGTACTGATCGAATTGAATGTACTGGATATTTTGAGGGCAATTGGTGCTCTGTGGTTAATTCTCCTTGATAATCCTGAACATTAAAAGAAGTTGAATTCAAAGTACACATGTTCTGTCTTGCATGTCACACATTATTATAATATAATCTGATACAGTGCAGTTATCAAGTGCCTATCAGAATAATTTTACAGAAATGCCTCACGAGAATATTACAGTTTAGAAGTGCAATTCAACTTTATTATAAAACTTCCTAATTATGGACTCTTCACGGTCCTTTAAACAGTTATTATGGATTTCCCAGAGTGAAAGGCATGCCACTCAGTGGCTGGAAAGGAGTATTGCAGGAAATACGTGGCTAGGATTTCATTAATGACGCTGAATTTCAGGACATTGCCACTTGGGCTAGGGAGATGGACGAGCAAGCTGAGACTAAGAAGGGTTATGAGAGTTATTTTGATCTGGTGATTAATATTAGTGGCAGAACTGTAATGTTTGTATTAATAGAGACACATACCACTGAGGAAAGCATTTGTTCATTTATAGCCAGGGGTGACTTAGTGCTCCTCCCCCTATCCAAGGACATTTGTCAGTATCTACAGACATTGTTGGTTGTCATAGTTGGTGTGAGTGTGCATATACACTGTGTGTATGCGTTACTGGTGTGTAGTGCAGGGATGCTGATCAACACCCTATGATACACGAGACAGTCCCCCAGTAAGAACTGTTCAGCCCAAAATGTCAACGGTGCTGCTGCTGAGCAATGTGATTTAAAAAATTAATCTCACATGGTTCTGAACTCACATTTGCTTCCAATAGGTTTAGTCAAAATCTTTTTCCGATGTTCAGTTTTATTTCTTGATAAATGAAATACATTTGTAATTTGGTTTCATTTGATGAGCAATAACTATGTAATTTTGTTAACCACTTTTTATTTATTTATTTATTTTTGAGACAGGGTCTCGCTGTGCAGTTCAGGGTGGCCTTGAGCTCACTTTGTAGCCCAGGCTGGTCTCGAACTTGCAAGGATCCTCCTGCCTCAGCCTCCCGAGTGCTGGGATCACAGGCGTGTGCCACCACGCCCAGTGTTTGTTAACCACTTTTAAAAGTCAGGAAAAGTTTAGATTTTCACATGTGATTTTCTCAAATCTTGCCTCTACTTTTTACCCGAAGTTTTCTCTCCTCTCATTCCCCATTTTCTTCTACTATGACTGATTTCATTACACTAAATAATCTATATACTGACCAGAAGCAAATACAATGAGTCCATTTAAAATTTGAATAGAATTTATCTTTTTGTGAGATTAGCATTTAACTTCCTTTAGATTAAAAAAAGATGCCTTTAGGCCAGGTCTAGGCAGATGTGACCAAGCTCACTTCTACAGTTTTGAAATGAAACAAATTTCAGATTACTTGTAGAGTCTGGCATGACAAATTCCTTTGTGTTGGAATTAGTCTCTTTAAAGTAAGAAAAATGCTTGATGTACCTTCTTAAAAATATCTGGCTGGGCGTGGTGGCACACGCCTGTAATCCCAGCACTCGGAAGGCTGAGGCAGGAGGATCACTGCAAGTTTGAGGCCAGCCAGGGCTACAAAGTGAGCTCAAGGTCAGCTGAACTGCATAGCGAGACCCTGTCTCAAAAAGACAACCTCTTCCAAAAATCTGGTATTTTCCCCTGTGGCTCTATTGGTATTAATTATGAATTTAAGTATGTCCCACAATGACACTGGCATAGATATAACATTTTAGAAATGTTGTAAGGATTACTTTAAGTGTTTTGTAAATCCAGGGATGACACACGTGTGTTGTGAAATTTAAGACTAATTTAAAACGTTTTAGGAAGTGATATCCAAGTTCTTCCCCTAAATTCACAATTCTGTAATTGCAAGGATAAGGAACCTATAAAAAGTATAGAAAAAACTGATTTAAACATCAAAGTATAAATAACTGCGGGTGCTTATTTCTTTAGTCTTACCAGAGAGTGTGCTAGAGATCTAAAAATACTCTATAAGAAGTGCTTGCTTAGAAAACCACATATGACACATATTTTAACAAGTCTATTGTTTCTTGTAAGTACTGAAATGTAGAAATTTACTAGCTTTTTCCTATCTTTAAAGCACTTCGTGTTTCGAGGAGTGCCTCTGACATCTAGCAAAATGCTTGATACAGAGCAAGCAAAAGCAAAAACAAACCAAAAATAACAAATGGTTAAATATTCATACTCCCAGGCAGCTGTTTAATACCTAGCATCTCCTCCTGCATGTCCAGTTTTCCTGGTATGGGCAGATCCGTGGACACGTCACATAGGTGCGCCAAACTCAACTTAGGGTTTTCTTTCCCGAACCTTCGCGTTCCCTCGTTTTCTTTGTAACGTCAACCCTTGTGTGTTCATTCTTCCTTTCCTGCTTGGACAAACACAGCTTTTTGTTGCCTTCGCAGGTGAAGCTGACAACCGCCCTCTTCGGCTTCCAGCATCTTTCCCCATGTGGGTCTCTACTGTGCCCCTCATCTGTCGCTACTTTTTTTGTGGACCAGGGAATACACTCCAGTTTCCCATCTCTCGTCCCTTCTTGCCGTGCTCTTAATTTTGCTGTTTGCACCTGCACCGCCCTTTCACGTCCCTGAAAATCAAGCCAGTTCAGCGGCGTTTGCTTGTGCACTTTAATCAGGTGTACCTGGACACAGTGAAGTGCTTGGTGGAGAACTTAAACCCAGGAGCCAGATCACCTGGTTTTACTGCCATTTAAGGACATAACTTGTTTCCCAACCTCACTTCTCTCAAATACGACACTGTACCTCCCGTCTTTTCTCATCGAGCTTTCAGATCTCACTTAGCTTTTATTTTTCTGTTTTTATTTTTATTTTTTTTGCGGTACCAGGAATCGAACTCACGACCTTGAGCTTGCCAGGCAGGCGCTGTGCCGCTGAGCTAAATTCCCAGCCCCTCAACTTAGCTTTTAAAGTGCAGCTTTTCGGGAACCTTACCCTTCCCTGGGATTACCTTCCTCGCTTGGGAACGGCCTTCACATCCGTATTTCTCACGCTTTGTATAATTTTGTGCATTCTTTAAAAGAAAATACTCGGGAAAGCGTAAGTTTCACGAGGGTAAGATAATTTTTTTTTTTTTTTTTGTATTTCAGTACGTCGAGACTTGCACTGTGGTTGCTCAATAAAAGGAGCATGACATCAATGTACAGAAACAAACGTGACTGGTTTGTCTCTGCACATCTGCTGGTTCCCTGGGTCCCGGCGCAGCCGAGAAGATGCGGGACCCTTCTTAGGAGACTAGAGGCCAAGGCCGCGGGAACGCGCCCGGCCCTCCCC
>NW_004955419.1:20869947-20871279 GCF_000276665.1 Chinchilla lanigera | reverse complement strand
AGGACCGCGCCGCCTGGAGCCTCTGCCGCCCACGCCGCTCGCGGTCTCGGGGCAGCGCCGCTCCCCGGGCGGGCAGTCACCCGCGCAGCGCCCCGACCGCAGGTCTCCGACTTGGTCCCTTGGAGCAACAGGTGCTATTTACTGTTCAGTGGTGAAAGTTGTGCAGACACTTAACCTTCCGTAGCTCTTTGTAGCCTCCCTACAGCCTTCCACCCTAACGCCGTGTCCTACACCCCGTTTAGCCAGTTAGACAGAGTGATCGCCCGCGAAACCGTGGACTCTCGCTTTCACAGTCGCGAGTGACATTGCGCAAGTCCGTCATTTGGCGCAGTTTCGTCATCTGTGGAATGGGCATATGGGCTTAACACAGCCGTTTGGATTCTTGTGTTGGCTGTGCGATCAAGGGACGATATTGGTGTTTTCTTGCTTCTTACATTCAGGTTATGTTTGCTGCTACGTTGCTTTACTTTTTTGCACTTATTCTACCATCCTTTTGTATTTTATGAATCTCTTTTTTTGAGGTCAGGGGTTTCTCTCCTTTCAGGTATTCGTGCTGCCCGTGATCTGCCTTGTCCCGCAGATGGTTGATTAGTTTAAACGTGGTGCTGTAACTCTCTTACAGACCGTTGGTTTCCTAAATCCTTGGGTTTCAAAAGTATTTTTGTTTCATTGGAGTCTGTAGCTCAGTGTACATCATTTTTTGGTAGAGACTTTAACCTGCAGAAGAGGACTATTACTCTATTTAAGTAGGGAACATAATTACATAGCATGATTTATAATTACATAGTGATTTAAAATGAAGTACATTTTGTTTCTAGTCTGTATTCAAAATTTGACCTTTTCTTGTATTGGCTAAATTGGAAGTTCTCAAAGTGTGGCCCAGGAACTCATGGGGTTCCCTGACTCTTCTAGTTTTTGAAATTATTTTCACAATAGTATTCAGATACTTTTTTTTTTTTTTCCCGACGCTTCAGGTTGAAGTATTCACCTTTTCACTGTCATTTCCTCAGAAGCTTGCAGTTGTTTTGCAGAGGCTATGTGACTTGTGATAGGGTAAGGGCACATATGAAGATCCGGCCCAGTTTTCTATTTGAAGCAGACAGAAAGGAGATTTGCTACAGAATACAACAGTGTATCTCTTCTCACTGAATGTTTTTGGTTTGAAAAATAGTTATTTTTCATGAAGAGTACATTATGTTAACATTTAGTGCACTTACTATTTTTAAAAACAACCAAAACTATTTGTATTACCTTATTCCCTTTGACAGTTTTGGCTACTTGCAAGTCCTCCTATCTTGTCCTTTTTTTTTTTTTTTTTTTTTTTTTTTTTTT
>NW_004955419.1:20865073-20869847 GCF_000276665.1 Chinchilla lanigera | reverse complement strand
GTCTTGCTATGCAGTTCAGGCTGGCCTTGAGCTCACTTTATAGCCCAGGCTGATCTCGAACTCGCAATGATCCTCCTGCCTCAGCCTCCCAAGTGCTGGGATTACAGGGGTGCGCCACCACACCTGGCCCTATCTTGTCATTTTTATGATCAGAAGAGTTTGTATTTGTCCTGGTTGCTAATGAGTGTGTGCTTTTTTAGTTTTTTTTTGCCGTTTGTGTTTCATTCTTTAAATTGCTTATTATCCTTTGCCCATATTTCTTTCTATTGCGCTGTAGGTTTTTCTATTTTATTAATTCTCTTTGTGAATCATGGATATTGTACTTATGTGTGCTAAAGCTGCCTTTTAACTTTGTTTATGGCAGTAGTTTTAATATTTCGTGGTCAATTTACTTTTTTTAAACAGACAAATGTTAATTTTTTTTTCCTTTCTCATTCCTGGATTTGTGTATTGTGTTAGGAATGGCTTTCCCATGTCCATGTCCAGATGAATATAGAAATATTCATAACCTTTGTTCTTTAAAAAAAAATCTGTAGTTGCAAAAAAGGTAGTTTTTTCTTACCTTTACCCTCTCAAGCATTTTACTCTTTGAATCTCAGTTTTGAAATATTCTCTACCACTGCAATCTCTCTCCACTTTCCTACCTTTTATAGCTTACCATTTGTATGTAGTCTGTGCCTAGTTCTTTAAAAAAAATACTAGTGGAGGCCAAGAGGGTGAAGAGGATTAACTCTTCCTACCTGAGGCTTGGAGAAAAATTGCATCTCATTTGTTTGCTTCAGAAAAGATAAAAACATCAGGATATAAGTTGGATTTTTGTTTTGTTTCATTTTTTGCTTAGGTTATCTTTATTTGTCTAGTAATTAACTCTAGTTCTTTGTGAATCATGGCATCTGACTGTCTACACTTTTTAGTTGGGGCCAATAGTGTAAGTTTTTTCCCCTTCTTTTTTTTTCTTGATACTGGGGATCGAACTCAGGACCTTGCGCTTGCCAGGCAGGCACTTATGCCACTGAGCTATATCCCCGGCCAAACATGAATTCTTTAGTCATGGAGACTGCTCAGTTTTCTTTTTTTTGGTTTTGTTTTTTTTCCGGTACCAAGAATCGAACTCAGGACCTTGCGCTTACCAGGCAGGCACTGTGCCGCTGAGCTAAATTTCCAGTCCCTTTTCCCCCTTTTGTTTCCTGAGCATTTTATTAGGAAGTTTGAGTCTGTCACTTTGATAACTGCTAGTGAGAACCTATTTTAACAGAAAGTTGACATCATCAGCTTATCTTAAATTTTAAATTCGTCTTCTTTGTTTAAATCTTTATTAAAATAAAACATTTAGATATTCACGTTCAATTGGTCTTTTCTATCAGATTTTTAAAAATTTAATCTATAATTATTTCTCGTATGAACAAAGTGTATTGTTTAAACCTCTTCCAGTCATGTATAGTTTAGTTTAATTCCTGGGGTGGTGCTTGTAAATTGCCTATGGTGTGTTGCTTTATTGCTAGTATTTAGAACCCTTAGGAAATAACTACTTCTCAGAGGTGTCTTCCAGATATAGCTGGTTTTGGATTTTGAGTCTGTTGCAAGATCCCACCTCAGTTTGTTGGGGGTGAGAGGTTGTTGCCTGCTTTGCCCGCCCCTTGGTTCTTTGGCAGTGGTCCACAGTATTTTCTATGACCCTTAGGCAGTCTCAGTCTTGGAATACCAGGCAGAGCAATCCTGGCTAGTGCAGTCCTTCGTGTCCACTGTTCCCTTCCATAACTGCATCTCTCTGTGGAGGCCTCTGGTGCTGCCAGCAGTCACCCTGAGTCTGAAGGTTTGAACCACTCCTCCCACTCAGTGACTCCCGACCCAGGGAGAAGGCTCCACCGGCTGCATCCTCCTTCTAAGTTGAAGTTTCTCTCTGCTCTGCCCCTGGGCTTCAGTTCTTGCTTCAGATCCTTCCTGGGTCCAGGGGACCCACTTCTCTCCTTCTCTTCCTCACATTGCTCTATTCTAGTGTCTGGACAGCAACTCTCAGAGAGGCTCTTTCTTTGCTGCTTACTACTGTGCTATCTTCCCAGAAGTCCCTAAGTCATATATAGTTTAATTAAGCAAATGGTTATTGAGATGCTACTATCCTGTATCAGGCACTATTTTAGATGTTGATGATACCAAAATGTAAGATAGTAGGATAGCCTTAATGAAATTGCACTTCACTGTTTTGTTCCTTTTTTTTTTTTTTTTTCCAGTACCGGGAATCGAACTCACGACCTTGCGCTTGCCAGGCAGGCGCTGTGCCTCTGAGCTAAATCCCTAGCCCCTTCTTCCTTTTTTTGATAGTGTCTCATAAAAGTTGCACTGTCTTTCTTACACAATGTTACATTGATTTCAGACGCATGCATGCAGAATATTTCATTATAATTCTAATCCTCACATTTCTGTAAAATAGGAGTTACTGAATCCATTTAACAGTTGAGGAATAGTTTTAAGGGACTAAAATAACGTTCCTGCATCACACAGTTTATTAAATTATAGACACAGACTCCAGAGTTTCTCAACCATTCTGTGTTCTCTCTTTGCAGGTCTGTTTAGTGTTCCTGATTTCATAATGTTTACATTTCTCAATAAGGAATCATTTGACATGATCATTTTCTCCCATGATTTCGGCCGTTTCTGTATCACAAACCAATTTCTGCTTTGTCTTAGGAATAAAGTGCAGGAACAGTTTGTCGTTTTTCCTTCCTCTAATTTGTGTGAGATGAGAGAGTAAGCTAAGAATTTATCAATCTGGGTTTCTATTAATTGCTTATCTTTTGCTTATTTTGCTGTTGGGCTGTTTTATTTTATCTGGGCAAGTAGGAGCAGCGATGGTACCACAGTGTTGTAGTCTTTATGAATCCTCATATAAAAACAGAAAAGTGCAAAAGTTACAAACACACAGCTCAGTGAATTTCCAAAATGATCCCATTTGTTTAATCAATATCCATGTAAAAATAGAACATCCATGATCTTCCAAAAGCCACTTTTGGTAAATGATTTTTAAAAAAACCCAGAATAGGTTCTATCCAGTGTGGTACTAGAAATGACAGTCTATAATTAATATTTCTGTGAGTTTAGAGAAGTTTACTTGAATAATTGGGGAGTGGTCTGGGGATTGAACCCAGGGCCTTCTACTGAGCTACATTCTTAGCCCTTTTAAAAGTTTTTAAATTTTGAGACAGGATCTCAGTAAGTTGCTAAGTAGGCCAGGATGGGCTGGAACTTGCAGTCTTCCTTGTTGTAGCTTCCCAGAGTTCTGGGATTATAGATGTGTGCCACCAGGCCTGACGTACTGAAAAAACAACAATAACAACAACAAAAAATTAAGTAAAAGAAAAGTTAGAATCTTTGAGTGACCTGACAAAATACTGGTCAGGGAATGTTGGTCAGGGAAAGATCTTAAAGTCAGGGAATCAGAGTCTAGTTCAAACTCTGCCACTAATGGGCTGGGTAGTTAGGGAGAAGAATTTCATACTCAGTATTTTATTTGTATAATGAATAGATGTTTCCTCCTCAGGGATCTCAGTTTTGGCTGTAAAGAGCTTTTCCTCAAAGCTTCTAAATTTTAATAATTTGAGCTTATCATTTATTCCCACAGAGTAGAAACTACTTTTTGCATCTGATAACCTTTGTGATGACAGTCTTGATTTTTTGGTCTTTAACCACCTAATGAACAGTTTTATAGCTATTTAGTTCTTCATATTAACTTCTTTCTGTTAAAAGAACTATTGTATTTTCTATCTGCTGACTGGACGCAATTGTTAACAGAAACCTGGAAATAGAATTTAACATCCCATTTTCTGGTTTGCCTATATGTTAGATAGCTGAAGTACTATTTCCTGGTCATCAAGTCCAATTATTATAATATCATTAGTGTTGTAGGCCAGTGTGATATTGTATAGACTCTCAATATGATCAGAATCTCTGTGGCCTATGTTGGAAAGTGGGAGAGTTGACATAGACTTGAAGTAAGACCATTACAATTTAATAAGATACAAAGTGTCAGATTAAACATCCCTCTCTCCAGAGTGAACCATCGGGAGAACGAGGTGCCTGTGGATGAAAAGAAAAAGTAAGAGAGACAAGAAAAACAAGAGAGGCAAAAGTCTGGGATCAGGGGCTAGCAGCCTCTAGGACTGCCCTCCTTCAATACCAGTTGTCGTCACCTTTATTGAGCCAGAACCAAGGGCATAGCTAGTAACAGATGGGTGGTTACCAAACTTTTTTTTTTTTTTAGCAAGGATAGTTAGAGGATTACCCTTCCCCACAGGATATCCAAGACACGCCTATAATCCCACCACTCAGGAGGCTGAGACAGGAGAATCGTAAACTCAAGGTTAATCCAGGCTGTATAATAAAGCCTTATCTTAAGAAACTCTAACTAACAAATCATTGTGTCCTCAGTGCATCCTAATCAAAGAATATCCTTCTCCACAACAAAGTGGTTTTCTTTGAAAATTAATATGGAGAAAAAAAAGCATCGCTTGCTAGGTTATACAGGCTGTATTTATTTTATCTGATAAAAATATACATTTTAAGTACTAGCTGCAATTGGAGTTACTGCCTGTCTACATTTATGATAATTCAGTCATTCACCAAAATAGATCTGCTTTGTGTATAGACCCAAAACAAGCAAGTTACACCTTTTAATCTTTCAAGTCTTTGGTTATGACTTGGATTTCTGTTGTGTTTTTTTTTTTTTTTTTTTTTTTGTTTGTTTCTTGGTTTCTACTTGATCTTTTCTACCATCATGATT
>NW_004955419.1:20856907-20864973 GCF_000276665.1 Chinchilla lanigera | reverse complement strand
GTTACACCTTTTAATCTTTCAAGTCTTTGGTTATTAAGTGTCTTCTCATTTTCTTTTTTTTTTTTTTTTTTTTTTGTTTCCTGTGTTGGTTTCTACTTGATCTTTTCTACCATCATGATTCTTACTTTGGATCAGGGAATCAAAGTGGGGATTGTGCCAGTTACCAAGTACAGTGGGTCCATGTAACTGTGTGGTCCACTGTGATTCAAAGTCGATCTAAAACTCCTTGAATTGTGTCACAGATAATCTAGACATTTTGTTGCCTACATGATTATTTTTTAAAAATTTTGATGAAAAAACATGTTTGAGGGTCTGAGATACATTTGGTTTTTTATTTTTTGTCCTTCTGTTTTTAAGGATGTAAATTTGTAAAGCAGAAAGATTAAAGCAAAAGTATACTAATATGCAATTTAAAAATACTTAACACCTGGAGTTGAGGCAAATGCTAGAGCATTCTCATATTTCTTTCTGGAAGTCATATCAGCCACTAGCAAGCTGAATGTAAAGTATTTTGAAAATAGCTATATGCAACTAGTTTTTAAAAATAGGTACAGGGCTGGGGATGTAGCTCAGTGGTACAAGCACCTGCCTGGCAAGTGCAAGGTCCTGAGTTTGATTCCTGGTACCAAAAAAAAAAAAAAAAAAGGTACATACTGTTGAACTAAAATGGACTGAGTACAAGAAAATTAAAAAGTCGTGTTTGCCATATGTTCAAAATATCTCGCCAAGCTTTGTTATAACTAAATTAATAAAACTGTTTTAAATATAACGTAATGACTCATTTTGGCCAAAGTGAGGGACTTCATAGATGTGATTTTGAGTGAGTTCATGGGAGTAGATTGACTTTTTGTACCTTTTATTTCATAATGAAAATAAATAGCATGTTATTGGAACACAGCCTTGTTTATTAATTTACATATTTTCCGTGGCTGCTTTCACTATTGGCAGATTTGAATGACTGAGCAGAGACTGGCCGATGGAGTCTAAGTACTCACTGTCTAAAGTTTGCTGGCTTCTGGTTTATTTGGTTAGAGTAAAAACGTAGGTTCTCACTGTGATCCACAGGGAAATTGCACAGCTTGCTTTAAATGTGTAACCTCTTTTGCGCTGCTTCAGCCATTTGCACCTCCTCGCTGTTCCTCTAGCATCAGGAGCTTCCAGAGAGCAGGGCTTTTGCATTTGCTGTATCCTCTGCCTGTCTTGCTTTTCCCACAGCTTGCCACACAGCTTATTGCCCTCTTCCCTTGAAGTATTTTGATATTAACATTTACATGATTTTTTGTATTTTAAACACATTATACTTGGAATAAGATTCAGGTTGTAGTGTAACAGCTTTTGCTGAGAACTTAGAGGAAAATAATTCTCTTGATAGCATAGTTCGGACATCCTAACTCAAGGCAGGACAGAGGGTGTTTTTTTCTGAAGTGTCAGTATGTTAAGAACACTTGTAGTTACAGACACTTTCTTGGTGACATGATTTTGAAAATTAGACAAATAGAACTGATGTGAGGGAGACACTCCCCCCATGTATTCTTTTCCTAATAAAATCTTAACTTCATTGATTTAAGACTGTTGGGTTTATGAGTACTCTTTCGCTGCCATGATATGTCATTCTCATCCCAGTCTTTGAATACGTGCTCAGGAAAATTACACTTGGGGCTAAGAGGAGGCAGTCAGAGGGGTTTCAGTTTGTGCGCCTCTTTTGTGTGTTGTCAGTGATCGGTCCATCCAACAGAGAAGTCATCAGCAGAGTGCATCCATGTGCTTGGTGTAAAAGTGTGTTGTATGTATGTTCTCTCATTCTAAATCCTTATAAGATAGCATTATTTCCATTTTATTAAAGATGAAATTTATTCTAAGAGCGATTAAGAAGCCCCGCCCAAAGGTTTCAAAACTAATAAGCAGTCACAGCTCCTGGTCTGACTTGTGGCAATTCTGGGTAGGTGAAACTAATAGTAGTGAAATTTTATGCCTAAACTCTGAAATATTTCACATCTACCTTTCCTTTAGATGATACACATTTATAGCGCACCTGCTCCATACTATTAACAATTTTACAATGGAGAAATGGTGGTGTGACTTGTGAAGAAAATGCAGAGTTTGACAGGCCTTAAGAGAAATGAGTAAGTGAAACGTGAAGGAAAAGGAAAATTACTTTGATAGAATTAGTCACAAAATATTACATGTGTGAATACGTCATGTGAAAGCATTTAGTAAATTTATATTGTTTTAATGGTCAGAGGAAAACTGGGTGTATTAGGGTTTGGCTTAACATCGAGTGACGAGTGTCGCTAGTGGTGAAGCTTCAGTATGACATAGGACACTAAGGAATACAGAAGATAGAGATCCCAGCCAGTATTCTGTAATTGCATGTTTATCAGAAGCAATCAGTTACCTTCGGAGCTCGCATTTAAAGGCTGCATCTCAAGGCTAACCAGGATATGCCAGACAGAGGGCGGGCAAGGGGAGGGGAGAAGAGAGGAACAGGAAAGAGGAGGGGAGAGAAAGAGGAGAGACAGGAAGTGGAGGAGAAAGGCTGTGTGTATAAATAGCATGGACAAATCTACCTAAATAGCAACCCCACAGAAGAGGAGTGTGATTGAGTAGTAGGTACAGAGAAGAAGGGATAATTGTGCTCTTCCCACCCTGTTCTGTGGTAGTAGGACAGCCAGTATGCGCTGCTTACTAAGTGCCAGACCCCATTCTGAGTGCTCTAGATTTACTCATTTGTCGTTAATGCTGTGAGGTGTGTTAGCATTTTCCTTTTCTCTTTTTTAGAGGAGATCTGGTTGTGTGTGTGTGTGTGTGTGTGTGTGTGTGTTTGTGTGTGATAATCTGTTTTAAAAATGTGAGATGCAATGGGCACAGTGACTCATGCCTATAATACCAGTAGCTAAGGAGGCTGAAGCAGGAAGATTTCAAGTTGGAGCCTAGCCTGGACAATTTAGTAAGAAATAAATAAATAGATCTGGGTGTGGTGGTACATGCCTGTAATTCCAGCTCCAGTAGGCTGAGGCAGGAGGATTGCCTCAAGTTTAATGTCAGCCTGCACTATATACCAAGAACCTGTCTCAGCTTGCCCCTTCCAAAAAAAAAAGATTAATAAATATGGGATGGAGATGTAGTGTAGTGCAGAGGCCCTGGGTTTAACCCCCAGTATCACCACTACCACCACCACCACCACCACCACCACCACCACTACCACCACTATCATCAAAAACAAAACAAAAACGAAACAAAACAAAAGAAAAAGAAAAACATAGGGAGTTACAGAACAGAAAACAGACAACTTGTGTTATCGCAGAGTGAGTGCTAGAGCCAGGGTTTGTTCGTGGACAGTTAAGCTCTATAGTTAACATTCTTAAACATTCTATTGCCTTTCAATCTGAGGTTGGCTCAGTATGGCATTGTTCATTGTTCAGCTAGTACTTGTTTACCAAAAGGAAAAACTCAGAGAACATACTTGTTTATTGTGCTGACTGACCAGCGCAATAATTAATCACCACTGTATGGGGCAGTAGTCAACAATGTCTACATACATTTAATAGATAATTTTATCTATCTATATTGTAAATATGTATTGCAGACAATATTACTGTATCTCACGTAAGGGATGGTCTCTAAAGACAGCATGACTATGTGTTATCAAAATATCTCTTGAAAATTCTTAGGATTAGGGAAGTTGTTACACTGATATTTGACATCCTTTTAGTTAAAATTTTCACAACTTACTTTTCTTTCTGACTGAAATAAGTCACTGTCTCGTGAGTAGTCACCAGATACATATTAAATATTGACATCAGGCTGGGGATGTAGCTCAGAGGCACAGTGCAGGCCTGGCAAGTGCAAGGTTGTGAGTTTGATTCCCAGTACCCCCCTCCCCCCCCCCCCCAAACCACTCCGGGGCCGCGACAACAGACCACCTTGCTCCCCAAGGTCCCAAGTTCGAACCTGGCACCGGTTGCCCCCCCCCGCCAAAATCTTGACATCATTGCATTCAACAGAATGTGTATACTATAGAAAATTCACATCTGCTTTATCATGTTCACTACTGGGCAATGATAAATTGCACTAAAGTTTTCTTTTTTTTTTCTTTTTTTTTGGTACTGGGAATCAAACTCAGGATCTCATGCTTGCTAGGCAGGCACTATGCCACTGAGCTACATTCCCAGCCTTATTTTCTCCACCCCCCTCCCCAGCATATATAAATAAATTTTTATGTAAAATACAAGTGTATTGATTTTACTTTTCTAAATGTACATGTGAGTTTGTGGGGTTTTTTTTGGTTGTTTGTTTTCACATAGTTCGGCCTTTCTTTAGGAAGAAAGAACAGTTAACCTTTTGGTTGTGTATTCATGTAGACTTTATGCATTATCACGTGTGATCTTTTTTCATGTTAATTTGTGTAAAGCTGCTGTGTTCTTTAAAAAAGGTGTGCTGCATTCCTTAGCTTAGATGTGACATCATTTGTTAAAAATTTGTTTATACAATTAATAAATGAATATTTAAATTTGTACAATTCAAACATCATTATGTAATTAAATAAATTTAAAACTCCCTTGACTATTTTACTTAACCTTAGACTTTTCCTGAGATTTAATAATAAACAGTTTGTTGCTATTACAGACCCTTTTATTTGCATTCTTTACATGTCCTGAAGACGTATACAGTGTTTGGATTTCCTTCCATAAATGATTCCATGGTATAATATTATTCAATATATTTGTATTTGTTTTTACTCAACAGTAAATCTTGGAGATCTTCCCATGTTGCAGTGATCTGAAAGAGTTTAATTGTTCCTTCGATGATGGTCATTTAGATATTTTTATTTTTCATACCATTATAAAGAACACTGCTTTAATATTGTATGAACTTCTTTGGCTAGATGAGTCACTTTTAAATTAAAAACTTTTAATAGTGCCCAAATGGCTTTACTTATTTACTTTTGAATGAATTTGTTTATATTTTCTTAAGAACATACAG
Organism: Chinchilla lanigera; assembly: GCF_000276665.1. Taxonomy (NCBI): domain Eukaryota; kingdom Metazoa; phylum Chordata; class Mammalia; order Rodentia; family Chinchillidae; genus Chinchilla; species Chinchilla lanigera. The sequence goes on along the minus strand of NW_004955419.1, from coordinate 20,859,990 downwards.
ATTTCTTTATACCTTTCTCCCCCATCTGGGTACGTATGAAATGACATCTGATTTTTGTTTTTACTAATGTTGAGGACTTCGTTTTCTTTGGTGTGTTTGGTATGTTTATTAATGTACCAAAGATTTATAGCTGTTTTGCGACTTCCCCAATTTCCTTTTCGTTACCTTTTTGTACTGATATGTTGACATTTGCTTTATGTAGGTTGAAAATATTTCGTCTAGTCTTTTGCCATATAAAAGTGTTAAATTTTGATATACCATAGTTATATTTATAAATTCTTCCCTTCATGGCTTTATTTGGATTAAGTACTTTTTTTTACTGTATCTAGGTTGCTATTAAAAATCAGGAAAGTTGAATTTTTATCAGGTGACCTTTTACTTTCTATATAAAGGCGTGGCCATCATAATTTGCTAGTATAATGAATGATAAATGAATTTCTAAGTCCTGAACTTTCTTTTAGTTATTAGGGTAAGATCTATTTAGGTATGATTTATTATCTTTTGAAAACTGGATTTCAGTTATTCCCAATGTGTTTTTGCTTTATACTCATGAATCAGAATTTCCTGCTTCCTTCCTTTCCTCCCTCCCTCCATCCCTTTCTTCCTTCTTGCCCTCTTTCTTTCCCCATTCCCTTCCTCCTTCCTCTTTTATTTTCTCTTCTTTTGTTTATAGTTTCTAAGGTTGGGGTTATATTCTTTGGTGGGATGATTCTTCTCCTTTACAGTCTTAGTCACTTCCTTGTTTCTGGGACAGAATACCTGGCACCCACGACTTAAAGGGGCAGAGGTTTACTCTGGCTCATAGTTTTTAGAAAATTCAGTGTTCCTCTTAGGCAGGAAGGACGTGGTGGAAGGGTCTGGCTGAGGAAAGCTGCTCACATTATGGTGATGAGGGAAGCAGAGAGGGAAGGAGGAACTGGAAAGGGAGATGCACCCTTCCAGGGCATATCTCCGGTCACTCACCTCTTCTCAGCAGTCTCCATCCTAGCGGCACATTTAGCTACAAACATATCAGTGGATTAATCCACTGACAGATGTAACACCCCCATGATCTAATTGCTTTCCACACACATTAGAGTTCTAGGGGACAGTTTAGATTGAACCATAACATTTGCTATACTCTCCAGTGGTTATAAATATAAGAGAGCAATCAAGAAATAGTAAAAGTTGTTCCATTAATTTATCTAGGTCTAGTACCTTTGAGAAACTAGGTCTTTGTCCTGAAGTTTTTTTCTATAGGTGTTTGCATGTTCAGGTTTCTAGCTTTTATTAAGGGAATTTGCCATTTTATAATTTCTTAGAAAATTGTCCATTCCAGTCATCTTTGTATTGTTTAAAATACAAGTTCTTTTTTTACAGTTTTTAAAACTTTATTAAAACAATTATTTCATTTCTTTCTTTCTTTCTTTTTTTTTTTTTTGGTACCAGGAATCGAACTCAGGACTTTGTACTTGCCAGGCAGGCGCTTGTGCCGTTGAGCTATATCCCTGGCCCAGTTTCTTTCTTTCTAATGTTACATGTTATGTTTATTTTTTTCTTTGCTCCAATTTGCAGAGTAATGATCTGCTGTGTTGGTCTGTTCTGAGAGCAGCTTTGGGTTGGCTTTATTGATTGCCCGTCACTGCTGCCTGCTTTAGTTTCTGTTTAGTTAGTTTCTACTTTTATAAGTTGCTTCTGTCTCTCTGGACACCCTTATTTTTTTCTGTTTTTGTTTTTTTTGGTTTTTCTCCGGTACCGGGAACTGAACTCACGACCTTGCGCTTGCCAGGCAGGCGGACACCCTTATTTTTATGTTTATTTTTTTTTGTTCATTGATTTCAAATTTACAGAAAAGTTCTACAATAATTGGTTAAAGAACTCCTATATATACTTTTCTCAGATTTACCACCTGCTGGTTTTGCTTTATTTACTGTTCTGTCTAAATTTTAAAATTTATGTGTATTATTTCTTAGAGCCACTTTGAATATGAGTTGGGGCATTTTAGGCAGTTGCTTGTCGTTACTTAAGTGTGTATATGCTATGAACCACACTAGATTTATCAAAATCAGAACCTTTAATTGTGATACAATATTATTATCTAAACCGCAGTCCATAGATTTTGTCAGTTGTCTAATAAGGTCCTTTATCATTATTTTCTCCCTACTCCAGGCTATTATAACGTGCATTACATTGAATTGTCTTTCTTTTATAAGGGTTCTGGAGTTTTTGTTTGGACTTGCAGTAATTCTGTATGAGTTGGGTTCACAAAGTAAATTTTTCCGGACCAAATATTTAATGCCTATTCATTTACTCTGGCCTCCAGAATGTTAGATAAACCCTCTACCGCTAGGCTCTGTCTCTGGCCTCTAGTTGTTGTCTCTTGAGTGTTATTTGGTCTGGAGCATTTCACTAGCCTCTTCTTTTTTTTTTTTTTTTTTTTCTGTTACTGAGGATTGAACCCAGGGCTTTTGCACTGACCTATGTAGTTCAGCCCTTTTAATTTTTAGACGGTCTTGCTAAGTTGCTCAACCTGGCTTGAACTTGTGATCGTCTTGCATCAGCTTCCCAGAGTATTGTGGTTACAGGCATGTGCCACCATGCCTAAACTTCTTTATGTGTTTCTTGACCTTGACATTTTACATTTTTTCCTCCTGCAGAACAGCATTCCGTATGGGTTTGTTTAATTAGACTAGTTTAGGTTATATATTTTGGTAGAGATATCGCAGAAATGATAGTGTGTTGTCGGTGCACTGTACCTAAAATACTCCGCTGTTGTTTACAGTGATATCTACAAGATTTATCCACTTTCAGTTACTGTTTCTTTCTGTACAGTAATTAATAATTTGTTAGGACTCATGCTGAAGTGGTACCTGTTTCTCAACCTTTGACCTTTGGGTTTGTTACGTATTTCTAGGCTGTCCTGTTAAAAGCTTAGTTTATTTACTTTAGCATCTTTTATATTTTCTGAAATGCTTATGAACTTAATATATTACTTTTGCATGTTGTCTGAGAATAAGACCTGTGGTGAAAGGAAACAGTGAATGGAAAGATTGTTTATAAATCATCTGCAACTAGGAAACTAGCAAGAAAAGCCTGAAAAGAGC
>NW_004955419.1:20845030-20851225 GCF_000276665.1 Chinchilla lanigera | reverse complement strand
CACGCCAGTGCAGCTTCCTGGGTGCCAGGGGCCCTCCTTCTGGGCTCCTGTGAGGCAGGGGGCTGGCAGGAAGATTGGTGTTTCCCGCTGCGCGGCAGTGAGGGTGGGGGCAGGCCCAAGGGCCGGCGCTTAGTAAGAGCCTTTTAAAACTGGCTCCTGAGATTTTGGATTAGCTTCCTTGCCTGGTGTTGCAAGATTCATCTTGTACTTTTCTTCTGGAACCACTCATTTCTCTAAGAAACACTGGTTTCTTATAGTAAGAAATGGTTATTTCAAAACCAAAACCTTAGCATTAGACATGTTCATTTCACTGAGTTTATCATTTTTTCTAGGCTATTTCAGTGAACAGAGATAGAAAATATAAAGATAAAATAAGTCATGAGTTCATATTTCTAATTCAAATTCAAGACTGTGGGGCTTTTATTTAACTTCTCTATTATGTATGTATCTCCTTTTTTTCCATACTGAGAATTTTAGTTTTTAAAAGGATAGGTTGTAATAGAATTAGAATATCCTGACATTACTAACTTATTTTATTGTGTCACGTATATTGTAGTGTTGAGTACTAAGAAAAAGTTTTAGTGCCTAGGAAGTACTAAAACCGCCACTGATATGATTACCAAATGTAATGTTTTTGGATACAGACATTTCATTCTCTTACCATTTTTAAAATAATTACACTGTTCTGCTGTTCTACACTGTCATAATTAAATAGGCATCACAGACTATATTTGTCCTTTCTTATGCCATCTTATTTTTTCAGCTAACTTTGTACTTAATGCTTATTGCCAGTCCTTATTTCTGCATCTCCATTAATTTTGGTTGTCTGAAGCTTATTTTCTTGTAAATTCACCAGGCAGCTTATTTTCTTATAAATTCATTCAGTAGTCCCTGAATTCTCACAAATAATGAAGTTTCTTTTGTCAGCAAATTTTACTGGGAGGAAAATCAGTGGCTGTCACTTTGTATTTTGAGCATTTTAAATATACAAGGGGTGATTGAAAGATACAGTGAATGTTTCAGTTAAAAAAACTTACTACAAAAGACACATTGCCAATAGTGATAGAATAAGTATGTTCAAAGCCAGGAGTAGTATATTGAGTTTTTTGAAGGGGATTAATGGCTATGTTTCTTTCATTGTAACTTTTAGATTACAGCATTCACTGTATTTTATGATCGCTCTTTGTTAATCAAATATTAATGGCAATTTTTGTCAATAAAAACGTTACAGTGTGTCCTCATTTACTGGACCTGGTATTGCCTGACTTCTGGCTCTTCTGCAAAGTCAAAATGACTACGAAAGATAAATGTTTTGAATCAATTCAGGCATCAAGGCAGCCATGACGGCACAACTAAAGACACAGAAGAGGACTTCCAGAGCTTCAGAAAGCAGCAAGAATGAGGGCATAATTATATTCCAAGTGAGGTGGAATGTTTTGTGGGGGATTTAGGGCAGTGTGTCTTTTATCATAATGAATTTTCTAAAAGGAGTTAAATATTTACTGTATTTTTTGATCATATTGCATATTCCTCCATTTTTTTTCTGATTTAAAGCATTTAGTGAAAAAATCTGATATTTTAGCTTTTTTTTTTCCATTTTAGGTCAGATGCTGGTTTTTTTTTCCCCAGATGCCTGAAATATCTTTTTTTTATTAGATCCTAATAATTTAAATAAAGTATGTTCTGGTTAATCATTCTTTACCAGTATTCTCAGGTACATGGTATGTCCTTTTTAGTATCTTCAAATCTTCTTTAGTTGTGAAATTTGTTTTAGACTGTGTACCCTTTCCTGGGTTTGTTTTTCTTTAGGAACTCCTGTGTTGGCAAAATGGCTCTTCTTTGCCTTTCTTCAATGAATCATTTTTTTATCGTCTCTTTTTAAAATTTTTCCTTTTCCTTTTCTGTTTCTTTGGAGGTGCTATTTATTTCTCTTTTTATTTTCTGGTTTGGTCTTTATTTGTGCAATTATTTTTTCCGTTCATTTCTTATTATTTTCTGAGTATAGTATTTTCAGTTTTTCAACTGTATTTCAGTTTACTTACTGTGTGTCTTTAGCTTATTTTGAAATAGTGGGTTACAGTTTAGATCTGGTTTGTGGGCACATTTTCCTGGGCACATTGTATTTAGGAATTTGCCTTTTTATTATAATATGTTAATATGAGATTTGACTGATATATTTTTTTGTTCATTTTTATATGAAGGGGGTTTTACATGAAGGTAAAATTCGGGAAATATTTTGTACCTTCACAGAGCTCATATTCATTGTTTTTTTTGGTTTTTCTCCGGTACCGGGAACTGAACTCATGACTTTGCGCTTGCCAGGCAGGCGCTTATATTCATTGTTTTTATATAGTGTTCAAGTAAATAGATACTTTGTTTTCTGTTTTGTTTTGTGGGTATCAGGAATCAACCTCAGCATCTTGTGCTTGCCCAGCAGGCACTGTACCACTGAGCTATATATCCCCAGTCCCTTATGTAGTGTTCAAATGATGGTAACATACTACCTCAGATTTCTTGGGTCTTTTTTCTCCTAGTTTGGACTAGATCTTCCCTTCTGCTGTCCTACACTACTCAGCTGTGATTCTATTCCAGCAGTTTCTGCTCATTGTGGGCCTCAGGGTTCTAGAGGAGAGAACCCTGATGTTTTAAAAAACTTACAGGAACTAAATTGCTTTAACCTTTTTAGACCTTCTCATCATGAACCCTTTGTCTTATCTGGTATTAAAGATACCAGAAACCCTGAAGTTTCAGTTCTTTTGTGTTTTTGTTCTTTCAAATTGGCCTACTTTGCTTTCCAGTGAATATTACCCTTTAACTGTTTTCGTGTCCTTTTTTTGTATTGGGGCTTAAAACCAGGTCCTCATACATGTTAGGAAAGCTCTCTAGCATTCAGCTATTATAGCAGCCCTGCTACTTTGTTCTTAAGCCCACCGTTTTTCTCTTCCTGCCAAGTTGTGCTTACTGAGTGTTTGCGATGTGTCTCTAACATTTGTGTTTTGGGTTTTGAGGGGGATATCCTGTCACATAGTTTTGTTGTATTGCATGTGGGATTGGTTTTGCTATCCAGTTGCTTTTTGAGTTTTTATGTGTGGATTTGAAAAGATTAAGATATGTACAGCCGCTACCATCTTCCCAGAAATCTTCCCATTAGTTTTGATGTCACCTGTGTATGCCCCTCCTGTTCCTTTTATTCCTTGTTCAGAGGTAACCATTATCTTAATTCTGTGCTTCTCATTTTTTTGCTTTTCCATGTAGTTTTAGTCTATGTTTATGTCTCTGAACAGTTTAGCTTTATAAATGAAATCATGTTTTCCTGTGACTTGTGTTTTGTTCAACTTCTGTTCCTTTGATTCATTCTTATTGTGTATGGTTATAATTTATGAATTTTTATCCCTGTGTAGCATAACAGAATTAATATGTCATAGTTAATTCATTTTTCTATTGACAGAGTTGTTTGTTGTTTTTCCTTGTCAAACACTATTTCTAAGAAATTTTCTATATATTTACTGGTATACATCAGTAAGATGTTCTCTTGGCATATCCATAAGAGTAGAGTTACTGAATTATAGGGAAAATGATCCTTAAACTGTATTATTTAGATAGTAGCAATCATTTCCCAGAGTGGTTGTACTAATTTCCATCCCCATTGCATTGTACCCAATTTATATATTTCCCATCCTAAGGTTTGTGTTTATGTTACCTTCTAGAAAAATTGCTGTCACATATATGAATAAACAGATTTTTAGTTTTATTTGTTTTGGACCCATTTAATTAATCTTTGTGGTACTGGTTATTAAACCTAGGGTCTTGTACATAGCACTGAGCAACACCTCCAGCCCTCTGGCCCTATTTTCAAATGGGGAATCGTATCATCTGTAGTTTTCTGGGACTTATTTTGACTTGACATGTTAATAAGATTCCTGTGTGTGTGTTTTTGTATGTAGCTAGTCATTCCTTTGCTATTACTGTATAGCCCATTGTATTGCTATCTATATTCCTTTTTTGATAGGCGTTGTTGGTTTGTTAGGCATTATAAGACAACAATGGGAACAATCACTTATGTAGCATTTACTGTCCTAGACACTTTCCTGAGTGCTTTATATTTATTATTTCACTTAAACCTCATGTGAACCCTGTCAGGTACTGTTTATCCTTAGCTGGTAATGGAGCCAAGGTATGGATGGGTTAACTTGCCCAAGGTATCGCAGATACAGTATTGAGTAGTTGGAGCTAGGTTTGAAAGCTAGGGTATCTCATTCTTTAGTTTATGGCTATGTAGTATATTTCTCAGGATTCCAGAAGTAGGGACATTGTTCTCACAGATCCTTAACTACGAAGAAATGATGCTGGCCTAAAGACATAGTATACTATTTTCTTTTTTAAAGTTTTAATATTTAGAATGACTTTATAATACTTGTTTCATTTGAATTTAGTTTGAGACTTAGAATGCTGTTTGGAATGTACTTTACCTACTTGTAAGCAAGGTAGGGTACTGTGCTACCTACTTGTAGCACGGTATCCTCACAGTGCTCACAGCGGCAGTTAGCGCCATCTACTGGCAAAGACAGCAATAACTTGGTTATGTCATAATACATATTTATTGCTTGGAAGACGGTACACACTTTCATAGGATTTTTTTGAAAAGCAGTTTCTGAGGGAAATGAATATTTTACATTTTTCGTGTGTACTAGTTTTTGTGTCCCATTATAATTTCCTTGAACTTCCAGTATGTATTGTATATTTACATAACTGAGATTACATATAGGTGAGAAAAAAACCAAGAAGAGATAGTTTTGTGGGTGTCATTCTGTTTTTTTCAGAGCATATGCACAAAATTGTTAATATGTTCGAGTAGTAAGAACAAGAGCAAACCTGTCATATTTAGCTTATTCTGTTTTGGCATAGTTAAGTGGTATGTAATATCTTTGTTATAGGAGTGGAATTGATAGTAGAGTGAAAATAGTTCTTGGTGATTAACACTGGTGTATTAGTCACATCCTGTCACTGGGACAAAATACCCATCACCCACAACGTAGTTTGGCTCAGGGTTTACGAGATTTGCGCCATGGTCATCTGGCTCCAACATGGAAACCTCAGGGTGGAAGGGCATGGGAGAAGAATGCTGCTCACCTCGTGGAAACCAGGAAACAAAAAGAGGAGCTGCGGAGGGAAATGTACCCTCCAAAGCTGTATCCCTGGCGACACATCTCTTCCAAATAGGCCCCGCCTTTTCATAGCACTTCTAGCTATGAACTCTTCAGTGGGTCAGTCCTCAGATGAGGTGTAGCGCACCTATGGTCCACATGCCTTCCAAAAACCTTACCTCTGACCACGTGAGATTTTCTGGGGGACGTTCTAGATCTAAATCTGGAAAACTTCCCTTTGGTCAACTCTTGGTATTAATCTAAACTTGACTTTTATCTTTCTTGAACTGGTTTAGCTTTCGCTTGCTGGTGGCCTAGGATCTTGCTTATGTCCTATTTTAGATGGATTTTTGTTATTTGTCACCTTTTTTCTCTCTGTTAACCTAATCTACGTGACTTAAAAGTGTGTAAAAAAATCCATTATTGTCTTCTCATTTATTCTCTTTTTCCTGGTATACTTTGTTTAGGTACTTTATAAGTAAGGTATCTTAGATGTTACAAATTTAATTAGAGGCAAGTTTCAATCTTTTGAGAAGGACTGTAGTGATTACTTAATGAGTGTTGGTTGAATGATTCATTAAAGGAATTTTAAAAATCTAATTTATGTGATAGAACAGCAGTGGTGGTTTGGACAGACATTGGTCTGGTATGTTTACTTGTAAGTCTGTGAGCACAATAAATAGCTGTTCTTTTGCTCTGTGGCTGACTATTTAGCACACAAACGAAAACAGTTTTTATTATTAGCTTATTGTGCATATACTTTGGAACTTCTTGATTAAATAAATACTTATTGATTCAAAAATAGTGATAATTACAAATTTTAGACCATATGCCCAAATATTATATAGTTTAATGTAAAACATCCAAAATTGCTGTCTTATAGTGTGAGTTTTTAAAGCATGTTTAAGATACATGTAGTGTCGGGAATAAAAGTGGGGTAGTGGTGATTTTTGTTGTTCTGTTTGTGTATTTTACTTTTGAGCATTAATTATTGCTAAAGTGAAACCAAATCCTCTTTTCTTCATCTAATCTACTGTAGCTACCAAAATAT
>NW_004955419.1:20842610-20844930 GCF_000276665.1 Chinchilla lanigera | reverse complement strand
TGGGTCTGAGCTCTGGGGCCTCCACCTCAGAGGGCAGACCGATCTCCAGTGGTCACCTTAGCATTCAGGGCGTGGCCCATGGGGCCTCTTAGGGCAGTTTCTCTTGAGGTGGCCTGAACAGAGCATTTTAAAGATGCCAAAAATCAACCATTAAAAAAGATTTCTAGTCTTCAAATAACAAAGTACATAATTTTTATTGATCCTGACTGACACAGGATCAACACACATATGAATAAGTTGTTTAAAACTACAAGTTTATGAAGTGTATTTATTTATTTATTTACTTATTCACTTTTATGGTACTACGGGTTGAGATCAGGGCCTGCGGACTGAGCTATCACCCGCCACCTCTCTTTGTTTTCTGAGATTGGGTCTTGATCAGTTGCCCAGGCTAGGTTTAGATTTGCAATCCTCCTCCAAAAAATTTGTTTCTTTATTGCGATGGGTATTTGGGACTTGCATAATAAATATATAACCGTCTCAGACTATGTTTTTACTTTACCATTTCAGGAGCAGCAGAAGTAGCACGTAAGAATCCTATTTCCAGCTGGTTCACTGCTATGCTATACTGCTTTGGTGGGGGAATTTTATCCTGTGTGCTGCTTGCAGAGCCTCCATTGAAGTTTCTTACAAACCATACTAATGTTTTACTGGCATCTTCAATCTGGTAAGCTACCAGTATGGGGAACTGTGAGGTATTTTTTAAGAATGTTGAGTAAATTGTTAGTAAATGAAATTTACTTTTTTCAAAAAACATTTTATGTTTAAGTATAAAATATACCTTTTTCTTGGCTTTCTCATGTTGCTTCTCCTGGAGGCAATTGTCGTTACCATTGTCTTATGTATCTTTAACGGAAACATTTCAAACATGAAGGATCATTAAATATTTGGTCCACAAAAACCAACTCAGGGTTATGGCATGGTAAAGATCATGAATGTGACTGACCAAACAAAAAATCTTAAGTAACTGTGGCTCATATATAATTGTTCTTGTGGGATATTCTTTGTTCAATATTCTTTGTTGGCTTTAGAGACTTATGAGAGCTTTGAACATTAAGTTTTTAGATTTGACGTGAAGAAAAAATGTTACTTTTAATTTGAATTTGTGCAATCCAAACTCAGCTATCCTGAAGAGGATTGGTGCCTTGAGTTGAAAAAAAAAATGTATAATACATCAGTGTGCTTTATTTGTTGAAAGCAAAAAATGTGGTTTTATAACAATATTTTAAAAAAATAATAGCACTTTGAAAATTTTTTTTATGAATATAGATGCTGAAACAATATAAAAAGTAAGATACACAGAATGTGATACTTTTCATCACTTCCACTTCTGTTTTGTAGTCTTAACTACCACCCCCTACTTGGGTAATTTCAGTAGCTTCCTCATGGTCTAGCTGCTCTTTTCATTATTCCCCTGAATCTGTTCTTCATGTAGCACGTTAAGTGATTATTTTAAAGTAAGTTACAATATGTCACTCTGCCTGAAAGTTTATCTTATTATGAGCAAAGTCTTCTTCCAGTGACCCATAAAACCTTACAAAATTTTTCCTGTACTGAATTAGCACTTTTTTCCTTCCTACTGCACTCTAACCACATGAACTTTGCTGCTTCTTGACACATCATGTATTATTTAACTTTAGTGCCTTTGTACTTGCTTTTTTCACCCCTTAATGTTCTTTCCCCAAAAAGCTCACACTTTCTTTTATCAGAGAGGCCTTCCCATAACTGTCATATTGTTTTTCTTCTTAGACTTAATACTACCTGACATACTATCTGTTGATTTTTGTTTTTGTTTTTAATGTTTGCCTGTCTCAACTAGAATAACAGTTTATCAGAGCAGAGATTTTGTTTGGTTATCTGTGTCCAGGTACTGTTATAGATTCAGTGAATGCAACACTAAAAGAAATGGATTGCTATATACTGTTATAGGAGATTTCTGAATTTGGGTAGCAAGGAACTACAGATCATGATTAGTTGATCTCTTAAATGAAAGTTGATCTCTTAAATAAAATTGTACATTCATAAATGTATATTTTCTTGGCTTAAGCTAAATAGTATGTTAAATAGAAAATTTAAACTGTATTTTAATATAATGAATTAATAATAAAGCATTTAATTATTTATTCACTTCAGATCTTTTATTATTCCCATTTTACATAAGAGGAGATTGAGGCTTAAAGAGTTGGTCAGTGGCAGGGTCTGAATTTTAACTCAGGCATTTAGATTATAATCCCCCTTGAGATGAATTTTCTTTCTAAACAATTCAGCTTTATTGAAATTTTAGCTAAATCTGATGTACTGGCACATGCCTGTAATCCCA
>NW_004955419.1:20711787-20834280 GCF_000276665.1 Chinchilla lanigera | reverse complement strand
TTTTGAGCATTAATTATTGCTAAAGTGAAACCAAATCCTCTTTTCTTCATCTAATCTACTGTAGCTACCAAAATATATGTTTTATTAAAAATGTGTGTAAAATTTATTAGTTGTGTATGTACTCTTTTCCTAGTAATTAACTGATTTGTGAAATTAGTTTTATTTTTAAAAAGAGTAGTACATAGAGACTTATGCAATATATGAACATGTAACATTTTAAAATATTTTCAAAAATAATGTTATTACTCTTGGATAATTCTTTTTCTCAGACTTTGTATCACCTGATCCTTTGATTTATTTTATATTTTGTCTGTTATTTACTAATAAATGATATAATTGAGAGCTACTTTTCATCATGCTAACTTTTAGGTTAGGGGATAATAAGGTGAATGATTTTTGTCAGCTAACGTCTATTCTAATTTATATGAGCACTATAGCCTTTGTTTTATATCATAAAGGAAAGTATATAAAAAGCTGTTCTTAGATATAGAAACTAATTGTTTTAGTTGTACAGAGCCACTATTAATCTGAGCAGAGATGACTAAATAAAACAGTACTTCCAAAGTTGTGGGTATGGTATAGTATTTCAGTGGGACTTCGGAGAATAGGAAGGAATTAGTAAGTAGAAGAAGAAATGGCAATTAATGCTCTAACACAGTATTTTGGCAAATTTTTCATTTTCTTTGAATAAATTTGAGATTTCTGACTATGAATTATGCATTGCAGAAAAATTAATAGCTGCCTTAAAAGAGATATGATGCTTCCTTCTTGTATTGTATTCCATATCAACTCACTAGAAGGAATGTGTGTTCTAAGCACAGAATTGTTTACCACAGTATTTTAAGAGTGGAGGGAGAAAGGCAGCATGTTTTCTAGTACATGCTGCTGGTTGTAGTTGAACAGATGCTTAAAACAATGAAGTAAGTTTTTAAAAAGTTCGCCAGAGAATGGTGAGCTGTTTTCAAACTGACAACATAATTTAATTGGTTAAAACTAACCTTACTTAATTAAACTGAAGAACTAGCTTTGTATTCTTTCAAATGTATGCAAATATTTTTTTAAAACATAAATCTACTTCTCTTGTGAACTGTCAGTTACCTTTTTTGTGGATTGCAGTTTATATTCTGCACAAAGGGATGCAGGTAAAGATGTTAGTGGAGGCTGAAATGCAGTTCTTGTTCAGTTGCCAAAGGCCCTTTGCAATTTTCTGGAAGACAAAGGAGCTGTTGATGATTACACATTTGCTTAATTTTGTTCGACTCAGCACTTCACTTCTAGAATAGTATAGATAGAATTTAGGAATTCACTAATACTTCATACAACTATAGAGTAGTCAGATATCCAGTGTGTATATTCCCCTCTGATCATGACATCTTGGTACATTGTGTGTATGTGTCATGTGATTAAAAGGAAAATCTACCAACCCATCTCTGCTTTTCTTGAATTTAACATTTCAAGTTTATAATTTCATTTGGTTATGCTATCTTGTTAGTACTTACACAATGGATTTTTATTTGTCTTTCTGATTCTATTCATATATTAAAATATTTAAATTTTAATTTCAGGTATATTATATTTTTTTGCCCATGTGACCTAGTTTGCCAGGCCTATTCATACCTACCTGTTCAACTCTTGGCTGCTGGAATGAAGGAAGTGACCAGAACTTGGAAAATAGTAGGTGGAGTCACACATGCTAATAGCTATTACAAAAATGGCTGGATAGTCATGATAGCTATTGGATGGGCCCGAGGTAATATTAACAATATGTGTTCGGAAATATTCTGTTACTGATGTTCCATAACTACTGAATAGGGAGGATTGCACAGTTTACTCATAACAGGTGTTTTGGAAGGGGGAACCTTGAATTTTGGCTCATAAGGTTAATTGAAAGCTAGTACTTATCACTAGCCATCAACTATGATACCGAATGTGACTGCCTTTTTGCTTTGTTTTTGTTTCTTGAGATAGCTTGTCTCTGTTGTTTAGGTTGACCTTGAACTCAGAGTCATTCTCCTGCCTCAGGTTCCCAAGTACTGGGATTAGAGGCATGTACCACCACACTGGCCAGAGCCTGACTGCCTTGTGATAGGAAATTTTTATGATTGGTTTCATTAGGAGCCCCTGAGGCAGAGGGATTATTTTACCATAAATAAAATAAGAAATTATGTGATTCATGTAAATAACAAACATTGCTCCTTTTCATGTTTTTTTTTCTTCTCAGCCACAAATTACTGAGAATAGTAAATATGGTTGAATATGGATTCATGTTCACATTGTGTCAGTTGGTCAGTTGCTTTTGCTCTTGTTTTATATATAATAATTGAAGGAGTTCCTCTAAGCTCTTGTTATGTGTGCACCAAAAACTAACCATATGAGAAAAGAAATGATAACACCAAGGGTTCTTTTTTTTTTTTCTCTTCAGGTTTGAAAGAAACCTCTAGTCATATTCTCTGTGCTTAAGGCCCCAATTTTACCTTAATTACAGTGGACAGTTCCCATGCTAGTGAAAAGGGAGAGTTGCAGTTGTTTTAGTATCCGAAATAACAAAGCATATTTTTTTCTTCTTCTCAAGAATTCTGTTTTGACACTTGAATTCTAAATCAGGTGGTAAAATTATGACTCCCCTGAAATATTTTATTTTTTATTTTTCTATTTTCTTGTTGGCTAAATATTCTTGTTTTCTTATTTTCAGGTGCTGGTGGTGCCATTATGACGAAATTTGAGCAGTTAGTAAAAGGAGATTGGAAACCAGGAACTGATGAATGGCTGAAGATGTCCTTGTATGTTGGTATATGTTATACTTAGATCTGGATATTTACCCTTAGATTTTACTGAATTTCTTTCAAAGAACATTTTGAGGACTCTAAATGTGAATGAAATATAGCTAAAAAGTGGTAATGACAGTGGAAGAAACATAAAATTCTATTTTTTCCGAGAATTTGTCCTCCCAAATGAAGTTTCAAAATAAATACTCATTCTCTTCACTGTGGGGTTCTGCCGTTAGAAAACAAAGCCAAATCTCCGTGTTATCATAGAATTGTGAGAAGGGTATCTACATATGAGAAAGAACTATGTGTCTGGATGGAGATGAATTAGTTACAAGCACTTGGCATTTTCATTAATGACTATAATATCACCCTCATTTCAGATGATATATAACTATAGCAGTAAAGTGACAAATATATGGGAAAAATCAATCTAACACCCTGTAAATTGCTTGAAAAATAACAGTTGAGCTTAATTATATGTAAAAATAAGATTAAGATAATAGTCCACTATGTACTTGTATGGAGCAAAGTACATGTTGAATCTATTTAAGAGAACTTAATCATAAAATGTTTGCTACAGATACAGACCTAATCTTAAGTAACTCACCAATACATACTTGATGTACCTGAAAGTGAATAGATAGTCACTGTTCCTAAAGTTTGGGAAAAAAATGTAGGAATAGTAGCCATAACGAGTAAGTTGAAAAAGAATTTCATGTGAAAATAAGCTCATGTTTGAGTTGAAAAGGGATTAAAAATGAAGGTTGAGCAGCATTGTGAATGGTAATACACATCTGAGTGAGCCAACAAATCCCGGATACTTAAGTTGGAAAATAAACTCTAAAGCATGAAAGAGATAGTTTAGAAATAAAATGTTAGAAGCTTGGATTGATGATGTTATTAATATCAATATTATTCACGAGAAATTTCCCTCAGTTTGAATATATGCCCTGAAACATCTTCTATAATACATTTCTTTGGACTTTTATAACCAAAACCAAATTATGTTTCACCTTTGTTCAAAACCTTGCAGTGACTCCCCCACGTGCCCTGTATGGTTTTCGAAGGTCTGTGCATCCACCACCCTAATTTGCTTTGGTTTCATCTCTTATTATTATGATCGGCTGTCTTTATCATTCCACTCTGTCCTTGAACAAGGCAAGTGTGGTTGGGTTCAGCAGTTGCTTTTCTCTCTGCCTGGAATCTGTTTCCCTAAGTGGTTCCAAGTAGTTTGCTCAGTTTGTTCTCTTTGCTCAGAATAGTTTTTCAGCATTTACTGTCTCAGCTCAGACTAGTCAGCTTATTCCCTTTCATTTTCTTTTTCCAGTAGCATTTATCACCTCTAACATGCTTTCTTTTCATTCTGTTTCTTCTCTATCACATTTCGGTGAATTTGTTTATTTCCTCTTTTTGCTGTATTTTATTGTATGGTGTAATCCCATTTTGTTTATCTGTTCATCTATTGATGGCTATTTAAGTTGATTTTAGTTTCTAGCTATTCTAAGTAAAGTTGTTGTGAACATTTGTATGCACTTCATTGTGTAGACATACGCTTTCATTTTAACTGTGTAAATATATTGTTGTGGAATGTCTGTCTGGGTTATGTAGTAGTTGTATTTTTAACTTTTTGAAAACCACTGAGCAGTTTCCCAAAGTGTCTATTTTTTTCTTACATACGTCTTAAGAGTTCTAGTGTTCCATATTATTGCCAAGGCTTGTATTGTTAGTCTTTTTAAAGGCTAACACAAATTCTAATAGGTATATTTCTGATTATGGTTTAAGTAGCATTTCCCTTTGGACTAAAGCTTTTTTTTTAATATGCTTGTTGGCCATTACCGTGTTTGCTTGACGAGGGTCTCAGTATCTCTGTCTACTATCATTATTATTATTATTATTATTGGTTATGTAATTTACAGAGTTGTAATAATTCTTTGTATATTCTGGATCCCATTTCTTTATTGGGTGTGTGTTCTTTGGATAAAGTACAATTTAACAATTTTTAAAATGCTTTTGTATTCTATGAAATCTTTGCCTATTTCTGAGTTGCAAAGCTATTCCTCTTAGGTTTTCAAGAAGTTTCTAATTTAGCTTTCACAGTTAAATTTATGAACTAATTAAAATTCTTTTTGGTAATAGTATTATATGTTTTGATACTTGTTTTTCTGTCATATGCCCATTTGTTACAACCATTTATTGGGAAGTCCTTCCTTTGTCCAGTGTATTGACTTGTTACGTGTTTTGTACCTTTAACTTCTGATGAGGGTCAGAAGGAAGTGAGAAGCATTTTAGAGAAAGCCTAAGTGACCACAGAGAATATACAGAGTGTCATAAATAGAATGTTGTAGAAATGTACGTTAAAGGTACTTGTGAGGTTCTCAGAAAAAAATGAGAAACATGACTTCCTGCTGGAGCTGGTCACTATTTTATTTGAGCCTGTTGGATGCACTGCTTCCCCAATCTGTGCAGTAGCCTGAAATTGGCTATAATGGGAATATTTGCATCATGAAAATGGGCAGATACTACAGATATGGGCATTTTCCCCCTTCCTCTCACCTGAGAGCTTATTTAACACTGAAGGTTTTTGGTTTTTTTCCGGTACCAGGAATCGGACCCACGATGTCACGCTTGCCGGGCAGGCGCTGTGCTACTGAGCTAAATCCCCAGCCCCTAGCCCTGAAGGTTTTTAAAGACTAATTCTAAGTCATACCATGGAATATAAGACTTTGAAGTCTTTTTTGAAAAAGTATTTTATTGCCAAATATGTTTGCATATTTGAATTACAGAAGCATATTCACTTAAAATTTTTCTATTAGTACATGTTTGAGTGTATGTGTTTATAGAGTTATTATAGGTGATAGGTGCATACTTAGTTTTGTTAATTCCTCTTTCCCTCCCTTTCTTCGCCCTTCCCTCCATCTCTAGCTCCCCTTCCCATTTGCAGAAGATCTGTTTCCCTGTTTGCTATTGTCTGTCCTTTATTTTGTTTTTAAATTTATACTTTGGTTTCTCATATGAAAGAAGTTCTATGATATTTAAGCTTGTGTGTCTGATTTAGTTCACTTAACGTGATGGTCTCTAGGTGCATCCATTTTCCTACAGATGACTCAAATTTCTCCTTCCTTATGGCAGGGTAGCATTTCATTGGGTATACATAATCACATTTTCATTGTCCATTCCTTTGTTGATGGTTATGTAGGCTGCTTCCAAGATTTAACTGTTATGAGATGTGCTGCTATAAATGGGAACTTACAGTGGGACTGCATTATGCATGTATCTCTGTGGTATGGTGTTTTATGTCTTCTGGGGAAATACCTAGTAAGGGAATAGCTGGGTTAAATGGAGTTTCTGTTTTTAGCTTTTTTCAGGAATCTCCATGTTGATTTCCATTGAGTTGTACTAATTTATGCTCCCACCAATCATGTAGAAGAGCACTGTTTTTCCCCTGCAGCCTCCTGGCATTTATTATAACTTGATTTTGTGAAGATAGACATATTTTCTGGAGTACGATGGAATCTCACGTGGTTTTAATTTGCATTTCTCTGATGACAAAGATGTTGACTATCTTTTCGTGTATTTGTACTTCTGAGAAGTGTCTGTTCATTTCAGTTGTGCATTTTTTGATTGGCTTTTTTATTTTGAAGGGTCTGATTTTTTTAGTTCTTTCTATATTCTGTCAGAGGAGTAGCTAACAAAGATTGTTTCCCTTTCTGTGGGTTGTCTCACTCTGTTGGTTGTTCCTTTACCTTACAGAAGCTTTTTAATTTGATATAATGCCATTTGTTGATTCTTAAGATTATTCCTTATGTAATTGGGGTTCTGTTTAGAAAGTTCTTTCCTGTGCTTACTTTATTACCTATTTTATCTTCTAGCAAGTTGTTTTTAATATTCATGTCTTTGATACATTTTGGTTTTATTTTGGTACATGGTGATAGATAGGGGTCTAGGTTTGGTCTTCTGTGTGTATGTAACCAGTCTTCCCACCACCATTTTTTTTGTTGTTGTTGTTGTTTGTTTTCTGGTACCAGGAATCAAACTCATGACCTCGTGCTTGCTGGGCAGGTGTGTGCTGCTGAGCTAAATCCCCAGCTCCCCCACCACTATTTCCTAAAGAGGCTGTCTTTCCTCTAGTATATGTTTTTGGCCTCTTTGTCAAAGATCAGATGACTTAATGTGCCTGCGGTTGTTTCTTGATCTTCAGTTCCACTGATTTGCATGTTCTTTTTTGTGTAGGTACCGTGCTGTTTTTATTAGTGTAGCTTTGTAATGTAACTTGAAATCTGGGATTGTGATGCTTCTTTAGTTTATCAGAGTCATGATACACACAGACATTCTAAGATATCTAATACTTTTTTCTGTGAAGAAAGGTACTTTGTATAATTCAGCTGTCTAAAACTTTTATAAGTATTTTCACCAAACTCATTTTTGTTAATGCTAATAGCCCACTAAATTAGTCAGTACTCTGAGATTTACAGAGTACTTTAAGATTTAGATAGTAATTTACAGAGTACTCTGAGATTTAGATAGATCTTGTTTATTACTTACTCAATGTGTTTTATTTTCAGCCCTTCCAAGTTAACTCTGCTGGGGTCAATTATGTTCACGTTCCAGCACACCAAGCATCTAGCAATATCGAAGCATAATCTTATGTTCTTTTATACCGTCTTTCTTGTGACCACAAAGGTAAGAGTTCCAAGTATCTATAAGTTAGTATTACGAATGCTATGTAATCTTTCTCCTTTGATAGAATCTGTGTTACTGAGCCAGTAACAAGAACATTTATTTTGTATTGTTATTAAAAATGGAAAGGATAAATTTTGGAGAGTTTATTAGAACATAACATAACATCCTCAAACATAGCTTTCTGTAATTCCTCATTTGTTTTATGTTGAGGCTAACAGAAAACATTTGCAGATAGCAGGTTAGTATATTGGAAGGGAAGAAGTAATGGAAATAGTTAAGGCTGATCAGTGACTGCAAAGATAATGTTTGTGCATGTATAAAATGAGGTACCTAGGGTAGATAGTCTCTGAATTTCTATAAGCTCTAAGATTTTAAGATTTTATATTTGGATATATTTATGTTCATTCTTTTTTATTATTTTCTGGCTGGATACTTGATTTATGAAGATGGGAGCTATTATGGTATCAAATTGTGAATTTTAGAGATAGGCAGTGTTGGTTTCAATTTTAGTTTTGTTACCTAGTCTTTTGAGTATGCATGTCATTTAATGTCTCTGTGTTAGTCATCTTTCTATTGCTGGGACAAAATACCTGACATTCACAGTTTAAGAGAAGAAGGTTTCTTTTGGTTCATAGCTGCAGAGGGTCAGTCCATGGTCAGTGCCTTCCCAGTCAGAAACATGGTAGAAGAAGCTGCTAACCTCAGAAAGCTGCTAACCTCAAGGGAGCAGAGTGGGCAAGGAAGAGCCTGAGAGAAAGGGGCCAGGGATTAGATTTAGTCCCCAGTGTCATGCCCTTATAACCACCTCAGACACATCAGAAATGTGCTTTACTACTCTCCTAGGCCTCTCTCAAACCAGTCAGTTTGACAGTCAGGATTAGCCACCATAGTCTGAATCTCAGTTTTCTCATCTTCACTGAGTGATTGTTGAGAGGATTGGAATGACGTATGACATTCTGTTATTGTGTCTAACACATGTTTTGAGTTTTTATTTATAGCTGTATCATGAGGTAATTCTGATTTTTTTTAGCATTATTAGGTATTACTTTGTATTCATAAGTAGGTAGTTGATTTTAGAACAAGATTATCATTTAAACATAGAGAAATTTTATGGCTGCCTCTATTTCAGACCAGATATTTTTGGCCAAAACCTTACATATAGGACTCTTTTTTTTTGTTTGAGTACTGGGAATCAAGCTCATGACTTCATGCTTGCCCTGTGCCACTGAGCTATATCCCTGGGCCTACCCACAGGACTCTTAAAAGAAAAACAGTATATAAATTTGTATTTTAGAAAGAATAAAGTAACTATAGACACTATTTATACTTCTATAATCTTTGCAGTAAGGCTGGCTTGTACCTATAGTGTACTTCAAATATCTAAGGCAATATCCCTTCACAGTCCTTCAGTTTTGAGCTGTGTGTAATTTTTTTCTAACAGTTTTATTGAGATATATTTTACATACTATACAAGTCACATGCTTAAAATTTAAGTTGGATGGTTTTTAATATATTTTCAGAGTTGTGCAGTTATTACTACAGTCAATATTAGAGTATTTTTATCACCCTAACAAAAAAACTCATACCCATTAGCAGACAATTCACATTTTCCTCAACATCCCTAACTTTATTCCATTTTATTTTCCTATTGAACATTTTGGTTGTTTCTCCTTTTGGCTAGTCTGCATAATGAGCTATGAACATTCACGAACAAGTTTTTAGCTGGGCATGTGCTTAATTTCTCTTGACTGTATCATCTAGGAATAGAATTGATAAGTCATTTGGTAAGTATATACTTGACTTTTTAAGGAACTGATGGGTTGTTTTCCAAAGTGGGATCAATTTGCATTCCTATCAGAAATGTATGAGAGTTCTAATTGCATGTGTTGTCTTTTTTTTTTTTACTGTAGCCATGTTAGTGGTAGAAAGTGATATCTCATTATGGTTTTGATTTATATTTCCCTGACAATTAATGATGTTGCATATCTTTTCATGTGTTTGTTGGCCATTTGTATATCTTCTTCAGAAAAATGCCTCTTCAGGACATTTGCCCATTTTTAATTATATTATTTGTCATTTTAATGTTAAGTTGTAAGAATCTTGTGTCTATGGTACTCTGAAATTTAGATTCTTATGGTTTGAATCTTAAATGTTCCCCAGGGGCTGTGTACTGAAGGATTAGCCGGCAGCCTGTGGTGGTATTGTGTTGTGTGGGGTTAGGTCGTTGGGTGTGTGTCCTTGAAAAGGATATTGAGACCCTGGCCCTTCTCTCTCTCTTTTTGCTTCCTGGCCATCATGAAGTAAAAGACCTTTTTTTGCCATTTACTCTCTGGCATAATGTTCTGCCTCTGCAGGCCCAAAGGCAGTGCAGCCAACTGGAATGGACTGAAAACTCTAAACCTTGAGCCAAATTCTTTCTTACTTGTGAGTAGATTGTCTCAGGTATTTTGGTCACAGGAATGGAAAGCTGACTATAGTCTCTCTTCAGTTTTATACTTTGTAGATATTTTTTCTCATTCTGAGTTTTCTTTTCACTTGCTAGTGTCCTTGAGAGTACAAATTTAAACAATTTTGATGAGGTCCAATTTACCCACTTTGTCTTGTTTTTTTGTGCTTCTCATGTCATGGCTAGAAATCCATTCCCGAATCCAAGGTCATGTTTGCCTTCATGTTTTTTCCTGAGAGTTTTATTATTTTAAGTCTTATGTTTAGGTCTTTTATTGTTTTGAGGTAATTTTTGTGTGTGGTATGAGGACAGGACCAATGTAATTATTTTACATGTATATATCTGTTTGTCCCAGCACTGTTTATTCAAAAGGCTATTCATTCTTCTCTCACTGAATTCTCTCATCAGAAATCATTTGAAGACAGCATGATGCAATATAGTAACCATTGTTGAATTCCTGCTATCTTGTCTATCATTTTAACTGTTTTTAAAATTATTTTTATTCTCTTTAAAAAATCAGTTGACTGTAAATTTGATGATTTATTTCTGGAAACTGGGTTTTATTCCATTCATATATGTGCCTATCCTTATTCTACTACCACACAGCCTTAGTTGCTGTAGCTTTGTAATTAATTTTGAAATCAAGAAATGTGAGTCTTAGTCAGATAGTTTTGACTTTTGGGTCACTTAAATCTCCATAAAAATTTAGTATGAATGGTTTCTGCAAGGAAGTCAGCTCTTATTTTGATAGGGATTGCTTTATATCTATAAATCACTTTTGAAAGTATTCCCATTTTTACTGTGTTAAATCTTCCAGTTCATCAACACAAGAGTTACTTCCATTTATGTAGGTCATTTTTAATTTTTTCAATGTATAATTTTGATACTTTTTTGGTTAAATTTATTTCTATGTATTTATTTTTTTTGATTCTGTAGTAGATGGAGTTTTTAAAAATTTTATGTTTTCAAGTTATTCTTTATAAATACAGAGAAATACTGTATACATATGTATGTATTTTCTTATAGGTAGTAACTTTTTTTTTTTTGCTAGTAACCTTGTTGAATTCATTCATATATTAGCACTAATAGTTTTGGTTTTTAACTCATCCATTTGTCCAGATTCCGTTCAGATTTATGTTAATTTTAAAATGACATCTCGTGGGTGTTTTCTGAATTGCTGTGTTTCATTGCTTAGATGTATTTTATGTATGTGTGTGCACACATGTATATGTGTATGACAGGAATGTACAGAAAAACTTGACAGTAATTATTTTACTTTTTCTTTTCCTGTATTATACAGTCAAATAATTTCCTTTGTACATTTATTTGGGATAGTAGTAATTCATGTATGGGCATATTAACAGATACTAATACATTCTCAAGGACAGTATTTCCCCCAAAGCATAACAAACATGGACAATATGTATAAAAATAGTGAGTTCTATAGGAGAAATAGAAAATAAATGTCCTTCAGCAATGTTCAATTTCTAATATCACTGTTGTCATCCTAATTCAGTAGAAGCAACTCTGTGGAAAGCCTTAGGTAGTCTCTATTTTCATATATGCAACTATCTTAGTTATCTGTCTTGTTGCTGAGTCAAAATACCCGACACCCAAAGTTAAAGGAAGAAAGGTTTATTGTAAACCTTTATAGAGGTTTCAGTTCATAGTTGGCTGGCTCCAAGGAAGGTTGGCATGGCAGAGGGGCATCACAGAGGAGAAATAGTTCATGGTGGGCAGAAGGCAGCAAAGCAGTGAAGTAGCAAGCATCAAGGAATGGTGTCAGCCTACTTTATGCCCCTTATATGCTATCCAAGCTACCCACACTTAGGGTGGGGTGCCCTTAATCCCAGCATTGCACCATTAATCCCAGCATCACCTACTTAATCTCATCGTCACACACCCTAGAATCAGCCACCACTGAACGCCCCACCAGTGACTGCATGAGGATTTGAGGGGATGTCTAGATGTAAGCCATAACATTCTATCCCTAGTCCCCCAAAGACTTACACACAGCCCTTTTTGCTAAAGGCATTTAGTCCATTTCTAAGAGTTGCCAAAGTCTTAGCACTGCTGAAAAGTCCAAGTCCCAAGTCTTCTGAGATTTAAGGCAAACTCCTTGCTGCAAGCCCCTGTACAAATGAAAGAAAGTGAAACACTTCCAACATACAATGACAAACATTACCATTCCAAAGGTACAAGTAGGGGAATAGAAAGGAATGGAATCAAAGCAAGTGTAAAATCCAGCAGGGCAAACAAACATTAAGTCCTGTAGTTCCATGTCTTGCATCGTGTGCAATCTGTAAACTCTAAAGGGCTTGGGTGGCTTCACCATTATTGCACTGTGGGTGGATGCAGTTCTTGTGGCTTCTCTCTTGTGTCAGTTTTGCTCATTCCTTGCAGCTTTCCTCAGGTGATCCATATTTCTGGCTTTTTCAGACTTCTTGGGTCTCTGCTGCACCTTTGACTTCACACACTGCCTTCTCAGGGGCACACTGCCTGGCTTCGCAGACCTTCTTCAGAAATCTGGATGGAAGCCTTTCTGACTCCACAACTCTCACATTTTGCATGCACCTAAAACCAAAACCATGTAGATGATGCTAAGGTCTGCTGCCAGCTGGAGTAGTAACCAGGTTTCCTTCTCTCTCAGCAGTAGGGGTCAAGTGTCTGGATTACTGAGCATGCTGAACCCAATCCTGAGAAACAGATTCTCTAGGCTGTTGCTATTCTGGAACATGCTGTACTGGGCTCTTTTCTCAATGCAAATTTTTTTCACCTCTGCAACATTTAGGCTGCAGAGACTGGAGTCCTACTGTTTCTTGTGATGTCCTTAGGCCATCTTTTCTACTGTCCTGTTCCTTCTGAGCTACCAAGTTCTTTGCTCTATCTTTGCAGTCTATAGCTTTACTGGAGCTTCCTTTCTGGCCAAACTCACACTTTAAATCATTCTGCTGGGCTGTTTGCTCTTGATTCTCAACATAAATATGGCTAAAAGCCCCCAACAGTAGCCACGCTGCTGCCTCAACATTAGACTGTTTTGAAATTTCTTCTGCAAGGTTAATTAGTCCACCACCCTTAATCTCAGTCTTAGGCAAAGTCTCTGGACATGAGAGAAATGCAGGTAGACTTTCTAGTAAGGCATAACATGTATGGTCTGAAGTCCCATGGCCAGTGCAGTCCTTTTTCCCAACGGAAACTTCCTGAGTCTGGTCTTTACTGGCAGTGTTTCTGTCTGCAGTCTGCTCTTCTGATCTCTGACCAGAATCTCCTAAGTACAGCTTCAGGTCTTTCAAGGCTGGTTCTTCAGCCTGCATCTCTAAACCATTCCGGACTCTTCCTACAAGCCAGTTCCAGAGCCTCTTGAACCTTATGATTAGATACAGTGATAGCAACAACTCCATTTTTGTGGTGCCAAATTCTGTCTTAAATTACTTTTTCTTGTTCTGAGATGAAATACCTGATACCCAAAGTTAAAAGAGTAAAGGTTTATTTTGGCTCACAGTTTGTAGAGGTTCAATTCATAGTTGGCTGGCTTCAAGGCAGGTGGCATGGCACAGGGCATCAAAGAAGAGAAATAGTTCATGGTGGGCAGAAGGCAGCAAAGCAGTGAAGTAGCAGGCAGCAGACAATGGCAGCAGTCCTCTTTCTGCCCCTTACATTATATCTAGGCTACCTACACTTAGGATGATTAGCACTCACACCCAAGAAGGGCACCCTTAATCCCAGCATCACACTATCAGTCCCATCACACACCCTAGATCCAGCCACTTCTGAAAAGCCTGACCAGGGACTGCATGAGGCTGTGGGGGAACATCTAGACACAAGTTATAACAGCAACCTAGCCCCTAGGTCAAAGAATTGTAGCACTATATCCCATATAGATATGTTGAACGCTCTCTTCCTGAACCTCTGATCCTGTCTGTTGATTCAGTAAAGAAGAGTCTTTCTTGAGACAATTAAGTATCTCCCTTTCTTCCTTCCCCTGTTTCCTCTTTCCTTTCCTTGTCTCCTTTCTTTCTTATTATCTGGAACTCAAGCACACTGAACATTCTGTAACTGTTCACCGGTTGTGGAGTCCCAGTTTCCTTCAAAGAGTTCTACCTTTACAGTTCTCACTATATGGGTTTTTTTTTTTTTTTTTATTGTTAAAACAAAAGTGTCAGAGGAAAGAAATATGCAAGAGATAGGAGAAGCACTTGTACCTCAACAATTTTGTACTTAACAATTTTGAACAAATAAGCTGTGTTTATCAGAATGGGAGTATCATACTTTTGGCATTGTCTATACAAAATCACATATAAATATGATATATTTTGTACCATTGAGCTCAGTGATAATTAATTTTAAACATTTTAAAGTTAAGAAGAATATATTATGGGGAAAATTCATGTCAATTTAATAAAATATGACATTTTATTTTTTGGTGGTTTTGAACTATGCCAAATTTCCCATTGAGATGAATTAAAAACTATTTGAAAAACATAAGTTATCTATTGTTTGCTCAGTGTAGTTATTATAAAATGAAGTTACTGTGAATTAAAGCAAAGGGAATATTCAGGAGTGATTAAAACTGAAAAGAGGCTGTTGGGTTTTGAAAGGAAATGATGTGTGATGATGACCTTGGTAAAAGCAATTTTGGTGGGTTGGTAGAGGACTGAAACACACTTTTAATTAATTGAGGTAAATAAAGGAAATGAAAGTTAACAGTATAAACTATTTTAGAGGAATTTGAAGGGAGTAAAAATAGTGACAAATCTTGAAAGAGCACTTTGGCAGTGTCTGAAAAATTATAGATTTATATATGTTGTGACCTGTTAATTCCATTCCTAGGTATAACCAACAGCAGCACTGCCCAAGGTGTACTTTACGGTCCTACTTCATTAGGGTCACTTTAAAAATATTTTCAGAAAGTAACATTTAATATTTATGTACAAAATACTTAGGAATGAGTTTCTTTAAAACTTTTAAAAATTCATTTTGTAGGATTATAATTTGTATTTTATAATAAAAGACTGTTCAATTTAGGAATACGTTTTTAATGGGTTTTGACAAATTTGTACACCTGTGTATCCACTACCAGAGCCAAGGTATGGAATATTTGTATCACTTCAGAAAGTTTACTTGTACTGAACCCCTGTAAATCCCAACCACTACCCATGGTACCAGGGTGCCAGTTACCCACTTTCTAGCATAATAGATTAGATTTATTTTGCATAATTTCCTATTTGCTCAAAATAATGTCTGCAATTTACTCATATTTTATTGCATTTTTCTTATTATTGCTAAATAGTATTCTACACCAATTTGCTTACCCAGTTATCTATTAATTGATAGAGGTTGTGGTCCATCTTCTGATTATTCAAATAAAGTTATATGAATAAACTTGCTGTGTGTGTTTTGTGAGGTAAGGGTCAGGCTTATTTTTTTCCATATGAATATGGAGTTGTTCTAGCACTCTTTGTTGAAAAGATTCTTCTTTCTCCCATTGACTTATAATACCTGGTTTCTTGAAAATCAGTTACTTGACTGTTATGGTTGATATCTTGTGTCTATTTGAGAAGTCTAGAAGCTTAAGTAAGTAACTCAGCAGTTCTACATCCTGGTATGAAAAGCAGACACCCTTACCCCTCGAGGACTAGGATGTTGTTCCTTGTGTCAGCTTGAGGAGTTTAAAAGTTCAACTAAGTGACTCAGCAGGGGGTCCTCACTTTGTAACATCCTCACCCTGTGGAAGAGGAGGGCAGCCAGATGGTGTGGGTGTGGGCAGATGGTCAATATACAATATAAGGGAGAAAAAGAGGCTTCCTTTCCCCTTTCACTCTTGCTGCTTTTGCTGTCTTCTGCTGCCTTGAAGTATTGCCCCTGTGGCCTGTCACCCTGCCCTGGAGGCAGCTGATTATGGGCTAGGACATCCACATACTGTGAGCTAAATAAACCTTTCCTTCCTTAATTTTGGGTGCTGGGTATTTTGTCTTAGCAACAACAGAAAAGTAACCGAGACATTGACGTTTGTAGATCTAGGTCTGATTTGTATTCTGTTCCATTGATTTATGTGTCTATCTCTAGCTAATACTAAGCTGTTTTAATTATCATACCTTTTGGTGGATCTTGAAGTCAAATAGTATAAATTCTTCATTATTTTTCAAGATTTCTTTGGATATTGGTGGTCTTTTTACATTTCCAAATGATGGCAGAGGCACAGTGCAGGAAAGCTGTTGAAGTCATGACATCCAGCTAGGGCAGGAGCCAGGGAGCAAATATAGTGCTGAAGGTCACATCCTTTCTCCAGCAGCACCCCACCTCATAGTAGCCCCCATTCAGCCATGAACTCATCAGTGGGTTAACCGTCAATGACCTCAGTGCCCTTACAGTCAGTCACCCCTTCAGGAGTCCTTTAGTCTAGTCAGGCTGACAGTGAAGATTAAGCATTTGATTTCTTGCATGTTTGTTTTTGTTTTCAATTTTTTCCTAGTTATTCTTCATGTTTCTTTTGAGTCAGGGTCTCACTGTGTAGTTCAGGCTAGCTTTGAACTCACTTTGTAGCCTGGGCTGGCCTTGAACTTTCCATCCTCCTGCCTCAGCCTCCTGAGTGCTGGAATTACAGGCATGTGCCACCTTGGCTAGTTATTCTTGTGTATTGATATAAACGTTAATAGCAATTTAAATCTATTAAAGAACTTGGTATTTTTATTGAAATTATAATAAATTTGTAAATTAATTTGAGGAGGCAGTTAGATTACATAGGGAAAAAGGCAGGAGTGAGGTCAGAATTGTGAAGTTCTGTAGTGCGTAGTGAAGGTTTTAGAATAGGAAACTAGAAATGAGTTGTGAATGATGAGGAAAACCAGGAGATGGTTTTAAGAAGAATGGTTGAGGTCATTGTGCTGTTGAGAGGTATAAATAGATAATGAATTGTTGAAAACGTGAATGAGGGATACTATTCTTAGGCCCTTTTGGGGGTATGGATGGTCACATAGACATTGAAGAAGATGGAAGCCTTGTCTTTAAGATGTTACTGAGGGATACTATTCTTAGGCCCTTTTGGGGGTATGGATGGTCACATAGACATTGAAGAAGATGGAAGCCTTGTCTTTAAGATGTTACTGTCAAAAAGAAATATAAAACATGTACACTGTTTTTTTAAAATTTTATGAGGATGGAGACTAAGTTTGCTTTATTTGTTTCTGCATTTCTAACAGTATCTAGCACATGTAGTTAATTTTTAATAGTATTTGTTGACTGACTTACTGATAAATTACCAAGATGGTGTTTCATAAGTTTCTCTAGTGTATTTCCTCCACATTTATCCAAGGAGCTACACCAGAAATGAGCAATTTATTTACTCAAGTTTTGGAAAGACGTTTGTAAAGATTTAAGTTCTAATATTTTAATTTATATGAGCTGTTCAGGTTAATAATTATTGATGGCTGAGTGAATGATATTACCTATGGAGAAAGCATAGAGTGAAACTAAAACCTGATTGAAAATGCCACATGACCTATGGGGTTCCCTGTAGGGGAAAATGGCTTTCACTGGATGACACTGATGAAGGTTTAATAGACTAGACTAGTGATGGTGAACCTTTTAGAGTTTTCAGTGATAACAAACAGCCTGCTGCGGCACATGTGCCACGCGTTCGCCACCACTGGACTAGACCCGTGAGTTAACACTGCAAGCATTAATGACAGAGATGGTATAAAGAATGTTCTTGTTCTGGGAGAACAACATTATTCAGATTTTGCTTATGTAGATATGGGTTATTTATGTGAGGCAGGTGTTATATTTATTCATCTTTTTATTGTACTTTCACTGGTAGGCACTGTGGAGTAAAAATGTATACTCTTAGGGAACTTACAGTGTTTTTTCACATTTTTCTGTGTATTTTGAAATGATGTAATCTTAAATATTACATAGAGAATGTGGCAGAGCTTCATTTACCTGAGTTTATTTATATTTTAGGATATGTTGAGAATAACAAAGTATCTCTGTAGCTTCTGCTTTGTTTTGTTTCCTTTTAAAGCAAGAAATAATGAAGCAAAATGATGTTAATTTAGGTAAAATGTTCTTTTAATGGTCTACTAAATAAGTGGAAAGTTTTATAATTTATTTGTAAAGAAATGAAGATTCATTCTGTCAGTTTTATTTCTGTCACCTTGCTAAGGCCTAATAAGGGACTGAGTTCACAGAAGTCTGTCCTTGAACTTCAGAAGTCTGTGTCAGCAGTAATTTCTGACGCTAGCAGTACTTTTCAGTTGAGTGATGAGTCTATAGGGAGCAGAGATTCTATTAAAACACTGGACTTTGAAAAATACTTATTAGTTCATGTTCTCAGGAAATACTTTAAATCCTGACAGGCTTCTCTTTTGGATTTTGTAAGAAAAGAGATTGGTGTTTTCCTAACAGTAGGCCATTGCTTTTGATCTGACGATTTTTTTTTCACTCTTTTATTAGTGGCCCATTAAGCTAAGCTAGGGCCAAGACAATTATGCTGGTCTATCTCATTGTAACTGTTCATTCATTCATTTTTAGTACTAGGGGTTGAACTCAGGGCCTTTGCACTGAGCTAGATAGCTCCATCCCCAGCCTTTGAGTGTGTGTGTGTGTGTGTGTGTGTGTGTGTGTGTGTACTAGGGATTGAACCCAGGACTTAGCACTGAGCTGTCCTTCTTAGCCCTTTCTTATTATTTTATTTTTGAGACAGGGTCTTGTAAAGGATCTAAATTGCTCATGTTGGGCTTTAACTTGGTGTCCTCCTACTTCAGCCTTCCAGAGTGCTGGGATTACAGGCAAGTGTTCCTGAATGCCCTGAAAATCATACTAGTGCCTTTTACTTAAGCTGTTCACTGTCTACTTGTTTAGGGGCTAAGCTAAGACCCCAGTATATGTAGTAATGACATCCTTATCTATATACATTCCAGGAGTGTCCAGCCTGTGGCCTGCAGGTTGGGCATGCCTGTTTAAATTAAAAATATAGATGTTCTGTTATATACATTAACTATGTTATATGTTTTATATGTTACCCAGGACAATTCCGCTTCACTCAGTGCAACCAGGCAAGCCAGGCATGTTCAGCTTGGACAAACCACTTTCTCTTTAGTGTTTTCTAATTACTGATTTACTTGTCTATCTGACTTGTCTGTAGGGTTCTTGAGGGCAGGGACAAAGTTCAAAATTCTTCTGGCAGCCAGGTTATTTTAACCCTGTTGATGCTTGGTTTTAGATCTTGTTAATACTATACAATTTCGAGTTTGCCCTTCTAGAATGTAACCCCTTAAGAATATCAACTTAAAGCCAGGCATGGTGGCGCATGCCTGTAAACCTAGCACTCAGGAGGCTGAGGTAGGGAGGTCTCTGAGAGTTCAAAGCTAGCCTGTGCTATAAAGTGAATTCAAGGCCAGCCTGAACTGCAGAGTAAGACCCTGTCTCAAAAAAAGAAAAAAAAAAGCTATCAATTTAAGCCTGAGGTATATCTCTGTATAGTTGCATTTATATTTCAACTCCACCCCATTCTTTCCAGCACCAAGCACTTGACTGGTGAAATGTCTACTCAACTCTTGGCTTCTCAGCTGTTCCCTGCGAGCTATTTTGAATTGTTCTCCTTCTTACATGTGCACAGTTGAGGGGGTGACAGACTCCTCTGGGGCAGATCACACATAGACTTTCGGGCTCACTGACCACCCGGTTCACTCCTCTGTGGGCTGTATTGCCCTCAAGTCCTAGATCTGTGGTGGCTCAACTATGGCATGCCTGCTGCAGCAGGACACGAAGCCCTTTCTGTCAGCACATGAGCCAAATGCAAATATTTTCACCTTTCAATAAGAAGTTGCTTGTATCATTGAAACCTCTGTTACTGTTCTTCTTTTAAGACAAAAGATGGTAATGTGCGATTTGTTTTTCTAAATGAGAACTTCAGTATCCAGGTTTAGTTGCAGTGTTGGTGGTTTTCAGTAAGTGGATTTGGGGTACTTAGTTGCTGAAAGGTTCTCCATCGCAGTCTGAGATGCTGTGGCTTTGTCAGATCTCAGCTTCCGTCTCTTCAGTCCATTGAGACTTGTGCTGTCTGTTCCCGACTGGGAATTGGCACATACTCCTAAAAAGCTGTAGTGAATGTGCATCTTGCTTTGTTGAGCTTACTTCTTTCAGGTTTTGCGTATCCTGGTTTTGCTGCAGTGCCTTTTAGCAGTTCTTCTTTGCATTTCTGTCTTCTATATTGATTTTGATGAGAAAGTAAGTCTGATACAAGCTGTGTAGTCATATTTGACCTAAAGTCCATGTGCATGCATTTTAAAAAATTGTTTTTATTGGGGTCAGATTCACCTAACAGAATCAACTTTTTCAAAGTATATAATTTAATGTCATTTAGTATGTTCACAGTTTTGGATGTGAATAGATTTTTAATTTATGTAAATGGTAGTATACTATAGCTTGTTCTATCTCATTTTTACCTAACAGTATGTTCGAAGAGTTTTTGCTTATTATTTTATTACCTTTAATTATTGCATAGTATGCCTTTAATTAATCTATTTCTCTTGTCATAGACATTTATTTTTATAACTTCCCACTCTCTAGATTATGTTGCACTTAATATGAATTTATTCTTGATAACATTTTCCCTGAGCAAGTGAATTATGTAGAGTTTGTTTGTTTGTTTTTTTTTTTTTTTGGAAATGTGATTCCAGAAACTTTTAAATTGATTCATTCTGTGACTTGGAGGAATTGACTGGGCTTTTGGGAACTATTCTAGACCTTAATATTTGCCCCCAACCCAACGTCTATTTTAGCACCAGTGTACTTTCTTGAGCAAAATAAATAGCTCTTACCCACTGCATTTTGCTAAGGGTTGGAAGCACTCTTCACTTTACCTTTTGATATATATATAGTGTGTGTGCTGGAAGCTTTCTACAGTTCCTCTTAGAGCAATATTCTGCAATTCACTGGAAGTCTGTGGCTTTTTATAACGATTGTTTTAGTAATCGAACTCAAAATCTGGGTGTTGCGAACTACTTAACCACTTATTAGCTTTGTGATTTGGGGCAAGTTGCTTAACCTTTCAGAGCCTTGGTTCTAAATTCCTATGATGAAAGTAATAGAAGAGTATTTGTTGGATTAAGTTCAAAGAGAATAATAATGTAAATTGTGGCAAATGTTAAATACATAGAAATGATAGTTGTATTGGTTTTGGTGTAGGCTGTAGATAATATGCTATTTCCTTTGAGTACTGTTTCTGTGGAAATGGTTATATTGCTCAATTGGCACCCCACCATATGGTACATTGTGTTATTTTTAATGTGTTGTGTTCTTTTCCATAGAGGTCAGAGTTTCTCAGAATCTAGTTTAGTTTGTGTGTCTTGCAAAATAAATTATGAATGCATTTTGAATCCTTTTTTCTTTTTGTTTACTTTTCTCTCCCAGCTTTGAGAAATAGGAAGCATTTGTATTTAAATTGAAAACTGAACTTTTTCCTCCCAGATCACCTTGATGATGACAGAGACTTCTTCTGTGACTCTTGCTCCTTTTGAGGATACACTGAGTCGGGTGCTCTTCGGTTGGCAGAAGCAGTTTTCATGGTGTGAAAAGAAAAGTGAAACCAAACCAGCTTCCAGTGGCACTGGTTCATCGGTCTCAAAACCTACAGCTGATGCTTCAGAGAATGTGAAAAAGAAGCATACTAAGAAGACTGAATAAATTTATTTGATGAGCTCTAAGGCAAAATTTTCCTTTGTCCTATCAGATTGTGGTAATATTTCTATGTAAATGATGTAAAATAAGATTATATATAAGAAATAGTGACAAAAAGAAAGAAATTCTTTTTGTTTCAGAGAGACTACCATTTTCTTGATTGTAATTTAGAGTGTTGGTGTGTATCACGTGAATTTATTTTTCTGACATTAAAAGTTCTCTTACGACTATTATTACAAGCTTTGCAGTGCTGAGTATGGAACTCATGGGTACTCTGCCACTGAGGTACAGCCCTAGCCCTTAAAAAGTTTTTATTTTTAAAATTTTGAAGCAGGGTCTCATTACGTTGCCCTGGCTACTCTTAAACATGGAAACCTCCTGCTTCAGTCTCCTGAGTAGCTGGGGTTACCAATGTGCCCAGCTCTTATAATTATTTCAATAGTTTTATAATAAAAGAAGTAGACTTTTTTGGATGTAGAAAAAGTGTAGCTATTATGCAAAATTACAGAAGCCTAAAGCTTAAAAAGCCTAGGTATTTTCAAAGTTTTAAAAGATTTGAATCTATTTGAGCTTTATTCACTGGAATTAAGCTTTTATTTCATGTTACCATTGTACTTCCTAGGTATGGAAAACAGTTCCTGTTTAACTTTGAGCACTGACAGCAGTAAATATTTTCTAAAGCAGTTTGTATTAAAATGAAAATAAATTGCTAGTTACATTGTTATGTAAATGTAATTTTGCCCAGATTAAATGCAAAATACCTGAAATTTAATTTTATTTCTAGTAGTACTTTTCAGTGAGAACTGTATTAATACGAGTATTCACAGTATTAAGATCAGCCTCAATCTGAAGTCTGTTCATGCCCCTGGTTTTAAAAATTATTGTTTTTTTGTGTGTGGGCATACAATTTTTAGTAAGTTACTAACTCCATATTTTTATAAATTTTCAGTTTTGGAGGTTAGCTTTTTCTTTCTCTCTTTAATCTTTCTCTCCTTAAAACACATTTGTTCCAACTGCAGGAGAAACTGTTCCCCACATTTTACATGTTCTTTCTGACCTTAATTGGTCTGAATACATTGATGGCGATTATTTTCATATGTGTGTGTGTCTTAGTTACTGGGGATTGAACTCAGGACCTTCGCAACTGAGCTGCATCCCCAGCCCTTTTATAATTTTTTATTTTGAGACAGCATCTTACTAAGTTACTAGTTGCCCTGGCTGGGTTTGTACTTGTGATCTTCTTACTTCAGCCTCCCAGAGTCCTGGGATTAGAGTTTTACACCACCATGTGTGGCTTAGTGATAGTTATCTTAATGATTCAACAAAAAAGTATTATCTCCGTTTAAAATTCTCTTTCTCTGTCTCCTTTCTAATGGCTGTTTTTCAGTTTTCTGTATGAAAACCTTTGCCAACTTGTTTGTTGTGTTTCATGTCTTAATCTACACACATATTATTAATAGTGTGTAAATGCTTGCCGTTAATGAGAACTGTCTTTGCACATTTGCACATTAGTAATCAGACGACGCAGAAGAAACAGAAACAAGCATCGTATGGCCGTCTGTTTGGGTGAAGAGTAATGACATGAAATCTGGCTTCTTACTGGCAATGAAAAGGAAACACGAAAGGGTACTGAATGTTACATTTTCACCCTTTATTTTATTTCAAAGTACAGTTTTGACATTAAAACTTTGTGACATATTTTCTTAGACGAAGACCACCTACAACCTGTATCAGGTATTTTTGAATGGGTTAGAATTACTCAAATCATACTCAAATGGAAAGTTTTTTATTTTTAAAATTTTAACATATAAACACCAGCACGTATTACAACTTTACTTGCCTAAGTAAAAACATGGGAGGAAGGGCACTTGTAATAAACTTGGAATGCTAAGAAGTTGATATTTAATATTGTGACAGCTTTAAATTGAGTTCTGTATATGATATTCTTATTACTCTTCTAAGTTAACATGTTATTGACCAGTTTTAAAGTTTGAATTTAACTGTAGTTGAAATAGAGGAATCTTGTTTTATTCTTGTATTAAAGACATACTCATTAAATTAAGTTATTTAGCACCAATGGAGTATTACATTATTCTTGGCTTTTTTCCTTTATATTTTTCCTGAGGTAGAAGTTCATAATTCCACTGTTGATCTCACTGATATATTCAATGGTTTTAGTTTAAGTGGGACGTTAGTGTAAACTTCATTAATCCATGCATGTATGCTATAACTCTCCATTCATGATTCTTAGGGTCAGAACTAGACCTAGGCCTGAAACTTCCCACCCAGAATCTACTCAGGCTGCCTGTAAGGATCTGACATGGATTGTGAACCAAGTTGTTGGACTCCTTACCCAATTTGAAACATGACAGAGGCCTGTAGACCTGCCTTACACAGCCTAGGTAAATCATAGGTGGCGCTGAGAAGACCTGGTGGTCTCCTTTCAAAAAGATAGGAATTTGGCAAGAATATGGGCCCCCTCCGTGATTTCAGTCTTTCATAAAATGTGCCCAAATAAATACTCAAATTTGACTTAGCAGATTAGTCACTCTTCCTTGCTGAGTTAGTATCCAGTGAGGGCTGAGGGAGACCCAGGTACGTGAGGTGGATGGATTTCGGTGCTTACCTGTGGGCACAGACAAAAAAACTGGAGCGATGGGAGAAGAGGGGAGATCTTCATATGTGTATCTTTTGTCTATTCCTTTCAGCCCAGATACTTTTTCATGAAAATCTACTCAAATCACAAGTTGATGACAGTTGAGTGGAATGTTGGAATATGTGTTCAGGAATGCTTACACAAAGCCGTTTCCAGTGCGTGCCCCAGATGTAATTCACATGTGTGGTGATGTTCATTCATTTGCTTGTTCAACACATACTGAATACTGGTTATGGATCAGACATTGTCCTAGGCTCTGAAGATGCAGAAAACAAGAAAAGGCCTGTGTCTTGGAGTTTATATTCTAGTGGTGAAGAGACAAATAAGAAACAGATGTGCTCTTGTTGTGCTATTAAATGTTTTGAATTAATATTAAGTACGCAATAAGGATAGAAAATGAGGGGAGTGCGAGTACATTTTTGTTAAAATCAGTTGTTAGGCCTTTCTGTTAAAACTGCTTTTCAGCAGATGTGAAGGTTGTGAAACAGCAAGCTATAGATAAATAGTTGGCAAGTGCAAGTGTTATACTGTTCCTTATACATTTGATTTAGATCATATTTTTCCAAAAATTACTGAATTTATTTTTCTTATAAAGTTGTTTCACCATATCATTTTTAAAAGATATAATTCTTTAGTAGAATTTATTTTGAGTTTTTCTTTTCAGATAAAAATTTCATACAGCATACAGGTTATAAGTGTGTATACATTGGGTGTTGACAAATGCAGCTATACAATCTAAATTTCTAGCCAGATATAACATTGTTAGCACCCCAAGAAGTTTCTGTCCAGTTATACCCTTCCTTGTTGAACATAACGTAAACAAAATCATGCACTATGTTCTTTATTTGCATAGGCTTCTTTTTAACTCAGCATAATGTTTTTGGAATTTTTCTATTTTGTTGCATTTATTAGTAGTTCATTCCTTTTTATTAGCTTAATAATGAATATACCACAGCATGTTAGGCTGTTTCTGACTTGGAGTGTTTCAAATAAATTATCATGAGTGTTTGAAGTCTTGCTAAACAAGTTCTTACTATGGACCAACACCTAGGAGGTGGTGTCTCGTTTTTTAAAAACTGGTAGACCTTTTTTCCAAACTGGTTGTACCATTTTATACTTCACAACAATGTATGAGCATTCTAGTTCTACATGCTTACCCAAGGATTCATGTGGTCAAACATTGTAATTTAATCCCTTTCCAGTGGATGCTTTGTGGTTTTTATGGTTTTAATTTTCACTTCCCTGATGGTTAATGGAGAGCACTTTTTTGTATG
This sequence comes from Chinchilla lanigera, assembly GCF_000276665.1. Lineage (NCBI taxonomy): Eukaryota > Metazoa > Chordata > Mammalia > Rodentia > Chinchillidae > Chinchilla > Chinchilla lanigera. The sequence continues at coordinate 20,808,777 of NW_004955419.1, read as the reverse complement.
CTTTTTAGCTAATTGGATATCTTCTCTGTGAATTATCTGTTCAGATATTTTGCTAATTTTTATTAGATTTGACTTTTCATTAACTTAAAGACGTTCTTTATGTATCTTGAATGTTAATCTTTTGATAAATATTTTGTATGCATGGTCTTTCTGATTTGTGTTTTAACCTATTTATCTAATGGTGTCTGTTAGTTAGCAGAGATTTTTAATGAAGAAGTCTAATTTTTTAATATTTTCTTTAATTGTTATTGCTTTCTCTGTTTTAAGAAACTTTTGAGCCAGTTGTGACAGTACATGTCTGTAATCCGAGGGCTCTGGGAGGCTGAGGCATCAGGATTGCAAGTGTAAGCCTCAAAATAAAAATAAAAATCATTTAAAAGGGCTGGGGATGTAGCTTAGTGTGAAGGCTCTGGGTTAAATCCATTCACTCTGGAGTGGGGGATTTTTGCCTAGCCCTCATGTCATGAAGGTATGTGCCAGTCTGAGTAATCCCAAATAAAGGAATGCCTACATGAATATATAAAAGAGAAGCACTTTGTGTTACTATGTAAAGTAATAATTCTATTGCTCAGAAAGTCACTCAGCCCAGCTTAGCTGTTCTTGAAAAATCATTGCATACTTTATATAAGTGGTCACATTTTCTGTGCCTGTTCCGTAGGGTACCTCAGGGAACCTAGGACTTTTTATTGAAGCACTTTCTGTGGGCAGGCTTGACCTTGATTTATCACATCCCGATGTTTAGAAGAGGTGGAAAAGATGTGATAATAACAAACGTTTTTAAATGAAGGAAAAAAAAATCATGAGCTTAGTGTAAGTATGGGGTTAAAACAAAGTTTAAATCGAAATGCATATTTGTGATGACTAAATGTGGATGAATGATTTAGTATATAAACCAGCACTCCCTAGATTAATGTACATGGAAGACTGTCAGGTGACCTATGATAGTACAGTTACTTGGCACGTACAACTGAAGATGAGAACTACTTTTTAATGTCTGCACTTAACAGTGCATCGAGATTTAAGTAGTATGAAGAAAGAATTGAGGAATTTATATGGTGGGAGTATTATAAACATACAGTGGTTTGGTTGAGGGAAGAGAGACAAATTTAGTAACTTAAGGTATTCTTTAACCCTTGTGGAATTGTATTAATAAAAAGAAAAAAAGATGATATTATTTGGATTTTAATAAATACTGTGTAATCATGCAGAGCTTGACTTAAAATTCAGTCTAATCTCAAATAGACTGTAGACTGAACCCTTGAAAATAATATGAAATAAAAGGAATCTGCTACAGTGACTGATATACAGCATTGTTACAATTGATACCCTAATGGGCTGTGAAAGGAAGTTTATGGCATCCTGATTAAATTTGCAGTGGATATTAGGTGTTACAAATGCCTGTAATAACAAGAAAAATTCAAAGGGCTAATACCATAGTTTGAATATAGCTTAAGTAAAATTATTTATAAAACAATATTTCTGAGAGGAAGGTCTGGTTAATGTATGGCTGAAGGAATTGCTAATAGCTAAAGCTGGAACATTTTTAAGTTACAAAAGAAAGAAAATACTAGATTGTAGATAAAATGTTCTTGAGCACATATCACAGTCACTGAACACATACTGATTGAACGAATGAATGAGAAAAGGTATATGCAAAGTTCCAAATTTATGTAGTCAGTTGACTCATGTGTTATGTCAGCATACCCCTATCAATGTAGTTTTTTGGAAACTTTTTGAATACTTTCTGGTATTAAAAGATATTCTGAACTCCACACTTGTGTATTTCCTGCCTCATCCTAGAATCAGTCATTTTTCCAAAGAGCCTTTTATTTTCAAATAAGACCTACGTATGGGTGTGCTTGTTGCTACTGGAGCGTTGATTCTTCTAGGCCCTCTCGAGATATGTGTGTGTTCTAGGCTATGGATCAAGGAGATATATGTGTGTACTAGGCTATATGTACACACCTCTCATTGTAACCACCTCTGTGTGAAGCTAAACTTGAGTTCATACTGATGACTCCAACTATAATCTATTACCACAGTTCAGTCTCCAGCGGTTGCCTATTTGTAACTTCTCATTGCAACAGGGGCAGGTGTGTGTGTGTGTGTGTGTGTGTGTGTGTGTGTGTGTATGTTGCTGCTGGGACAAAATACGTGACACCCGCAAGTTAAAGGAGAGGTTTATTTTGGCTCACAGTTTGTAGAGGGTTTAGTCCATAGCTGGTTCCAAGGAAGAGCAGCATGGCAGGGAAGAAACAGTTCATAGCATGCCAGGCAGGAGGCAGCAAGCCATCAAGGGTGGAGGAGGGATATATATACAACATTCTCACAGTAACCCACCTCTTTCCGCCAGGGTTCTCCTCCCAACATCACACCCAGCTAAGAACCTATCAGTGGACTCCTGCAGTGTCACACACCCATGATCCAGTATCCCGCACCCACGATCCAGTCACCTCCCCAAAGCCCCCCCCCCCCCAATGAGCATATGAAGCCTTGGGGGGACATCTAGGTATAAGCTGTAACAGAGGCCCTGGAGCCCAATATCTACCACCTACCACCCATTTACTTGTTTATTGTAGTATACCTGCATATCAGCATAACTGTTACCCTCTAACCCCGTGAGAAAAAAGTACCATGCTTACATAGGTTTCTTTGCCTGTAGCTTTATAGACTCTACTTCCAAAATTATGTAGGTCAACACCTTTTCCCCCCAACCCATTCTGTGAGGTTATTTTACTGCTAACACTTCCTCAAATAACCTCTGTGCTTATTCAATTTCCTTTGCCCACAAACTTCTGACATCCACAAATCTTTTTATCATCTCTCTATAGTTTTTATTTTCCAAGGATGATGTACAGTTGGAATGATCCAGTATGTAGCTTTTCAAGACTAACTTGTTTGGAAGCTTGCTTGTTGAGTGACTGATTACATGTTTGCAGCACAGGTCTACATTCACTTTAGGAAGTAGGTACACGCACATAACATAGCTTGATTCTTTTTCAATACCTTTCCTCTTCCCACCCACCTCCCTCTCTCCATCTCTAAATTCCTTTCCAGCATTTTCTTTCTCATTTAGTTCCTGTTTATGATGTGTAATGTTTACATTCATGGTGGGTGTGTGGTAGGTGTACGTGACGCATCTTAAATCTTTTTATTTCTCCTTCCCATCCCCCTGCCCTTTGCCCTTAGTCTCCTGGACTCCTTCCCATTTGCAAAAGATTTATCTCCCTGTTCCCACAACCTTTTATTTTGCTTTTTGTTTGTACTTTGCCTTCCTCATGAAGAGTATTTAGGCTTGTGTGTCTCATTTAGTTCACTTAACATTACATTTTCTAGGTGTGTCCATTTACTTAAAAACATCTGAGATTTCTCCTTTATAGCTGAAAAGTATTCCTTTATATATAGGTAACACATTTTCCTTATCCATTCGTTAGGGCATATGGGCTGCTTCCAAGATTTAGCTATTATGAATGGCGCTAATGTGAACATTGGTATGCATGCATGGCTGTAATATGATGTCTTTAGCTTTTTTTTGGGAAGATACCTAGAAAGGGGATAGCTGGGAAATTTCTAATTTTAGTTCTTTGAGAAAGCTCCATACTGATTTCCTGTAATGGTTGTATGTACTTACATTCCCACCAACAGTGTAGGAGCGTTCCTTTCCCACCACAGCCATGCCAGCGTATGTTTCTCTTTGAATTCTTGATTGTTGCTGTTCTTTTTGGTGTAAGATGGAATTGTAGCATTTCAGTTTGTATTTATGTAATGGCCAGAGATGTTGAACATTTTTTCACATATTTGTTGCCCACTAGTACTTCTTCTAAGTTTCTATTCATTTGCCTTGCCCATTTTTTGATTAGGTCTTTTATTTTGGGTGGTCTAATTTTTTTGGGTTCATTATTCTAGACATTAGTCCTCTGTCAAAGGAGTAACTAGCAAATACTGTTTTGTTTCCATCCTCTAGATTGTCTCTTCACTCTATCGATTATTTCCTTTGTTGTGTGGAAGCTTTTTCACTTTCTATAATCCTGTTGGCTTATTCTTGCTATTATTTCTTGTGCGATTGGAGTTCTGTTCAGAAAATCCTTGCCTAAAACTATGACTTCAAGTGGTTTACCTATTACATCTTCCAGTAGATTCATTGTTTCTGTTTAATATTTATATCTTTGATCTATTTTGATTGTAATTTAGAGAGATATGGGTTCAGCTTCGTTCTGTGTGTAGATAGCACCATTTGTTGAATAGACTGTCTTTTTTGCTATGTATGTTTTTGGCCCCTTTGTTGGAGATTAAATAACTGAATGTGTCTGAGGGTGCTTCTCTATCCTCTATTCTGTTCACTTGATCCGTGGGTTAGATGAGTTTCTTGAATGCAGCAGACTGTTGGATTATGTTTTTGATCCTATCTGCCAATCTTCGTATTTTATTTGGAGAGTGGAGGCTGTTAACATGGAGAGTTATTACCAAGAGGTGTTGATTAATTCCTAACATTGCTCTCTTTCTATTTTGTTGACTCCATTATTTTTATTTTCTTTCATTTTTGTTTATTCACCTTCCTTGATGTATTCATTCCACCTGGATTTTTGGCTTTGTTGATTTCATCATTTTTTTCTAGGACATTTTCTGGAGTGCTGGTTTGGTATTTGTAAATCTCGAGTTGTTATTTTTCATAAAATGTCCATCCTTTTCCGTCTATTTTGAAGGAATGTTTTGCCAGATATGTTAGTCTGTGTTGGAAGTTGTTTGCCAGGCTCTGCTGACCTTTAAAGTTTGTGTTGAGAAGTCTCCTGTAATTCTAATAGGTTTACCTTTATGTTAAAGTTTTTCTCTGATCACTTTTTAAATTCTGTTTTTAGGTTGGACCTGTGACATTTTAATTATGATGTATCTTGGAAAGCTTCTTTTTTTTCCTTATGGTTGGTTGGTTGTTCTGTAAGCCTGGCTTTCTTGTATGTTGAATTCTTCTCATATTTGTTAAGTCTTCTATTATTTCTATAAACTAATTATTCCATGTGTGCTATCTTCTGGTTTCCCTCTAATCTCAGTTGGCCTTCTCTTGGCCTTCTTAGTGTCATTTAGTAGCCACTGGATGAGTTTTTCTTGTTCTCTTATCTTTTTTTAAGGCTTTCTCGACTACTTTGTCACAATTTCCCATGTTATTCTTCATTTCTGAAATACTGTGTTGGCCAGGCATGGTGGTAGATGCCTGTAATCCCAGCACTTGGGAGGCTGAGGCATCAGGGTCACCGTGAGTTCCAGGCTGGACTAGGCTACATAGTGAGTTCAAGACCAGCCTGAACTACATGGTGCAACTGTCTTAAAAAAACAAACAAAATAAAATAAACAAAAAGAAACCCTGTGTTCACATTGATCATTTCTGTAATTTGTGAATTCGATTCAGTTTTTTATATCTGACATGTCTTTTTTTTATTTTAAAGAGAACAAAAAAAATAACAACATAGACAAAAACAAAACAAAGCAAAAACAATAAAAATGATACAGGGTTTCAAAATGGAATGATAGGAATTAATAGTGCTTGTTATGTTACATATTGTTATCTTCAGCGAAGTTGCTCAGATTACCTATATCTGGTATTTCTGTCTGATACCTTTTTGTGGGTTATATATCTTTGACAAATTAGTTTTTCATGTTTTGAGACATTCTGGTCAGCTCTTTCAATTCTCTGTTGTTTCCTCAAAATCCACACTGGTCATTTTGTGTGATAATCTCATAAACTTTTGGGTCATGTATTCTTTGAACTCACCAAGTTTTTTTATTTAATTAAGTTTATTGGTATGTTTTAGGTATACATAATGATCACTTTCATCATAAGGAATTTGTACCTGTATATGATACAACTTCTGGGGATGCGCTTGTGCTCTCACTGGGGAGGCTGCAGGAGATAGCAACACCTGGCCTGGAACTGCAGCAGGAATCAGCAATTCACTCTTAGGTGGGAATCTGCAGCACCCACCAGGTGGGAGGTCCCTGTTCTGTTTATCCTCTCGCTGCCTAGGTGGAGGTGGGATTTCCTTACCGCTGGTGAGCCATGGTGAGATGACGCCAGGCTGCCACACACCCATAGTTTGGATTAGAGCAGGTGGGATGAAGGGACCGAATATACAAAGCCTGACCCAGGAGGTCAGTCCCTCTCGGGCTATTTGGAATGGCTGCTTCCTGGAGAGGTGGCTGGAGAGGTACAGAACCATACTGGCTACATTTCCCGCCCTCCAACGATCCAGTTATTAGGTTTGATATGCATGTATCATCTTTCTAATTAATATTCTGATTCAGTGTGCAAGACCCTACTCTGTTACAGGGGGTGCAGGGTATGTGTGTGTGGGTACTGGAAATTGAACTCATGACCTCATGCTTGCCAAGCAGGGACTGTGCCACTGAGCTATATCCCAAGCTGTACTATAAACATTTTGACAACAAATTTTTGAACTTTTTAAATTACTGTTTTTCAGTTGATTTTCTTGTGGGTTTTAGTTTTACTATTATATTTTTAAAATAACCAGAACTTCCGGGACAATATTAAATAATCATAATTACATGTTCGGTGGCTGTCTAACTTTATTGTTCACATGATTCAGCTGTTATGATGGCTAGTTTTATGTGTCAACTTGACTGTACTATCCATTTATTTAATCCAATGCTAATTTAGGTGTCGCTCTGATGATAGTTTGTAAAGGTGGGCAATATCTACAATCAGTTGACTTTGAAAGAGATTACTCTGATAACGTGAGTGGGCCACATCCGTCAAACTGAAGTACGTAAGAACAGAACAGTTTTAGACATAGGTGTAGGCAAGAAACTCAGTTGCACAAGAAATAACATCAAGATTCAACAAATAGGATTGCTTCTGCACAACAAAGGAAACAACCAAGAGTGAAGAGATAACCTATAGAATGGGAAAAAATTTGCCAACTATACCTTGGAGAGAGGACTGATAGATATATACTATATAAAGAGCTAAAACAAACAACACCAAAAAACTCATAAACAAACAAAAACGGACCTCTCGAACCAATCAAAAAATGGGCAATTGAAATGAATGGATAATTCTCAGAGAAGTACAAGTGGCCAATAAATATATGAAAAGGTGCTTAATATCTTTGGCCACCCAAGAAATGCAAATTAAAAGAACACTAAGATTCCTCCTACTCCAGAAAGAATGGCTACCATCAAGAAATCAAATTACAGATGCTGGTGAGGCTGCACCGGTGGGGCCGGGTGGGAGTGGGGAGAGGGACTTTTCTGTATGGTTGTCGGGGATGTAACCTGGTGCAATCACTATGGAAATCAGTATGGAGATTCCTGAAAAAAAAAAAAAAATTCGTTTGATCCAGCTGCTCCCTGTCTAGGTATCTTTGCAGAACAGTTAAAGACATCATACTACAGTGATACATGCATACCCCCATTTACAGCAGTACACTTCTCAACAGCTAACTCTTGAAAGCAGCCTCTATGTCCATCCACCAAGGAATGGGTAAAGAAAATATTGTTATTTATGTAATCGAATGCTGTTCTGCCATAAAGATGGATAAATTAGAGTCGTTCATAGGGAAATGGATGCACCTTGAGACTACAGTGTTAAATGAGATAAATCAGACACAAGCTTAAATATTACATAACTTCTCATATAAGAAATCTAAAATATAGATAAAGATCAAAATGAAAGATAAATAATAGGAAACAGAACTTTTGCAAAAAAGGAAAGGGGACGAAGAGATGGGGAGGGGATAAAAAAGAACTACGATGTGTTATGTACATGTACCAAGCCTACACAATGAATTAATCACTATGTACTGAAAACATATCCTTTAAAAAAGGAACAGAAACAACTTCTCCAGAGTAAAGAAATTCTTTCTGCAAAACATTGCAGGTCATACTGATATAGGACCTTTAAAAAGTCCAAATAATATAAGGGAAATATCATAACCCCCAACCTGCTATACGTGTGATACACCAAGTTTGTGTTCCCCAAAACTGAAGAATGAATTCTAAGGAACAATGGAAGCTAACAGTAGGCATAAAAAAAAAAAAATAGGAAGTGTTTATTGAGGGAAAGATGGCTTCTGTCTAACAGAGTCAGAAGGGGGCCTGAAAGTGGGTTGCCGAGGACCCCATTTCTCAAGGGAGTTTTATGGAGCAAAATCACTAGGTCGGTATGCGATCACAGGTGGGTCTAAAGTGGGATAAAACTATGGTCAACTAATAAGATTACAAGTATAGTCACTTAAGTGTTATTGATCCAATGGAAAAATCATGAGGTAGGTATAAGATGGGGCAAAACTATGGTCAACCAATAAGATTACAAGTATAATCGCTTAGGTAATACTGATCCAATGGGGAAGCAAGTCACATAGCAAGTGTACATGGAATGAACACGGACTTTTCCTGGAAGGGCTGGGCCAGAGAGGGTTTGATCCTCTACCCAAGGTGATTGATGCCCATTTAGAATATCAGTCATTATGCTGATCCTTTGGGGGAACTCTGTAGCTGTAGTCATTTATCCTTAGACCTGACCTTGAACAAATGTGCCTCTAGCCACAGATGTAATGTGTTCTTATCTTCTGCACTGACTTCTTTGAGGACCTAGGCCTGACTGCCTATAATATTTCTAACTAACTTAGCTGTCTATAATACTATGCTGCCTGAGTTTCTAGCCTACCCTGTAGATTTTGGACTTACTAGCTCTGTAATTGGGAGAAGCAATCTCTGAAAACAAATCTCTTAATGTGTATATGTGTGTGTCCATCCCTCCACCCACCCATCTATCAAGTTTTGTTTCTCTGGAAGATTCTGGCTGACAGACATAAAAAAGTAGTCTCTGGAAATAAATTTAAACAAGAAGATAAAGACTTGCGGATTGCACAATACTACAAAATACTGTTAAATTAAAGGAGATCTAAATAAATGGCAACATAGCTCATGTTCATATGTTGGAAAATTTAATCTTGCTCAGGTGGCTGTGCTTCCCAAAGCAATCTTCAGAATCAAAGCAATCCTTGTCAAAATATCAGTAATCTTATTTTATTTTCAGTAATGGGAGAGTCAGTCTTAAATTTATATAGAGGTTATGCATGAGCTCTACCCCATGGATGTCCACTCACCAAGGCCAACCTGGCTGCCTCCACTGCCAAGTAGCTGATCTGTCATTAGCAGAAACCAGTACTGGAGGCTCGCTATGAAAGAATTCCCCATGGTCATCAGACAGCTATCTAGCAGCAGGTTGATTACACTGGACCACTTCTGTTACAGAAGGGGCAGCATTTTGTTCTTACGAGAACAGACCCTTTCAATACAGATTTGACAACCATGCACATGATGTTTCTACCCAAGCTATGACCAGTAGCTTATGGATTGCTAGCAGTGGAATACTCGTGGTATTCCACACAGCATTGTTTCTTATCAAGGAGCTCATTTCACAGCAAATGAAGTACAACTATTGGCCTATGCTGGTGAAATTCACTGGTCTTGCATGTTCTCATGTTTCTCCCTGCTTAAGGGATCTCAGATTCTGTCTTACATGTTGAAGGAAGAGCACCTATCATGTAGGAATCCTAAGCACCCTGTACAACCTTTCTAAACTGCATTAACAGCTTCAGAAGTTCCTTATTACCATAAGGAAGGCAATTTCCACATCTCTGTAAAAAACCAACTAAAAAATAACCTACTCTATAAAAACGGGATATTATAATATATTCTTACACATGAGGGTTTGCCTTGATATCCAAACTTAATTCCAGTTCCCCCCTGCTGGGGGGCATAGGAGTGCTCAGACCTGGCATGTCTCTGAGATAGTTTGGGAATGTCCCCTGCAGAAATTTTCTTTAGCACTGTCTTTTCCAGAAGGGAAACTCTTATCTTTCAAAAAACTTAATCTCTTAGAAGTAGAGTGACAGGAAAGGATGGTACTGGTACCTGTGATTTCCTCAAGCAGCCTTAGTCACTCTTCCCAGCCTTTAAGAGTTTACATTAAAATGGTTCTGGCAGTAGGGTGTGGTGGTGCAGGCCTAGTCTGTAATCCCAGAAGTCTGGGAAGCTGAAGCAGGAGGATCACAGGTTCAAACCCAGCACTGGCAATTTAGTGGCTTAAGGAGACCCTATCTCAAAATTTACCACAAATGCATGAATGAATGGATGGGAATATGGTTCAGTTTGAAGGCCTTACGTTTGATCCCTATGATCGCCAGTACTGGAAAAACAAATGGCACTGGAATACTGAATTTCTGGTGTACTCACAGGGATCATTCTGTTTCACAGAGTAGGCACGTAACTAGGGGCTAAATAACTACCAATAGAGTCTATATACAGAGCTGGAGCATGAATTGCTTTTTTGTTTGCTTCCCTCTTTGGAGGTGGCCAAAAAAAATCTTAACAATTGTTTAGGGCTTTCTGAAAATTGTCTTTTAAGGATGATACGGGATGTACTGTCTAGAGATGTTGTTGGAACAGATGTTGTGAGAGGCTCTTATGCTCTCATATGCCAAGAATGCCCATGTATCCCCCAGGCGTTATTGCAGAAAATCCTCAAACACGTTCACAGCACTACAGGGCGTTGGCTTCCACTTGACCTCTCCATTCTCTTGATTGTTCAATGCACAAGGGTTATTAAGAAGCTGAAAGATGATTATTACACTCCGCTGTGGTTGCCAGCTATGTGCTGGCAGAGTTTTGAAAGCAGATTCAGGAAATCACTGTAGGTTAATGAGATAATAGGATGAAGATGATTTTAGTCTTGGAGGAAAGCTAGCTTATTTTGTAGAACAAACTCTGGGACGGAAAGGAGGCAATATATTGTAGTACTTGAGCATGCACTTTGGCAATCTGCCAACTTGACCTTAGGCTGCTTGGCAACTTGACCTGAGGCTTATTTTAAATACCTAGTGCCTCAGTTTTATCATCTGAGAAAAGGGGATTATGGTAATATTCACTTTCATAGTGTTATTCATAGAGCTAAGTGAGACAATGTAAAGAGTTTAGCAAAATACCTGGCATATATTAAGTCATCAAATATTACCCATTATTGCAGATTGAGTGGTCCCCCCCCCTTTTTAAGCCTCCCATTTGAGTACATTTAAAGACCTGTTCTTACTGGTTAGAACAGAATCCTTACACTTCTACTGGTTAAAAAAAAAAGGAACCGTTTTGATCCTTTCCACCTGTATCAGCCTGCTTAGTTCTTCAGAAAACTTTTAGCTTACAGGAGGAAAATGGTCCAAACAAAGAGAGTAGAGATCAGTCCCCATCAGTCCCACCACTTCCCAGGAACCTTGTTAAAAATACCCCAGATCCACTGAGTGAGAGACTCGGGCTGAGAACCAGCAACCGCTGTTTCAACAAGCAGTCTGGAGGATTCCTCAGGTCAGATTTGAAGACCCCTCGCCTAGTGGCATGGAGGATGAATTCTTGGTAAGACACTACTGTAGTCATCACAGCACATTTATGATCTCAGCCCCATTTTCCAGCTGCCTACTGTGCTCCGCCTGAACCTCTCCCCACCCCTCTCTGCCTCCTTCTGAGGTGCCTGACTTTAGTCCTTCCCAGCACTCTGCTGGATTCTTCTCCTCTCTCACTGTTTATCCCACAGGCCATGAGAACCTGTTGATGCCATTTCCTAAATGCTTAGATGTGCCCGCCCTCCCTTCCCTCTCATTGGGTTTACGAGGATGGTGTCGTATTTTTGTTGGGTCTTCTGACTTTTGTTTCTTTAGCTTCTCTGTTTTTCACTCCGCTGCCTGGCAACAGTAGATGGACAGACAGATGGCAGAAGGATGGGTGGACAACGGATGGATTAGTTGTTCTACTGCTCAGAAGCCTCGCAGCACTATACATGCACTTCTTACCACGATACTTCGGACACGTTAGAGCCTCACCCAGTCTGCCTTTGCAGTCTCCCCTTCATTCATACCGTGAGCTCCTACTGCCTGCTTTTCTCTCCAGTGACAGGCCCTGCTGTGCACCGTGGCCCTTGCTCTGCAGCTGTTTGCCCTCTGCCTTGTATGTTTTTCCTCATCGGTTTGCTGAGGCTCTAATTATAGCTCCGTGTCAACAGCACCAAATGCTGGGATACCTCCTAGCTCGTCTAAGGAGATTTAGAATCTCTCCTAGTGTTTTCCAGCCATACTCTATTTTAAAAGACATTTACTACTCATATTGATGGCTTTCCTAGGAGACTGCGAAGTTCTCAAGGGCCAAAAATTAACTGTCTTATTTATTCATCTTTGCATCTCTGGCATAGTGCTTAGCACTTATTAAGTAGGCATTTAATAAATGTTTGCTGAAGGAATGAGAGTGAGAGGATTTCCCTTGTAAGGAACAAAAACCTCAGCTGCCCAGGCAGAGAATACTGCCTTAGAGAGAGTATTTATGTTCTGGATCATAGCAGGCACGGAAGAGGAATAGGTCTCTGAGGGAAACGAGCGGGGAATTTGGGCAGGTGAAATGTAATTATCGAAAATGGCCCTGAGCCAAGGCTTCTCAGAGCCACCGTGAGGCCAGGGCTAAACACAGACGGGTACGACCTTCATCTTGCTTCCCGTCTGAAGAGCAGCTCCTCTGACAGCGCGGAGCCACCTAGCAGCTTGCTGGGGTCGAGGTCAGGCTCAGGAAAGAGGCAGCGGAGCCCTGTGACCCAGCCAACCCGGCTGCCTGGCCCTCTACCCTCTTTGGTCTAAACACACAGCCTGTTGTGGGGAAGGCAGCTGGCCTGTGATCTTTCGCGCATTCTTTCAGCTGTCCCGCTGCATTCCTTCCAGCTGAAGTTAACAACATGCGCTTGCCTTTCAGAGCAATGACCCCAGCACTTAATGATCACTTGACACTGTTACTGGCAGCCAGTTCCCTCACCTTTTGTGTGTGAGCGTCTTTGTGTTTATTTCTAAAAACAATAAATCTCCCTATCCAAATTACAAAGCAACTCATGTATAAATGCAGAGAATGGAAAAGCCTTCTTTGCAGCTGACTGTAAATCTTTCCTGGAAGAAAGTGCAGGTTCCATAAAAAGGGGCTGAGCTGGCACTCAGACCCAGGAAGTGTAGCTCAGGGTCTGAGCTCAGAGACCCCCTGACGTAGCTGAGGGCTGGGCTTCCAAAGGATCTTCCTAGGAGGGGAGGGGGCGGAAGCCAACAAACGTGGTGGGACCTCCTGAGCCCCCTCATTTTTAACATAACCACAGCCGTAGAGGCTTGGAGCTTCTGAAGTAAATGACCTTGGAGGTGGCCACGGGAGACAGGCGGGAGAATGCAAAGTGGAGAGCCAGGCACGTCCTCTCTACAAAGCAATCTCACATTTCTTTAGAATTGTGCCTCTCGACCATTCTCCAGACAAGATTTTTATGCCCAGAGCAGAGACTTTCCCCTAAACAGCAATATTCCTGTATGTTCTGCTTTTCATTTCCTTGATTCTCCCTCCAAAGGTCTCTAAGCAATTTACAAACTGCAGGTTGTGTTTGCAATTCGGACCTTTAAAGTTTATCTATCCTTCTCTCCCCTCTCACTTTTCCTTTTTTTTTTTTTTTATGATTGTGATGGAAAAGAGGGAAAGTTGGGAGACAAAAGCTCATGAATGTATATGAAGCCATTACATCTGCCGGGCGGCGCAGGCTCAGGCACTCCTTTAAAAATGCTTGTCCAAGGTGCTTTGGAGCATTTTCTTCCAATTGCACAAATTCATTATTTACTCTTTTACTGCATCTATTTACAAGTCCACACGGATGCTCCAGGAAGCTGAATTCGAGCCTAGTGCTACTATAATGAAGCCTGGCTCGCTTCATTTTGATATATCTCACGGCTACTGCTGCTTGGGGGATAGAAAGTGTGCCCACCTCTTTTTTGGAAGGTCAGCCTGACTGCGGACAAAGGATTTTAAATTGTGCTCTGTGGAATCCCGAGCAGGCTGCCAAGAGTTCCAGGAAATAACAATAATAAAACTGGCCATGGACAGTCTTTTTATTTTTCAAGACATTGGTTTCGGGTTAGTTGTTAAACTTTTTCTGGGGTTAAAATACATATCTAGGGCAAGCAGAGTGTGCTCCCTGAACTTTGTTTTAAAAGTTCACCATAGGTGTGAAATAGGTAGGTTTGAGAGATCCAGATGAGGGCCGTCACTGGAGACATAAGGGTTTGTCTATTTGACTAGGATGTTGGCTCCAAGAGGACAGTGCCCAGAAATAGCAGGCAATCAATAAAAAAATTGAGTAAATGAATGAATATTCTGGCTCCTTGTGCCTCTGATGGCCCATCTGCAGGCTTCATTCTGCCCCAGATCTTGTGCCAGTCTTGACCATGACAGGAGTTTACCAGCAGCTTTACATGTTCTGTGTACTTAGAGTCAAGACCCAGGTGGCCTCCTCATGACCCTGCCATGCGCTACAAGATTTGCTTCCCAGGGAAAATTCCTGGGTGCTTGGTGCTACCTTTGGTTTGGGCTCTTCTCTTTGCTTTCCACTGAGGCTGCCTATCCAGACTCCACTGGCTAAGCTGACCAGCTCGCTGCAGCCAAAAGCTGTGTAGGCTGGCTGCTCCCTGGAATGTGCTTCTTTAGCTAGCCACACCTGTCACTTGGGAGCTGTATCTTTGGGTATTGAGAATGTTGAGCACGCGTTTCAGGGTTTGCTTGAATTTCTCCACCTGAGTGACCCATAGTGCCGTGCACCCCCAAGCTCCTCAGAAAAGCCAAGGTTCTTGTATTAGTGCTGACAAGAGCTTGCAGGGCTGGGGCAAGGCTCCTCAAAAGACCACACACGCTCTGAATCAGATTTAATGCAAGACACAGAAATGTATAGATTAGCCTACAGTGGCCATCCACAGGGTCAAATGTAAAAGAGTATAAAAGATCTGTCTGCATGCTAGAGAGCCGAAGGATCCAGCTGAAGGCCTGGAGCCTGTGGCCATGACTCCTATGGGTCTGCATCAGGAGGCCGAAGGATCTGCGACCAAAGACTGAGGGGTTTGTGCCAGGAAGTGGGATGGCTGGCACTAGAAGTTGAAGTGTCTGCACTGGCCGGCCGGAAGGCCCGTGCTGGACACTGAAGGGTCTGTGCCTAAAGCCAGGAGATGATGCCCGAAGCAAAGGTGAAGACCAGAGCACCTCCAAAGTAATAGGTGAAGCTCCTCTGAGGAAAATCAGCTGAGAGCCTCCCTTCCCATTCTCCTTTTGTATAGTTAGGACAATAATCCTCCTTACGGTGGGCCTTGCACACCCAGAACCGTGCTGACTCAATTCAGCTAGGCTTTCCCCACTCAGATTGACAAGTGATCCATTAACCGCCGTAGTTCTCGAGTTTAGAAGGAAGGGAAATCTCCAACCTCTACCCAGCTGGTTACCAACAGTATAAGACCTTAAATTAATAAGCGGAGAGGGTGACTCCTTGGGAAATATCAGAGCTCCTGGCCTGTTTGATCTCTAAGGTTGCATTTGTAACAACCAGGCGCAACTCTTATAAAATAGTCTTAATTACAATTACTTTGGAAAAAGGACTCAGGGTGAGAGAAGCTCACTTCTAAAGGACTCTGCCATATTCCCTCGTTGGGGAAGGAGGAGGAATCTGGGTATCCCCGGGGCTCAGTGTGTGTGTGTGTGTGTGTGTGTGTGTGTGTGTGTGTGTGTGAAGCAAGGCCTTGGACCTTGTAGCACTTTGTGATGAGACTGTTAAGGAACGGCTTCTAAGGAAGGAAAAGTAAGGAACCCACGCAGACAGGGCTCTGGGGTCTTTCGAGGAAGGAGCTGCTACAGTTGAAGAATAAAGAAATGGAAAGGAAATTTTAAGAAGTATTATCTAGGTTGTGATTGTGATCTCATTTAGTATCTCTTAAAGAGCACAATAAAAGGTTTAAATTACTTTGGGCTACTGGACTACTGTATCTGGTTGAGATGTGATGCTGGAATTGAGCAACTTGGGAAGCAGGGATTCACTCAGCAGATACTGAGTGCCAAATCCTGGGGACACAAGGGTGGGCAAAACACTCCAAAACTCCGCCCTCAGGGGCTTACCGGAAGGGACAGAGAGTAGATAAAATAGTAAGTGATGTCTTACTATAAAGTGATGAGTACTGCTTACAAATGAGGTAGAAGAGGATAATAGGGAATTCCAGGGGAGGGACGCATTGCAAATTTGAGCTATCGTGGTCAGGGCACCCCTTCAGGAGGAAGGGACAGAAGAACCAAGATTTGGAGCTGGGAGGGGCTAAGCCAGAGGTCTAGGGTAAATCCTCAGAGAGTTAGAACTAAGACATGTTGAGGGGCCAGCACGGCCAGCGTGTGGAGCGGAGTAAGTGGAGGGTGTAGGAGGAGATAAAATCAGAGGGGTGGGTACAGACCTCGACCACAGCACTTCGGAAGCTGTTCCAAAGCCTTCACTTTTCCTCTGGAGAGTTCTGAGTAGAGGAGGGCAGGGATAAATACAGCTTATGGTTTGAAAGGAGGAAAGATGGAAGGGGAGCTGATACAAGAGCAGTTAAGAATTACTGCAAAAATGCAAGTGATGGATGGATGGCAGTGCATATAATGAAAAGAGTTTGGATTTGTTAGCTTTACACACTCATTTACCTGTTAATTATTTAACTTAATAAATCATTTACTAAATGGTTAAATAAACGTTTATCAAGCCCTCACAGAGATGATGATCTGAAATAGGTGACAAATAGTTCATGACCATACGCCCATCCAGCTGCAGAATCTTGAGCAGCCACAGAAAAGGAGGGGCTTGGACCTTCCCTCGTAGAATCTCCTGGGAAGCATGAAGAATAAGTGTTTGACAGGGATTGTTCTGTGTGGCTGAAAACAGAAAGGGTAAAGTTCCAGAGCTAAAGCTTTTTTCATCCTCTCTTTTCTCACCAATGCCCAGGGGAATGGGTTCTTTTCCTGTGGCATCTACTGACTAAGATCCATCCATGCTGAGGTTCTGATTTATGTCTCAGTAGGCAAATTATGGATGGGACAGATTTTGTACCAGAATCAAATGGATCTTGGGCTTTTCCACAGGAGTCCTGACATATGGTCCTTTTCTTTTCTTTCTTTCTTTTAACACCTCTTTTCATCCACCTGAATTCATGACTTGCTCCATACTGCAAGTTCTTGTTCCTCTGACCTACTCATCTCTACCTGATGACTCATCTGTGGCTGTGCCATAGATGGCACAGCCATCTGTTCTGTTCACTGTCTTCCCCCATGCACCCATGCATCCATCCATCCATGCATCCATCCATCCATGCATCCATCCATGCATCTACCCACCCATCCATCCACCCATCCATGCATCCATCCATGCATCCATCCATCCATGCATGCATCCATCCATCCATGCATGCATCCATCCATCTATGCATGCATGCATCCATCCATCCATGCATCCATCCATCCGTGCATGCATCCATCCATGCATCCATGTATCCTTTCATGCATCCATCCATCCATGCATCCATGCATCCATCCATGCATTGATCTCCTGTACAAAGTAACTTTTCTCTCCACTCCAAACTCTAAAATATTTCTTCTGATCCTATCTCATAAAGTCTCTCTTCATGTCTAGCCTCCTCTTTGTATACTTCTTTTCTTCTTTTCCTTAGTTTTTTTACACTTTTGAAAAAAAAATCCCCCTTCCTCCCCTTCTCCTTTTTCTTGTATTATCTCTCTTGTGATTAGATTGTCATTCAAAAAATACCTAGGGACTGCTGGAAAGGTGGGTGAGGAAGAATCCTTTTGGGAGTGAGGGGTAAAGAGGGACAGAAGCTATGAATATTCATGCTTATTATTTTTTTGCTGTCACATCTTGTTTTTCATAACAAGCAGGGCTCTACATGTTAGATTCGATCTGGACTGTGTAGAGAGGAACTGTTAGTTTTCCTTGCCTGCCTCCTTCTCTGCCTGTTTTTAATTATGTGTTTTCACGCAATAGACAAAGATTTTCAACCTCAGATTGTGATTTCAGAATGCTGGCAGTATGAAGTGCTTAGTAAATCAAATGCCTTACCTTCCTTTTACTTGCAGCTGTCAGGCCATAGAACCTTCATTCGTTATTTGGAATCCAGTTGTATCATTTCCCCTGGCTCTAAGTTTTGATTCACCGGTGGTTTAAAATACCCCCTCTAATCTGTTGGCTACCATTTTTGTACCTCTGGCTCAACTATCTCTCCAGAGTTAAGGCCTGTTAGTTTGTCATGAAGCTATCAGATGGTTACAAGGTTGGGTCAAGTCCAAGTCTTATAATTATCCGGCTGTTAGCTAAGGTGTGTTATTTAGCTTTTGATCTGCTTTCTCCTCTGCTTAAAATGGGAAAGGACATGAATACTCCCTGAAAATCCTGCTTGGAGTATCAAATGAAGTAGTGGGTGTAGACGTGCCTTTTAGCTTGTAATAAATGTAAAAAGCCCCTTACAAATCATCACTGCTTTGTGATGTACAGTACAGAATGTGCAGCTTCAGCAGCTACCGGCTAAATTTAGAAATTGCCCCTGCAATACACATATGTTCCACCAGGTGGCAGGAGAAACCTGTGGTCTAATCGAGGACAACTGCTCCAAGAAATACGATTAATAAAATAAAATAAAATAAAATAAATGCTGATTATTAAAAACAGTCAACTTTTTAATGGTTATTAAATAAGCAACAAAGATTACTTATAAATCACAGCATCCCTAGTAGACCAAATATAAGGCTTCTAATACAATGTGTTCAAGCACCTATATAGTGCTCATTTTCCAGGTGAAATTTTACTAAAACTGCAAATACATAAAACAGATAAAATTGGCAGCCTTCTTTCTGAAGTACAGTAGGGAGGCCGAGGGGTAATTCCCTCATCATCCTCCTTCATCCTTGAGTCACCTCCACTGAACTTCAGGTCTTCGTGGGACAGTTTTAAACCACTGTTCTAATATCTGTATCTTCCTATCACTTTTTAAAAATATGCTTCTATGCTTTTATCATTGTTAAAAATATACATTAAAATTTTCAACTTTTAAATTTTTGAATACAATTCATATAAATATGTACAAATAGAAAATATTGGTTGCAGTAGAATTTGTAGAATTTATAGCATATAAAATACTGAATTTTTATAGACTCGAATATGGACTACATAAACATAAATTTAGAGTTTTAAAATGGAAAAGAAAGAAGGATGATCTTTTAAGGCACTTGGAAGTGCTTACAGCAGACTTTCTTAACATTCCAAGCTGCTCTGGAGCTTGTCCTTGAACTATTGGGAATTTTCTTCATAGCTATTCATAGCAATTCAAGATGGCAGATGGAGCCCAAGCGGCCAACATCTTCTGCACATGAAAATATCAACATAAATAAATTCAATGCAAAAATGGGTGTTCTTTCCACCCCAAGCTAAGGAGAGGAATATTTTTGAAAGAACTTGGGAGATTTGCCTACAGAATTCCAGGCCCCACAACATCAGAGGTAGAAATTCAGAAATCTGTTTTCTCTCCAAGGCAGTGGGGTCTCTGGACCCATGGGGACAATGCTGCCTGCTGGCTCCCCCTTCTCATGCCCTCAAGAGATGCTGGATAATGGACAGATGCCGTCACCTGCTAATATGCTGACGCTCGTCCTGGTGGCTGAGCTGATACAAACCCATCTCTCCATTAACCCTCCTAGACTTCTCTGCAGAAGTGTGAATGGATAACCAGTGAGCACCAGATTCATGAAGAGAGAAGGTGGGAAAGAAAAGAATGAAACTCAGAAATGACCTCAGAGACAGCAAGGACAATTCAGGGAAAAGAAGGGAACTTGGGACAGGTTCAATTTGAAGCCTAGCATTAGCCACTTAGCAATTTAGTGAGATCTTGTCTCAGAATAAGAGAAAAGGAAGGAAGGAAGGAAGGAAATGAAAGGGGATTTTAGCTCTGTGCAAATACTCTGGGTTCAATCCTCAGTATAGCAAAAAAAAAAAAGAAAAAGAAAAAAGAAAAGGACTGTTAAAGAATTATTTCACAGCATATTGTGTTTAGAAAATGAAAAGGATATATTATACTAAAGAAGCAATCACAGAACAGAGAAAACTCTATGGGGATTTACAGATAGAGTCATTAAATTAGGGTTGGCACAGTGCAGAACTCTCAGGTGCCAGCTGCCCTGCAGCCGTCTGAGTGCAGCTCTCTGGGTAGCGCAGGCGCAGCAGGTGTGGCCACAGGTGATGGCCCGAGTGTGGCGCTCAGGGCACCTGAGTGTAGCCAGTGCCACAGCTGGGGAGATAGCTCGACCTTCCTGGGCTCTGGCTCTAAGCCACTATGGGAAGATACCCACAAAGGGCATATCAGGAGACCTTCCCTGCCTTTGATTCCTTAGATGGTAAGAGACCCTCACAGGTAGCCCTGAACCTCTCTAGGTTAACAGTAATCAAAGGCAAAAATATATTAGGAAAACAGAAAAATGAAAACAAGGTGCTCATAGTAATCATGAATCACTTGGGATTGTTTTATAGGGCTGGAAGTTCTGATGTAGACTAGGGGCTCTCTCTCTCTAATTGTGAGGTGTGTGGAAATCACCGAAGGGCATGATCCAGTGGATCGCCAGGCCCCACCTACAGAGTTTCCAGTTCTCCAGGTCTGGGGTGGGGCCTGAGAATTTGCATTTCTGGCAGGTTCCCTGGGGAGGCTGATGCTGCTAGGCCAAGTCCTACACAGAGAAACACTGATGGAGAATGAAGATTTTGGAGTAATGGAACTTTACGTGCCATGAGGTAATATCAATGTGCAGATAGTTAAAGAGCCATTGAAAGTAAGTATAAGACAGGAAAAGAACAAATTTCATCACATGATTAATATTAAACACAGTAACTGCACAAAGGATAAAATGATCTAAATATTTTAATTAGCATCATTCTCATAATAAAAACAAACAGAAAAAACATAGCTTTTTTGTCTATAGAATATTTATATTTAATCACAGATTTGTCGACCTTTATAAACATCTATAAAAAGGCAGAAAAATAAAGTTTTTGAGATATATATATAGTATGCATATATATATATAATAAATATTGGAGCTAAAAAGAATGACAAACTAAATTTTGAAAAGTATAAATAGAATAATTATAAGGATATTATAGAGAAACAAACTTAAAAAAGTAGAAAACAGTGGAACTTACAAATAATTATTGGACCTGGTTCTTATAAAGCAAACTTCTGAAAATTTTAAGATGAAAGTGTAGCTCAGAACACCAATATAGCTATAGATTTACCAAATATTAAGAAATTAGAAGTCAATAACATGGACAATTACAACTTGAACTAGGATTATAAGAAATGGGTGGTTTTCTTAGCAAAAAAATAGTGATTAAATTTCACCCCCTGCCCCAACTCTAGGCTGGAAGTAATTATGGATAATTCTTCCCCAATTAACAAGGATGGGAAAATTTTCACATCACTCTCATTGTTCTAGAATGCAGAACCTACATTTAAAGGCAGTTTAAATATTCGTGACAGAGATGAATGCAAAGGAAATCTACAGATCAATCTTGTGGATCTTCAATCTTAAAAAGTTAAAAAGTGAACAGAAGATGACACAACAGAACCCAATAGCTTATCCCATAAAGGATGGGCTTACTTTTAGGAATTTCTTACAATAGGATGTGCTACCCATCCTATTGTAAGAGATTCACTAGGCCCATTAAGAGTATTATTGCCTAAATAAATGGTGAAGAAGAATGTAATAAAATGTGTAAAATATACCCACTTTACCTGAAAACTCAGACAAAATCATACTTGGTGGTAATCAGTTACAATGATCCAGAACTCCTGTTACTCTCACAAGGTAAGTGCGAGCGTCTACACTTTCCGAAACAGGGTATTTGATTAGGCCCTGCGCCTCACTGGCATGCCGCGTGCCTCTTGAGTAGTGTGTGTATCAAGGAAGGCGCCTTTAAAGTTCCTGGCCTTTCTCAGATGCTTGCGTCTGCTCCCTGGTGCCATTGGCTGTGACTCAAGCAGCGCGGTAATTAGGGGAAACACATGGCCCGGGCCAGGGTGCGTACGTGGGACAGACTTGCTTGGCTCCTCTTCCTCAGGAGCGATGTGAACCAGGAGGCGTTCCTTGGCCTCCTTTTGCAGCATATGCAGTTCCTGAGTGTCCCTGTCTGAGCCACACAGCATCTGTGATGGGACACTCAAGAGTAAACGCTCAGAATAAAGGATGATGCAGTACAAACACACCTCCTCTCTGCCGAGTCCGGTGATGACATAGAGCTTCCAGCGCATAGATGAGTTGAGGCTTGGAGTGATTTTCCTTGGCTATTAAGGGACACAGTGACTCAAACAGTCTAGGAGTGATGCCAGGATAACTGGATATCCAAGTGCAAATAAGTGAAGTTGAACCCCTGCTGCACAAAACATATAAAAATAATCAATTCAAAATCGGTTATTGACCTAAGTATTCAAGTGAATGCTATGCAATTCCTAAAGAAAACATATATATACATCTTCAGGGGCCTGGATTTGAGAGTGGTTTCTTTCAGCACTCAAAGGATAAGCGTGAAGAATAGAGCATGCACCACTCAGGAGGTGGGCGGTAGGGGGAGGGCAACTGAACCTCTCAAGAGTCCAAGTCCAACCTGGGGAACATAGCGAGACGCTGTCAAAAAAAAAAAAACCCCAAAAAACAAAAAAAAGGAAAATTTAAAGTATGGTTTCTATTGAGGGCATACTGTTTGCACATCATTATACAGTTGAAAAATCTTAAGTTGCACCATCAGAACTTGGGGAATGTCTGTAACTGAAAAAGCATTTGGAAAACTTCAGCCTTGAAAAAAGGATGCCTTATCTTGGGATAGTAATTGCAGGAAGAGGAAATAAGGAGACTTTTGTCAGAAACAGTGTTAGCTAGGTGAGTTGGATCTAAAGTTTTATTACTACCATGCATCAAATGAATTCCAGATGCATTCAAGAGTTAACAGCGTGTAGTCAAAAACAGAGTAGAGTAAAAGGTTTTCCCCCTCCAGCAGAATACTTTTCCAAGTATTGAAGTTGCAGAAAAATAATCATAAGAGAAAAGTTTACAAGTTTGAGCCCATAAAATGAACATCTGTTCAGAAACAGAAGTAACAGAAATGTAAAAAAAGCAAACACATTTTGAATGTATTTGTAGTGAAAATGACAGTCACAGCCACAGCGTTTCATACCTGCATGGAACTTTAGGAATTACTTTCGTCAAGTTCCTCGCTAGTGGCTCTGTGGGACTTGTGGCTACGTTGCCTTGGGAAGGCCGTCAAATGTATTGTTTAAGAGCATAGCCTGCTGATGCATGCTTGTAATCACAGCAATACAGGAGGCTGAGGCAGGAGAATCACAAGTTAAAGCCCAACCTGGCAAACTTACTGACTTAGTAGTGAGACCTTTCTAAAAAATATTTATCAAAAGAAAAGAAAAATTAGCAGGGGATGTAGCTCAGTTTTAAGGCCTTCACTTCAATCTCCAGTATAAGAAAGAAAGAAAGAAAGAAACAAAGAAAGGTCTTTTAGTCCTTAAGAATGAGTTTGGGTTTCGGTATTACTACCTACTGGGTATTTTGTTTCTAATTCTCCTAATAATACCTGGCACACAGAAAGAGCTCAGAAGAGAACCTTGCTTTATCATCCTCATCCTCACCACCGTCGGTCACTACCACCATCTCCCTTTCCTCCTTCTCCTCTTCCTTCTCATCCTCAGCATCTGTGTTTGAATCCTGAACCACCTTTCCTGAGCTTCAGCGTCTTGGAATCTTCTAGGTGCCTTGGAGGTCAGACTTACGGACGGAGGAGGAGAAAGCAAGGCTGCCTGGGCAAGGCATCGCACCTTTCCTTCAGCTGCTGCTCGTCTCCCATCCTGGCCTTCTCTCATCCTCTGCTGCTTTCCCGGCTTGGCACTGTTCTCCCCTATTTTGGCCACTCTTACCCCTGACGATCGTGATGTGCTCAGACACTACAACTGTGCAAGTGTTAGAAAACTTTTTTTTTTTTCCAGTACCGGGAGTCAAACTCACGACCTTGCCCTTGCCAGGCAGGCGCTGTGCTGCTGAGCCAAATCCCCAGCCCCTTAGAAAACTTTTCTGAACCACAGTTTCCTCGCTTGGAATTTGGAAATCACAATTTTCTGTGTCCTCATGATTGTGGTGAGGATTTTCAAATGTGCGTAATTATGAAATTTAGCATAGTGGCAGGCAGAATGAAAGTTCTCCAAAACTCTTAATTAATTTTGAGAGGTGACTTGCTCAATGTCATACATCTTATTGAATCCAGGAATGCCCTTGGGCACTCAGTGTCTAGCTAGTGTTAGATTTATGGGCTAGTCTCGTGTTAAATATGGAAAGACAGGCTGTGGCGAGGACGTGCAGTGTTTGACCCATTTCTCTCTGACCTCCATCTTCATCCACGTCTGAAATTCCTAGGGTGGCTTTTCTCCACTCAGTAGTAATAGACTTTTGGCTTTCGGAGATGGCTTTCTTTTATTTTCAAATTACTTATGGCCATTTAAAAACACATAATTTAAATAACCAAATCCGACACCCTCCCACCATAACAGTTGGCAAGGACACTAAAAATATGTTAAGATTTAATTTTATGTGTTTCCTTTTCTTTTAACCCCCCCCAAAAGAAATAATAAAAAATTATACTTGCAAAACATGTAATGTGGGTCTGAAATCAAGTCAGCAAGTCAGTTCTGCCAGATGCCTGTGAAAGCCCCCGAGGAGGTCTGGCCTCCTGGGGTTACCTTCCCCGAGCACACCCATCTCACACCGCGCTTTGCGTGTGCCCGGTCTGGGCTAGATGTGGCCCACCCTCTACCACACAATTACTCGTGTTAAAAGGCAACGCTAAGGACAGCTTTTTGGTTGTTGATCCAAACAACATATTTCTGCCTCAACAGTCTGATGCTGAAGCAGACCTCCTCTGGAAGAGCAAGTCTGTTTCTTGTGTAATTTCTCCCCAACCCCCCTCCCATACTTGCCATATGCTTTTTTTTTCCCATCTCATTCCCATCTCTTGGATGCCATACGGTTTGGCAGAATCTTGGCATGGGGCTTAGAGATCTGGAGTTACGTTGGGTGTGGCATCAGACCACTCTCCCCTTGTCTGTCCCCCTTTTCTTTCTGTGGTAATATGAATGTGCACAGAGATGCGAGTTTAGATTTGTTCCTCTGGAAGTCGGCATCCGCTGCATCTCATTGACTTCGATATGCTCACTCTGATTTAAACACTGCCTTTTAATTTAAAGAATTTTATTGGGAAGGTGTTCTTAGCATATGTTCCCAAATGACATTATACTTCTGTAGCTGTAATTCAGTGGGAGCAGATTCAGTAGGAGCTGGATCATATGCCCCTTGGATGTGATGCCTCTACCTTCAAGTCACAATGTGGCAGGGGCAGACGCCATCGACGAATGGCACCCTTGAGTTGTTTAATGCAGAAGAAGTACTTACATTGGGACAGACACTGCTGCTCACAGTCCCGCGTCAGTTGTGAAACATGTAGAGAGGCCACAGTATCAGCTGACCTCTTCTTCTCTGGCCTCTACCTTCCTCAGTAATTTTCACTTGGCCTTCCTGGCATTTTCTTCCTACAGGAACTTTCTTTCTCTAAGTCCTGAGCTCATCATGGATGAGAAAGCAGCTGTACTCTTTTCCTTTTTCATTATGATCCTGAGAGGGAGTTTAACCTCTGCCCACACCCAGGCTCTACCAGATAGCTACTCTTCCCAAGTCTCTGATCCATTCCCTAAACCAACTGCTAAAGTCTGTTTGTTGCTAACTAAACATTGGACCTATGCAGTGGCCAGGAACTAGTTTAAGGTGCCTGTGTATCCATCCATCCATCCATCCATCCATCCACCCATCTATCCATCCATCCATCCATTGTCAAAACAGTTACTGAATCTCTGCTGTCAGATAGGCTGTCTTCCAGGCCCAATGCAGGGGCTAGAAAAAGAAGGGGACAGTTACACAATAGTGGGCTTTAGACTGAATTAGAAAGAATAGTAGGATGCTATGAAAACAAAGGTGGGATTTTAACCCAGAAACTTAGCAGAGAGGAAAGTTGCAGGGGAACCTTTTCTGGAAAGAAAACACAGGGAACTGAGCCACCCCTCTCCTCCCCAGGAGCTGCTTCTGTCTTGTACTTTACTGGCTGTCCTCCTAGTACTCCAATTCCACCTTTGGGTGGGAGTCTGTCCCTAAACTCCAGTGAATTCGGTTGAAATTACTTCGCTCCTTTTGGCCCTCCTCTTGAGCCCCTGTCTGTTGCCTGCTGCCTTCCAGCTCTGCCTCTTGACTCTCAAGTTGTCTGACCTCAGAGCTTTGGCCCTCATCACTCATTGCTCAGAGTAGTTGAGCGCCCAACACAGAATGTAGGGAGGGGCTGGGGATTTAGCTCAGCGGCAAAAGCGCTTGCCTGGCAAGCGCAAGGTCGTGAGTTCGGTTCCTGGTACCGGAGAAAAACCAAAAAAACTAAAAAAAAAAAAAAAACAAAAACAAAAACAAAAAAAAACACAGAATGTAGGGAACCAGTCATGGAAGAGGGGCTGGCACCACCTACACGTCCTGAGATCATCCACTTCTGCTCCCAGCTCAGGGCCCTGTGTAACAAGCTGATCCCAAGTTTGTAGCCTGCCTTACTTCTGAGCACATCTGAACCACAAACTTATCCTAATATGTTGAATGAAATGAACTTGTTGAAGTTCAATTTGAGAAAAAAAGTTCAAACCAGTTCAAACTCTCTTTCTATTCCTGGAGAATATCTCAAGCAGAGCTATTAGCTTTTCTGGCAATTTCAACTATTATACAGACTCATTTTTTTTTTTTTCTTTGTCTTTTTGAGGCAGGGTCTCGCTATGCACTTCAGGCTGGCCTTGAGCTCACTTTGTAGCCCAGGCTGGTCTCAAACTCGCAACAATCCTCCTGCCTCAGCCTCCTGAGTGCTGAGATTACAGGCATGTACCACCACGCCTGGCCCAGATTCATTTTTATAATAATAAAAAGTTCAATTTTATTTAAATTAAAACCTCACTGTCTCACCCAAGTCTAAGTTTGTCATCTAATCCCCAGTTTAGGGCAGCCCCAGGCTTATCTTCTTGCTTTTTGTTCTTTCACTCTGCTCCTAGCTTTTGTTCCTTTCTTCTCTCCCCTCCCTTTCTGTATTTTTCTCCTCTTCCTCCTTCTCCTTCTGTATTGAGGACTGAACCCAGGGCAGTCTACTGAGCTACATCCCTTTTTCTTTTTTTCAAGGTAGGGTTTCACGAAGTTGCTCAGGTGAGATTCAAACTTGTGATCCTCCTGCCTCAGACTCCCGCAGTGCTGGGATTACAGGCCTGTGCTACCATGCCCAGGTTCACCTGCTGCTTGTGGCTGGTGAGGAGGAGTAAGAGGGAAATCTTACTCGACAGCTGCTGGTGTAATTGGGTCTGAGCTGCTGTGTGTGGCAGATGTGCAACGCTCAAGGAGATGCTTTGCATCCTTTGAGCCCTGGACTCTGGCGCTGCACAGGTTGCAGCGTGGTGCTGCATTCCTGGCTGGTCGTGCTCAGAGGGAATGTCTCCAGACTTCCTACTGCACTCTCCAGCCTGCTCAGGTCCTTCGCCCTGGGCTCCAGCTTAGCCAGGATGGTAGTGAAATCCGCTTCACCCAAGGGGAAACTTACACTTTTGCCTCACCTATTGGGAGGGCGAAGCTTACCCCCATTCCCCTGTTCTTTTCCACTTCTGTCACAGGCAGCCCTGTGGGTTGAGGCAGAGCTAAGTCTACCCTATTCCTGCCGTGGAGAGGAAGGAAGATGCTGCACACTCCCTTCTAGGAACCCTCACAGGAAACTTAACTATAGAACTTGTCCAGGCTGAAGGTGGGCCATGAACTAAGCAGCGATGGCAACCTTTTAGAGCTTTCAATGATTACATACAACCCACTACGGCATGTTCACCATCACTGAACTAAGGAATCCAGAGCCCTTTTGGGTCCACTGTTCAGCTTTTAGCTTCATCCAGAATTCTGAGCCATCAATAAAATTGCCACTTAACAGAGATAAATAAACTGTGGGGTGTTTTATTAAGAAGACCTACCAGAGAAGACAGAACTAGTCCAACCTTAGAGAAACTTAAAATTGAACTGTACATATTCAGGAATGCAGATAGCTACTTCTCAGTGAAGCCAAAGCAGCTGCAGGCCATACTGCTGTGGGTCCTCTGTGTCTATAGCATGTTTTGAGCCATAGGATCTGGAAGGAAACCAGAGGGGAGGAGGGCAGGAGTCTACTTGAAAGGTCATTGGTTGGGTTCAAACAATATCTGCAGCCCACTGTGGGCCATGACCAGGGTAAAAAAAAGAAATGGGGTAACTGACCAGAGATGGTCATGGTGACAGGCAGCATGAGTGGCACTCACTACTCCTTCACTAGAGCCTCAACATGGCCACAGGGGATATATGAACATGTGTACATGTATGTGCATGTGTGTGTGGGAAGGTGCAATGTGTATTTAAGGGAGGTAGTGTGTTGCAGAGAAACATTGCAAGTGTTAAAAAGAATTATTTCAAGAAAGAGGTCTCTCATAGGAAGGAATTTGATTCTATGAGGTGTTTATTCACTTGTGAAAGATAAGAGGAACAGATAGGAAGATAAAAGGAGAGGATAAAAAAGGGGAAGGGAGATAAAGAGGAGAAGGAAAAGAAAGGGAGGAAGAGAAAGAGGAAGTGAAAGAAAGAGAAAGCAAGAAGAAAGGGACACAGAAAGGAAAAGAGAAGGGAAAGAATGAAAGAGGAAGAAAGAAAAAGAAAGGGAAAGAGGAAGGGAAAGAGGAAAGAAGAAAGAGGAAAGAGAAAACAAAAAGAAAGGGAAAAAGAACAGACAAAGGGAAAGAGAATGAGAAAGGAAGCAAAAAGAAAGGACAATGAAAGAGAAGGAAAAGAATGAAAGAAAAAGACAAAGCCTGGAAAAGAAAAGGGAAGAAAGGGAACATGAAGGAAAGAGAAAATAGGGAAAAGAAAGGAAAAGTAAGAGGGAAAGTGAAAGAATGAAAAGGAAAGGGGAAGAGAGAGAAAGAAAAAGAAAGGGAAAAAGAAAAGGGAATGAGAAAGAAAAGGATAGGAAAGAAAAAGAAAGAAAAGAAAAGAGGAAAAAGGGGCAGATAGTAAGTAAGGGAAAGAGAAGAGAAATAAAAGACAAAGGAGAAAGGGAGGGGGGAGGGAGAGGGAGTGAGCACCGCACGAGAGAGACCAAAGGCAGGGACAGAGTGGCTTGGCCAGGTGCAGTGCAGGGAGCTGTCAGAGAGGACCCAGAGCTGAGCTGGTCGAAGTGGGTGTCAAGGGTGTGTTTGGGCCACTCCAGTGGATCATTTATTCTGAATCACAGAGCTGTGCCTGGCCTTCTGCCACCTTTGTGGGGTCCATACTACGTCCCCAAGCATAATGCAAGGGGCCCACAGACAGGGGCTGCGTGAGGAGCTCATGCCTGGGCTGGGGCTGGCAGGAGAAGGATTCGATGCTGTGACTGGGGAGGGGTCACTTCAGGAAGAGCAGTAGCTGCTGAAGCAGGGAGGCACTGGAAATGGACCTCAGAGTTCAGAGTGGCAGGGCAGAGGCTAAGAGCCTGGCCATGGGGGCAGCGCTCCTCTGGTCAGTCGTGTGGCTAACCACTGTGGACTTGGGCCCTTCTCTTCTTTGACCTTTAGTATGTTCCAAGCCACTTGCATCATTGGAATCCAGGCTCTGGCCCCTCCTGTGTAGCTGCCCAGTGCTGCTGCCCCCTGTTACACCTATGAGAGGAACTTGCTCAATGTCTGTACTTGCGCAGACCTTGCCTCCACCTTCCTGGGCATCCTGTGATGAGAAATGACGTTCACTACACCTAGGCCTGGCTGTTCCCAAGTTCTCCAAAATAGCCTTGGTTGTCTTTTTTTTATCTGAGCAAATGGAAGGTCGGTGGTATGGTGGGACTGTAGGATAGAAGAGCTGAGATCCTAGATCCCAGCGTGAAGAATGTTCTAGACTGTGACAGTGTGGAGAAGTCCACCCCCGAGACTGTGGGTTTGCTACCATCCATGTGGACTTGCAGTCCTGCAGCAATGACCTATGGCCAAGTCATCTTTGCTGCCCTGAAAGCTAGGGACTGTGCCAGGAACCAAGTAGGTGCACATGAACATACTCTAGGTTCAGGTAGCCAAGGAATCATGGACAGTTGGCTGTTAGAACACAGCTGATGGCATCTGTTTTGGGATAAATTGGTATAATGTTATAAATGCAGATGTATTTGAATTCACATTGCTACTGTGGTACTACTGCCTGAGCATTTTTATCACTTACGTGAGCCTCTGTCTCTACATCTGTGAAATGGTCCTGAAAGCTCTGATTTGCTATAATTGTGTTGAGGATTAAATGAGAATGAGATGACTTTTTTGTAGGTACTGGTGATTGAATCTAGAGCTTTTACACTGAACTATGTCCCCAGCTCTTTTTACTTTTCTTTGAGAGAGTCTCACTAAGTCACTAAGTTGCCTAGGCTGGTCTCTAACTTGTGATTCTCCTGCCTCTACTTCCCAGAGTTCTGGGGTTTTGCCATAGCCACGGGACTATCAGACTATCAGAATGTTGGTGAATGTACTACATATAGCTTGGTTCTCACCTGTGACAGTCCCTGTGTAGATTTTTTTTTTCCTGGTTGGATCTATGTAAATACAAATTTATTGGAGTTTTCTTTTACCCAGAGAAGAACTTGGAATATGGATGGAGAAGTGCCTCATGAGCACGGAGGTTAGGCACCAGTTAGACCTCAGGGGCCACTCTACCTACCTTGTCTGTCTCTTTCTCGGCCACCGCTTCACTTTTCATTCACCATCCAGACCAGCTCACTCTAGTTTCTGCCTCCAGTTTTCCCCTTCTGATGTCCCCTACAAGAGACTGGTCAAAATGGACCAACATCTCAAGTCTTGAGGAGACAGCCTCAGCCCCCTTTATTGGAACATAAACTGAGAAGACCAAAACATTCCTCTGCATGAGCAACCTCCTATCTCCAGAAGTGTTATGGAATAGGTCTAATATGCAGCCCCAAAGTCTCATGTGTTTGGAAGGTGGCTGCACCGTGGGGACACTATACTTAATAGTGGATTCATCCATTCATGAGTTCAGTAGATAAATGTGCTGCTAGAAGGTGGGACCTAATTGGAAATAGGTCACTGGTAGTATTAAGGATTGTGTCTAAATATTCCCCCCATTGCCTCATGCAGTCGTAAGTGGGGCTTTTTCAGAGATGGTTGGATCTAGGGTGTGTGACACTGGAACTGATTCATGTGCAACGCTAGGATCAAGGGCACTAGGTTTAAGGGTGTGAGTGCCCCTTCCCGAAGGGTGGGTAGTCTTGATAAGATATAAGGGACAGAAAGAGCTGTGGTTGTCTCTTGCTTTGCTACCTTCTTCCCACCATGAACTATTTTTCCTTTGTGATGCCCCTCTGCCATGCCACTCTACCTTGGAGCCAGCCATTTATGTACTGACACATATATAAACCAACTAAATAAACCTTTCCTCCTTTAACTTTGAGCATTGGGTATTTTGTCTCAGCAATGAGAAAAGTAACTAAGATGGGCGGTGTGATGTAGATGGATGTATTCTTGTCCCCACTGTCCTGCCTCCTCTCT
The DNA here is from genome assembly GCF_000276665.1 of Chinchilla lanigera. NCBI lineage: Eukaryota > Metazoa > Chordata > Mammalia > Rodentia > Chinchillidae > Chinchilla > Chinchilla lanigera. The sequence continues at coordinate 20,777,176 of NW_004955419.1, read as the reverse complement.
CCCTGCTTCCTGGCTGCCATGAGTTGAGCAGCTTTCCTCGGCCATGTCCTTCTACCATGCTCGTTCTGCCTTGGAATCAGCTGATTTTGGACTGAAATCTTTGGAAACTGTGAGCCAAACAAACCTTTCTTCTTAAAGTTGAGTGTGTCTGGTATTTTGCCTTAGTGATGGGAATGTGACTAATACAAGACGTACAACATTAAATTCTTTCTCAGATTACCTCATGATAATTGTCACCTGGGGGAGCATATCAAATATCCAGATATCCCAGCACTGACAACAGTTTGGGGCACCTCAAAGATGAATGAGAAACCAGTGCATGGTGTCCTGGAGTCCTGTTGTGTTGGCGGGGAGTCCACCCTTTATCTAGGTAGTCCCCAGAAAGGATAAGCTGGCAAACCATCCAATTCTATCTGTAAGGACTGGTGTTTTAAGTACCAATGACAAAAGCCACCAGTTACTGATCACATATTACTTGCAGATAGGCTAAGTGTTTCACCTATGAGGCAGGTGCTATTTTGTAAGCATCATTCTGTTTTTTACAGAGGAATCTCAGAGAGAACAAGTGATTTTCTTAAGGACTCACAGCTAGTGGGAGAGGAGCTCAGGCTGTCTGACGCTAACACCAGAGTTAACTGCAACATTCTCATCTCAAGCTTAAATTGAGTAACTGAGTGACTTTTCCTGGAGGAATCACATTGGACCCTCAGGATGCAATTTAAAATGATGCTTTGTAGACATTGGGAGAGGCTAGAGGCAAGGACACCAGCCAGGAGAAGCCTAGATCAGAACCATGGCCATAGCCTGGAGGGAGATCATGGAGGAGCCCCCAGACCCCAGAAACTAGACAGTCCTAGTGTCTGCTTTGATTTGTGGTCTTCAGAACAATGGACACCATATTTGGCATGTGGACCCTTTGGTGACATTGCAGGCTGTTGTCCCTTTGCAACTCTGTGGATGAATAAAGGAAATATTCGCTTTGCCAAAGGCCTTTAAGTGTTGGGTCTGCCTGGACATCCTCTCACTTTGGAAGGCTTTTCTAAGTTTAGGAGCTGTAGACTTGCTGTCGCTGATTATTTTTCTTTCTAAACTCTCTGATGCCCTCTGTCTTGATTTCTACCCGAGTCTTCATTTTCTCCTCTGCTTCCATTTGGTTTATAACAATTGCCCTCTTCATTCCATCTGAGCTCCTCCATCCCAGAAATTCCTTCCTTTTAGCAGATGCAGTGTTCTGTGTTGAAAAGAGCCAGAATTCTAGGCTGAAAAACCAGGTAGCCACCGACAATTTGATTCTGTAAAGTGGGCATAATTTACCTTGCAGTGTTGTTCTGAAAGGGAGATGTTTATAAAAGGGCCCTATCAACCCTATACCATTATATAGATTGAATTGGTTCTCTTGTTTATGATTTCTTCACCTCCTTCTTTGTTTTCTGCCCCGTCCTTGCTGATACCTCTCTGGCTCTGGTGCCGCTCCCTAACAGGAGTTACCAAAGTACGGGCCACCTGTCTCGGTGTCAGGGCTGGGTGTATATCACCTGTCTCTTCCCCAAAGTGGGATTCCTGCTTTCACTATCATCAGAATACTTTTCTCACTGCTCAGAGAGATAGGCAGGTTCCACTTTGTATTAGTATTCTATTTTTTTTTTTTTAAAATTAATTATAGCAGCCCTTTCTTTTTTTAAAAAAGTAAATTGTCAGTTACATTAGGGAGTTATCTAATGATTTGGTAGTTGCCTTGGCCAAAAATACTTGCAGTCAAAATTAGTAGACTCACTGGGAGGTGAAAGGTCTTAAAATTTGCAAGTTGAATGGTGTTTGAATAGTGTTTCCCAGTTTTGCTTGCTCTTAAGAATAACCTGGAGTGCTGGTGAAAATAAAGACGCCCTCCCCCCACCCAGTGAATGAATCAGCTCCCCAGGTGGTGCTTATTGGGAAACTATAAAAAACACTGGTTTTGTACCTCTGGGAGATATTTTTGATACCTGTATTAGAATTCCTGCCTTAATTCCAAATAACAGTAGATTTGAAAAATAACAAGTTCAGTATATATTATTTTTTAAACTCCAGTACATGTGATCTCCTTTCTTTCTTTTCCCTTCCTTCCTTCCTCTCTTTTCTTCTTTCTTTCTCCCTTCCCTCCTTCCTTTCTTCTTATTTTTTCTCTTCCTTCCTTCCTTTTCCCCACTCACCCACTTACATGCACACAGTTAAAGCAAAACCCTTTCCTCTATAGGTTAGTATAAGAAATTTAGGATACTGAGTGATGAACTTAATTCAGTCTCTATAGTCTTCCTGTTTACTGTTTTACTCAGAAAAAAAGATAAACTCTTTTGCTTTTTTTAATTCCCCAGAAGAATTTGCTCAGAGAAATATTTCCTTATATCTACAAAAGTAACCATGGTTATTAGAAGTTAGATTGTCACTTCAATGGTTTCTGACATTAAGGGATTTCCAAACTATTTTACTAGGGCTGATTTGCAGATTCAAATTAAAAAAAAATAGGCACAATGCTGGGTATTTCTCCATCTATAATCTCATTTAATCTTCATAGTGATTTTGTGAGGGATCTTATCATCATTTTGTAGTTGAACAAATACAGACTCAGAGTTTAGAGGTTTTGGCCCAGGTCATGTTGCCATTAAGTGCTGTGGCTTTTTTTTGAGACTTTCTTACGACTTTCTTATTTCTTTAATAAGAATCACCCTTTTACCTGAAATGAATTGCTGTTGAATCTAGAGAGTCAACTTGAGATGTTCTGTTTGGAGAGATTAATGATTGAGTATTGAGAATATTGGTAACATTTGGGAACGCTTTCGCTGAAATGGTATGAGAGCAGGATTTTACAGTGAGGGGAAAAAAACACCACTTAGGAGCTATGTGACCTTGAGAAAATTTCTGGATTTTTTTTGAAATTCAGGCTCTGAAAAATGAAGACAATAATGTCTAATTCACTCTTTAGAGAGGGCTGTGAGAAGTGAATAAAACACATGATTTAAAAGGTCTGAAAGTGTCAGTCACCTGGCTCGTCCTTAATAAAGTTTAATTCTGTCCTCCTTTTTCCTTCTGGTCACAATTTGAATATCTTCTGTCATTATATATTTTCTTTGCAAGCTTCTGTTCACCTTTTTCTAACTGGGGTAAGACTCTTAATGATAGTATGTATTTAAATATTATCATTAGTAGGCTGGGTATGCAGCACGGTGGTAGAGTGTATGCTTAGCCTGTGTGACTCTCCAGGTTAATTCCCAGCCCCAAATATATATACCTATAATTTGTCACTTTGCACGCATTACTCCTTGAATTCTCAGTACAACTTTCTCAGGAAGATATTACTATTTTTCCTCGTCTACACGGGTGGCAGCCTTGCAAATTGGTGAGCCCCAAGTAGCATTGTGTAGAATCTCACACAGCAGGGGCTTCTAACCAGGTGGTTGGATCCAGGGACAACTGGCAGAAAGAACTTGCAAGCTGAGTCCGGATGCCTGAGCAAGGAGAACCCACCATTCAAGCTTTAGTTCACATCCACACAAGCCTCGTGAGAGTAAAATATACACTTGTGTTAAGCTGCTGAGATATTGGCATTGCTCGTTTCTGCAGTGCAAACTCAATATGACTCAACAGTTCCCACCTTAACCATTCTCTGATTTCTTATTCTGTTGTACTTTTCTTCCTTACACCTAATACTGCTTGATATTAAATCACATATTAATTTATCTATTTTCCTATTATCTATTTTTCTCCAACAGAATGAAAACTCCATAAGGGCAAAAATTCAGTGGAGTCTTTGTTTCATCCACTACTATATCCTTTTGGTCTAATAGAATCATGGTACAGAGAATGTGCTCAATAGATTGTTTCAAATGGATGAATGATGAATAGTTATTCCTACCTGCCCAATACTTAACACATAGATTTATGGTACTTAACACTTTCCTACTTACAAATATTCCTTATGTAGACCTACTATGTGCCAATAATTTCTGGGCATCAAATAAGAAATTTCTCAGTGAATTACATCTATCTCCCTGAAATGAACTCCCAAAGTCCAGAGACTGCAATTTATTGTTTATTTCCCAGTCCTGAACATAGCAGACAACCAGAAATGCTTATTAATTGAAGGAGTGTGATGCACAGGCTTGTGAAAAAAGTATTATTATCACCTTACAAAGGGGAAAATGGATTCAGTTTATGCTTCCAATAAAGACCAGGCTTGTTGCTGGCCACCTGCCCCTGCCCACCCTGAAATACTTGTTCTTGCAAGGAGATATTGTTTTCTTTGGCTATCACCTAGGTTTAGCATAAGGACTACAAGTCCTTTGAGGGCAGAGCTATATCTATTTCTTTCACTTTAGGGTGACTGATACCTTTCACTTCAGGGTGATTGGTACCACAGTGCCTGGCTGATAGCAGTGGGAACTAATACACGTGTGGATGAATGAATGAATGAATTTATTTAGCAGCTTTTGCAAATGTGTCCTTTTCTTCACAGTAAACTTTCTTGAGTATTTTACCCAATGATATGTGCCTGGTTGCCAGGCCTATATGTGCTCTAAAGATTATTCCATAGTCTTTTTTATGACCTGAGAAACCTACTTGAACTTTCTTCACTCTTCTATTTTTGCATAAGAATATTTTTTCTTTTTTGCGAAAGTGGCACTCACAAAGACTGCCTATTTCCCTGGTACTTTGCCAGCAGTAATGGGTGATGAGGCTTTAAGGTTTAGTTCTTTGGGTTTATGGGTCAGATTGTGAGGTTTTACCCATCCATTGTGGTAACTGAGAGGAGAACTAGTGCTGTCCTCTCACTATACTTTTGTATCAGGAAACCCAGTGTATGAAGCCTACACATTCTGGAGTCAGACTGCTTGAATTCAAACTCCAGCAGCAGCACTTACTGGCTGTGTAATCTTTGCTCACCCACTAAACTTCTCTTTGGCTCAGTATTCTCATCTGAAAGATGGTCATAATAATTATATCTACACAATTAGCATATATGTATGTGTATGCATATATGGAACAGTGTCAGTCACACAACCAATAAATAAATGTCAATTATTATAATCAAACTGTATGTACTATGTATTCAAGCAAATTTTACTAGCACCCATTAGGGCTTAGCCACCTTTATTCAGTGCTGGGAATACTGTATAAATGAGATACAGTCCCTGCCCTCATACTGTTTGCAATCTTAAGTGAAGAGAAAGACAGGAAAATGGTCAGTTATTGTACAATAGATGAATGCTGGAAGGGTGAATGTTGAGGTGCCTCAGAAGCACATGGCAGGGGCCTCTAACATGGTTGGTGGAACTGGGGAAGACCAGAGGAAATCATTCTGCCTGAGTCCAGATCACTGAATAGGAATTAAGCATTCAAAGAGTTAGAGTGTGGGCGGGTCAAGGACCAGCCCGTGAATGCAGTGTGGAGGCTGGAGAAAGGATGGCGCTTTGCAGCAGTGCTGGCCACAGTTTGATCTAGGTGGTCTGAAGTGGGGCTGAGAGAGTCAGGGGCTGGAACAAGTGGCGTCCTGGTCAGTGTTTTCCAAAATCTAATCTGCCTTCAACCCATCCAGAAATGTTGAGAAAATGCAGATTGTGATTTCACGCATCCCTGGTGGGGTCTGAGATTCTACTTGTCCAACAAGCCTTCAGGTGCTGCTGCTGCATCTCTGAAGTAAAGTGAAGGAGATACTATGGAGGACTGGAAGGTGTTAGAAAGAAAAAAGAATAAACGAGCAAAGGAAATCCAAAGAAGATGTCTTCCTTCCAACCCCTCCCCTTGCCTATTTCTGAGTGAGCTGGACTCTTCTACATCTCAGGCCAGTGGAAGTACTCCTCCTTCCCTTCCAGATGCATGCCTCCTCATCCACTAAGGTGAGACATTCTCTTCTTCCTGTTTTTGTGAAAGACTGGTTTATCAGAGCATTTCTCAGAGGAGGCCAGGGAAAGTTGCATCAGAATCCCTTAAGGATGCTTACTAGCATTGCCATCTTTCCTCCTTTTTTGCAAATGCTACAGTTTAAATATGAAGTAACCTCCAAAAACTCATGTATTGAGGGCTTGATCTCCAACGCATCAAAGTTCAGAGAGGGCGATAGAGAGGTGATTGAATTGTGAAGGTGCTCACTGATCAACTGATAAATCCACTGATGAGTTCATTATCTGGATATGCTGTTAAGAGGTGGATTCACTTTGGAGAAAGGTTTCTGGGTATGCATAACCCGGAAGGGTGTATTCTTGTCATTGGCCTCTTTCTCTGTTTTGGATTCTCCCTTTGTTCTCTGCTTCCCAGCTGGCATGAAATGAGCAGCTTTCCTCCCTGAGCTGTTCCCCCATGGGAACAATTAGCCACGGACTGAAACCTCTGAAACTGTAAGCCAAAAATACACCTTTCCTCTTCCAAGTTGTTTTCCTCAGATATTTGGCTACAGGAACAAAAGCTGACTAATACAGCCTACGACTAGTAAAGTGCTGACTGAAGAAGGTGGAGAAAAGCACTGGAGCTGGAACATCAGCATTTTGCAACTGTCATGGTAAAGTTTTATTTAGGCAGAGTACACCAGTAGATGCCAAATCCAGGGGATGTTTGATTAGAAGCAGCACATTTAATTGGTCTGAAATTTTTCTGCTAATAAGTGGTGTATTAGAAAGAGAGAAAATATAGTTTCTGGACATGAAGAGTTTGACCAATACCTTAACTGGGTGTTATGATTAGTATCACCAGTGAGGGGCAGATGATTGACAGTTTGAGAAAGACACAACATTGGGTGTGGTATCATGGTTGGAAGTGCATCTGGGTTTATTAATGAGAAAACATTAGGGCATGATAAAGAACTTGACTTTGTGACCTCAGCTTCTGGGAAGTTATCTGTGTCATATCTGGTGTCTTTGTTCAGGGTAGGGGCTGGCCATACCTGGCAGTCTCAACAGGAAAGACCAACCATGTGAACCAGCGGGGGCTTTTGATCACATGATAGCTGTTTTATTTTTATTTTTTTTTAATAAAAGGAGGAAAACATTAACAGACAGACAACCTTTTACAAAATAGCAAAAGAACAGTACAGACAATACAGAGTTACAAACAAAGTGGTAGGAAATTAACAATGCTTGTTATATTACATATTGATATCTTCAAAGTGGTTTCTCATGAAAACAGATAGAGACATGCAATATTGAACAATCAAGGGCTCATTGATGGTTTCTTTCAGCAAAGAAATAGAAGACAGAAGAACAACCATGTTAACTGTCTTGTATATACATACATACAAACTTTCTCCTTCTTTCCCTTCTCTTTTCCCACATCCCAGTTGCCGTTTACCCTTGAGCATTTTCCTATCATTTCACAATGTCTATCATACCTCCGAGTTTAAATTAACTCTTTCAGGTTTTACACTAGTGAAACAATGCAGTGTTTGCACATGCATGTCTGATTTATTTCACTTATGAGTATGGTCTCTAGTTGTGACCATTTACGTATAAAAGCCTTGAGTTTATCTTTCTTTACAGATGTGTAATATTCCATTATATAAAAGTATCACAATTTTCTTATCCAATCCTTGGTGGATGGACATTTGAGTTGCTTCCACAATTCAGCAATCACAAATTGTGCTGCTATGAACATAGGTGCACATATATCACTGTGATATGATGTTTTTAGATCTTCTGGGAAAATACCCAGCAGGGGGATAGCTGGGTTGAATGGGACCTCTAGACCTAGTTTTCAGAGGAATCTCCAACTGATTTCCGCCGTGGCTTCACCAGTCTGCATTCCCACCAGCAGTGGAGAATGGTTCCTATTTCTCCACAGCCTCGCCAGCATTTGTTATTGGTTGATTTCTTAATCCTAGCCATTCTTACTGGGGTAAGGTGGAATCTCAGTGTTGCTTTAATTTGCATTTCTCGAATGACTAATGATGTTGAACATTTTCTCATATATTTATTTGCCATTTGTATTTCCTTATCTGAGAAGTGTGTATCCATCTCAGCTGCCCATTTTTGGATTGGGTCTTTGAATTTGGGGGGGGCTGATATTTTTTAATTCTTTATATGTTCTAGATAGAAGCCCTTTGTCTGAGGGATAGTCAGCTAAAATTTTTTCCAGGTTTGTGGGTTTTCTTTTTACTCTGCTGGTGATTTCTTTGGATGTGCAGAAACTTTTCAGTGGGATGAGATCCCAGTTGTTGATTCTTTCAAGTGTTTCATAATCATATGATATCTGTTAAGCTGGAGGCTGAGTTCAACCAAGGGGCAATCGATCAGTCAATCAATCAATCAGGCCTACGTAATGCAGTTCGAAACAAACAAAAGCCTGAAGCTTGGTCAACTTCCCTGAACTAACACTTGTATGTACATATTTTCATACAGAAGTTGTAGGAGACAAATGAAAGTAACTCCAAGGACAGAGGGCCACAGAAACCTCACATTTGGAACTTCCCCTCTATTCTCTTTGCTGATTTCAATCTGTACCTTTCGCTATAATAAACTGTGACTGTGTACAATAGCTCTCAGTGAGATCTTTGAGTCCTTCTCACAAACGTAATAGAACTTCCTTGTTTGTAGTTGCTATTAGGTGTAAGGGCAGCCTTGAGGACTCTGTACTCAAATTTTGGTTTACTCTGGGCAAGTACAGAGCTCCAAAAGAGGAATGTTCTATTAAAAAGAGTCTGTACTATTTTTCACAAAATGTGAAAGTCGTCAAAATGAGCAAAGCCGAAGACCTATTCCAGGTTAGGGGAGACTAAGTGGATATGACAGCTCAGTGCAATATGGAAATTTAGGCTGGGTTCTGTACTAGAAGAAAAAAAACATAAAAAATGTTTGATTTCATCAAGTTGGAAAATGCATGGCAGATTAGAAAATAGAGAATGGAATCTGCCAACCTGAGAGAAATCAGCAGCTGTGGTCATGTAAGAGAGTCCTCATTCTTTTTACCAGATGCACACTGGAGTGTTTGGAGGTAAAGGCACATGATAGCTCAATGGCTTATAAAATGTTATGAAGAGAAAAAGAGAACAAATGACATAACATGTGGCACAGTGGACTAACAAGTGATGAGTCTGGGTAAGGAATAAATGGATGTTCTTTGTGCCGTATTGTAACTTTTCAAATAAGGAGTTAAATAAAACACAGGCCTTGCACCTAGCACTCAAATCATAGTTTCTAAAAGCCAGTAGGGACTAGGGCTTCTTGAATAAAAGAAAAGCTTATTCTAAGACTGGAATAGAAAAAAATACAAGATGAACCTGCTGCATCTTGTAGTGCCAGGAAGTAAGGAAATGTTTGGAAATATTAACAAAGAAACAAACAACTAAACTGAGGAGTATGATGCAGAGACACAGCCCAACCCAAGGACCAAAACTGGAACAACTCATCCGGCAGACTAAAGTAGTCTTGGATTATAAGCTAAGAAACAGAATAGCTATTAGGTTATGCTGATGTGGAAAGTGATTGAATGAAGAAGTGGAGGGAAGAGATAAATTTACTGGGCAGAAAAATTTCAAATAGTTAATGTTGATCCTCTGCCCTCACGGAAGGGAAGCATGATTTCCCACTGCTTACTTGTGGGCTGTCCACAGTGACTTCCTTGCAGGGTATAGTGTAGAACTGCATAAGAAAAGAGTCACTTTACAGTGTGTTATGGTTTGTGTCTGGATGTCTCCCCAAGGCCGCGTGTAGTCATGGGATGGGCTTCTAGAGTTTTGGATTGATCCATGGTCCAATGCTGGGATTATGGATGTGAGTGCTACACCTGCCCTGGGGTGGGTAGTTTGCATACAGTGTAAGGAAGGGAAAGAGGCTGCTTGCTGCCGCTCCTCCCTTTTGCTCTTGTTGCTTTTGCTGTTTTCTGCTGCCCTGAACTGTTTCCCTCTGCCATGTACCACTCTGCCTTGGAGCCAGCCAAGTATGGACTGAAACCTCCACAAACTGTGAGCAAAATAAACCTTTCCCTCCTTAATTTTGGGCATCAGGTATTTTGTCTCAGCAGCAAGAGAAAAGTAACTAAGACACAGTGGAGAAGGCTGACAAGGTGTAGATGATCAAGGTCAATATCTACAGTGATAAACCATCCTGATACTCTATACCCTTGACATGCGTAACAGAAATGGATTTTGAACTCCAGTGTAATCATGAGAAAATCTTTAGACAATTTCCAGTAGAGGAGTATCCAGTGAATTACCTGACCAGTACTCTTCAAAATTGTTAAGGTCATCAAAACCCAGGGGAATCTGAAGAGCTGTCATAGCCAAGAAGGGCCTAAGGAGATATGACAGTTAAATATAATGTGGTACCCTAACTGGGATCTGGAAACAGAAAAAGACATTAAAAATGTATCCATATTGGTTCATAAATTTTAAAAAATGTACTATACTAATGTAAGCTGTTAATGACAGGGGAGACCAGGTTTTGGCATATATGGAAATTCTCTCTGCTATTGTCTAACATAAAAATTAAGAACAAGGTTTTATTTATTTATTTTTTTAAAATGTAGATTCTAGATTATATTGCTAGGATTGGGGCTCAGGAAACTGTGAACTCAGATAATTCTGATAGGTCAATGCTTAAAAAATACTGGGTGATCATGTACTCAAAGTCAGTGGGTTGCTTTGTAATCCCTGGCTAGATCTGACTCAGTCAAAGTACGAGAGGCTTGACTGTCCCTTTGTCTCTAAGACACTGGGCTGGTTCAGAGTCTGGCTAGGGAAATGCACCACAGAAATGACTAAATAATTAATGTCAATGACCAGTTCCACACATATAATAGTCTGTACAGAGAGTAACAGTTAAAACAATATCCCCTCAGGTTCGATTTCAAAACATCTTCATGACTGAGTACTTCCTATCCCACAGGAGTCAACAAATATTTACCCTGGGCAACACACTGCAATTATGGATGATGCATTGTTCCCACTGACTGGGTCTTTGAAAGGAGAAGTTGTGGCTTTCCTGCTGCCATGGGTACGTATGTGTGGCAGATGCTAAGGGTGTAGGCTGCCACATCACTAATTGAGCACAGTAGAGAAAAACTCAGGATAAAAGTAGGGTCACCTGCTGCTGAATTCCCAAACACTGTAGGACACTGCGTCCCTGCTTGTTGACTTGGCTGGGCCCTTGGGAACTTCTGCAGAAAACCCCAGAAGTGCTGGGATCTCCCTTATCCTCTTGTAGCTCCACGTAGTTTATCTCATTTCTCGTCATTTTCTTCCTAGGTTGGATGCCATTTTCTGGGTTTGACCTTTAGCTCTGGCTCCTGGCCCTTACTCCATGCTGCCTCTGGGGCGGTATGTCTGCAGACTGAGCCTTTGCTGAAGTCAGCTGCTTTCGGACCTTCAGTCATCTTCTGCCTTTGCAGAGGCTGGTCCTGAAGACCATGCGGTTGATCAGGGCACATTAAGGAGCAGCTTTAGAAAAGGGCTCCTAGAGCAAACGAACAAGAACAGCAGCCCCATCTGCCAGGGTATTTTGTATGTATCATCCTGGCTACTCTTAAAAACAGCACCATGAGGAAGTATTGTAAGTCCCCATTTTCTGGGAGAAACAGAGATTTGGAAAGTGACAGAAATGTGTTTTTTTTTTTTTTTTTTTTTTTGGTCTTTTTGAGACAGGGTCTTGCTATGCAGTTCAGACTGACCATGAACTCACTTTGTAGTCCAGGCTGGTCTCTAACTCGCAATGATCCTCCTGCCGCAGCCTCCCGAGTGCTGGGATTACAGGCATGCGCCACACACCCAGCTCAGAAATGTGTTCTGAATGCAGGTATTTGCACACTATTGTGTAAACTGTGTTGTTGTTTGCAAAGGTATATGCATTAACAGAGACTAAGTTACAGTGGCTTAAAACAGGTTTATTTATCTCTCATAAAAGCCCAACTTCTGGTGAAAGGCCAGAGAGGTGCCTGGGCATCATACTGTTACAGCTGGGTTATACCCTAAGTATTGGGGCCTAACTCTTTAACACTCATTATTTCTCTGTACCCAGACTCTCTTTTGTTTTCTAGCACTCTGTCTGCTTGAGGGCTCTCTCTGCCCACTGCCCCTGACTCTCCGCCTGGGTTGGGCCAGATTTACTGTGCCAGGAACTGAGTGTCTTCTTCCTCCAAATCCTTCAGTCAGCTTGGCAGGTGTTGGTGTACAAATACCCCAGCTCCCCCTAGTCTCTAGGGCAGGACAACTCCACCATAGTCTGTGCTCTTTCCCAGCATTCCCATTGCGATTGCACTCCAGCTGCCCATAGTGACAACTGGCTTGCTAATGTGCACTTCATGGGATTTTTTTCTTTCTGTACTCTCATCTAGGTGTTTTCAGGAATTACCTCTGAAATAAATACACTGGAACCCTCATCTCCAGGGAGCCCCAAAATAAATAAAACAAACTTCCAGGGATCCATGTTCCTCTGTTGGCCCCCTCAGGGGGGCCCATGGAAGATTTTCACAGGTGAGGTTCCAAGGTTAAAGAATGCACATGTGCAAGACATTAACCACAATAGGCAGCACAGAGAAGAGGAGAGAGCAAGAGTGCAAGACAACTGCTTGCATCTTTATTGTACAATTCTTATACAGGTTGTTATCTCATATTTACATTCTTACATAGTACTGTAACCAGTACATGGGTGTTTATCTGTGCGAAGTCATGGTTACATAACTGTATCCCACTGTGCACCTGCACTAGACAAGTAGGATCACTTCCTCAGGTGTCCTTAGATGCCCCAGAGCTTTGAAGCAGTCTGAGTGGTTCCCCACATCCCATCCCCTCAAAGATCAGGATTATATAAATGTAACATTCTATATGTAACATGGCACAAGTACTTCCTTGCTCTGTAGTTAACAAATCAAGAACCATGTGGTTTTGCAAAACCACTTTTTTCATTTGAACAGTTTTATCATAAGCAACATCAAAGCCTGGTGCATAACATTCAAGGCCTGGGCCATGTGTTGAGCAAGGGCTTCAACTTGGAGGGCTAGGTCTATTATCCTTGGCCCTGGTCAGACGCTATTCCTAGTCCAATCCCATATGCAGCAGTCAATATTTTTGCTTAGTTGCTATTTTTAGTGGTCAGTCACTGCAATGCCTGGTCAAGGCATCCGTTAAGTCATTTCCTGGAGAAAGGAGGAGCTTATGTCATGAACCCTGATAGGCTACATGGTCAGCATCTTGGCCATGCTCTCATACATCTCACCATAGGTTGGTACCTCACAAGGGACGGTGCCCTATCTGTCACTCCTGAGCTGCCCAAGTTGGTAGCCAGAGCATCAAGCCCCTCAAGATGGCCCAGCTGTCTGTGCACACATGTAGGGAGGATTCTTCATGCCTCACAGGCAATCACACTGTCCACAACTCTGCCCATTGTCTTGACCTGCCTGTTCCAGTTTCAAACGAGAGTACTTCCATACTGGCTGGACAGTGACTGCTGCCCATTGTGGGGCTGGATCATGGTTAGACCCATCAGTATATCCAGTGTCAGCTGGAGGTCCCTCTTTCCCTTCCACATAGGAACTAGGGATCAAGTCCTGCAGTCTGTCCTCCCAGACAGGTTCCTGGGCCGTGTATGTCACTGGTCCCAAAACTGCTGCCATTTCAGCTGCCAACAGTCTAGCTGAGACAGAGGCCCGCTGTTGGAGGTACATCCCCCAATGTGTGAGAGTGGGAGCTTGTGTCACTCCACTCCTGGGATGGGCTGTCCATATCCGTATCCAGACCACTATCGGTCCTGTGGTTCCTCATGGGTGTGCAGATCAGCATACAGCGCTGCTGATGTTAAATCATGGAATGATGGCTCCCTGCTCCCTTCTACCAACTGTGACCAAAACCCAATACAGTGCTTCTGATTCCCCTGTTTTTGCCATAGGTCCAGTCAAATCCATTATCATTGCACTGATGGTTAGGATAAATGGCAGGTTAGGGTCAATGACTTATAGGGCTTGTACCTGTGCAACAGCTCCTGAAAAGCAACTTCTGTTGCATCTGTTCAGCCCCTTTTGGTCATCTGGTATAAAGGGCACAGCAGGGTAGCTAGGTGTGGTACACCCGCCAAACACCTAGCAAGCCCACATATGCCTGTAATTGGTGTACTGTCACTTGCCTGGTCTTTCCTAACTATATAATACCCAAGAATTTGACAGACAAGCCAGTTCCCTGGAGCTTGTCATTGTCCATAGCACATCCCCATGCCAGCAAAGCTTCCTTCGGACTGTGCACAGTGGTTTTCAAATCTGTAAGACAATCAGAGGTTAACACGGTATCAATACAATGGAAGAATGACACGGAGTGTGGCTTGGCCCAGGTGGTCAGGTCCTGGGCCACCAGGTCATGACATGAAGTTGGGCTCTGCAAATAGCCTTGTGGCAACATCTGGAAGGTCCATTGCCTGCCCTCCTGGGTGGGGCAAATTGGACCTGACTGCCGGCGTCAAGGTGAGAATTTACAGTCATTTGCCACAATCTCTCTGGTTTCTGCATGGGCCATACTGAAGGGCTCTGTGCAGGGAGTATCACCCCTGCCTTTTCCAGTTTCAAGACAGTCTGCTCCATCTCCCCATGGTCTCCAGGCGTACAACCCACGTGACCTGCAGGAAAGTCAGAGGTGCATGGTGCGGATGGCCTTGGTCTGCAGTTTTTACCATGTGAATTCACAACAGGAATTCTCCCTGTGTGATGTTGAGCCAAGAACATCAGTATGTCCACCCCAGTATGTATTCATCAACCGCAGAAACATAAACATCACACAGGTGTGGGGGCCAATGCCTGGCACTCAAAGTCACCTGGGCCTTCTGGACTGTGATGTAGTGACCTGCATACCCTTCTGTGTATGCAGTGGGTCCCGTAAAATGGTCTGTGTTGCCATATATAAGAGTTGACTCAGCCTCTGGTATCCACCAATGCTAGTACAGGCTGTATATTGCTTGGGGACCAGTAAATTGTCAATTCTACATGTGCCTCACGTCTCCCAGGACCCCCACCCAAGTCCTGGGTACCTTGGCCTGCCTCCCAACTAGAGTGAAAGGAGGCCAGTGTCACTTCCTGCTTCACTGGGGCTGCTTTGGACTTCTGGCCCTGGCCCATTTGCTGGTATTGCTGTTCAGGCCTAACTGCCTCCACAGAGTCAGCAACACATCCAGAGGCTGCCATTCTAACTTATTTCCAGCGAGGCCAGCAGCCAGCAGGTCCATTCAGATCTGGGGCTGACCGACCTTCAGTGGCCTACACAGCCTGTCCTTGTAGAGATGGCCCCACTCACTGGAGGTCCCCCTTTCTTTTCTCCTTTGCTGGTACAAGTTTTACGGATCTCACCTTACATTGGTGTTTCACTTCCAAGTCTCCCAGCCTGGCCAAGGTATCCATAGCATTGTGGATCAGGTGATCTGCAAAGGGGGCTAGAAGAGCTGCCACTGACTCAAACATGCCAGGATCACGTCCTTCACGCATGCCGTCAGTAGTTCCTCATCTGGGCTACGGTACCGCAGTGCCAGCATTATCTGCCGTGTGCCCATTTCATGTAGCACTGTTATCAAGTTTCACAGTGACTTGCTCTGGCAGGTCACCTGGACTCTCCCAAACTAGGCAAGCTGCTGCCATCAACCAGTTTATCACAGTCTGATTACCTGCTTCTGGGGCCGTCCCCTGCACATCCCGCAGAACCTGTCTCATAGAGGGGGTGCTGGCTATGCTGGTTATTTGGGACCTCTCCTGTAGGCTTAGCTGTGTGTTATTGGCCCCATCATCCCACAGCCATAGCACTCATGCAAATTCTGTTTCATACGCCTTCTGCTTTCATTGATTTTACAGCTTCTGCAGCTCCATGGCTGTATAGGTCACGCATGTTGTGTGCCAGGTAGAGGTAGGTGGCCCTCCCAGTCCTCCTCCCTAGGGTAGGGGTTCCTCCACCTCCACTTTTTTTGATGAATAGCTGGCCTATGAATAGCATGCAAAACCAGGGGATGTTCTTGGGGGTTTTCTTGGACATGAGGACTTACACTTCTGGAGACATTTCTGGAGGAGGGAGTGCTTCCCATGCTTCACAAGATGAGCTCCACAGCATCCAGCCACTGCTCAAGGTCCTCCTCTATTGGCTGCAGCTGGTCTATTTACCAGACAAGGCCATCCACCTCATGGTTTATGCAGCAGAAGAGAGTGAAGAACATCCAAGCCACCTCCCCACTGTTTCATGGTGAAGGGGAGGAATTTGTTTATTGCTTCCAAAGCTTACAAGACAACCCCAGTCTCCAAATGGACTGTTTCCCAGTCCTCCAGGGCCTTCCAAGTGGCCAAGAAGGTGGCTATAGGTAACAATGGCGAGGCCAGTGTCACTTATCAGCCATTCCCCGGGGCTCTCCTTTGCCTTTGGGTACTGTTTTAACAGTCCCCACATGACAACTCACCTCAGTGTCCTGCCAACTCCACCAGTTGTTGGTACCCTGGGGGCAGGGTCAAGGGAGATTTTCAAAGGTGAGGACCCAAGGTTAAGCACACAGGTGTGCAAGACATGAGCAACAACAGCAGGCAGCATGGAGCAGAGGAGAAAGGAAGAGCCCGACAATTGCCAGCATCTTTATTACATAATCCTTATACAGGTTGTTATCTCATATTTACATTCTTACATAGTGCTGTAACAAGCGCGCATGTTCACCTGTGCTTAGTCATGGTTATGTAACTGTATCCCACTGTGTGCCTGTGCTAGACAAAGGGGATCACATCCTCAGGTGTCCTTAGATGACCTTGAGCTCTGAAGAAGTCTGAGTGGTCCCTCACATCTTCAGTGTGTTGTCCTTCATATCCTGGGCGAGAGCTTGTTTATCACCAACACACACATTTTCTCACCACTGAGAAAGAACGAAAAATGGAGAGCAAGAAGCTTCCTGTGATGACATAATCCAGAAATAGAACATATTACTCTCTTACAGCCCATTGGTCAGCATCTAGTCACATGGTCACGCCTAGCTGCAAAGGAGTCCTTATGGTTGGCTAAACTCAAGGGTCCTGTTATGAAAAGGTCAGGTGGAGATTGTATAGCTATAGCCATGACACCAGGTTAAATCATTAAATACAACTGGGAGGCTGGTGCAGGTGGAATTGCTGAAGTTGGTGAGATAGCTTGGGTGAGAATAGAAAGGGGTGTCTTGCAGGCCAGGAGACACTTGCTTTCCTAGGGAGTTAAAAGGCAGGGGCCTTTGTAACCTTTGCATCGGGAATAGACTGGATGGAATTAAATTTCTTAAAGGAGCCCTCTGTTGACAGTGAGGAACTGAATGGATAAAAAGAGATTGGAGTTCATGGGTTAGCAGGTGGCTGGCCTTTTCAGGAACCCAGGCCAGACCTAGGGCATAGGCAGTGGAGAAGAAAATGAGATGACTAATTCAAGATCTATGTAATCAGGAATGATGAGAGTTCAGGATGTTGCTTCAGTTTCAGGTTGGTCTTCCAAGTGCTCTCTTATTGATGGCTGGGCTACTGTGGAGCTCTTCCAGCTCAGTGCACAGACAGAGCTTCCCCTATAGTAGTGCATTTCATGCCCAGCATCCTTCCTTGCCAGCAGAGAAGCCTTAGTGAAGTCACTCTGAGCCTCAATTTCTCTGGTTGTGAAACAGGCTATTCTTTGTCATTTGGAGGGCTTTGTTTTTCTTTCAGTGAGTAAATAGGGTGAGACCCTTGGAGGGTGGATTAAATGAGAAGACTATTTTAACAGGGTGTGGGGAACCACTCAGACTGCTTCAAAGCTCAGGGGTGTCTAAGGACACCTGAAGATATGATCCCACTTGTCTAGCTCAGGCACACAGCGGGATACAGTTATGTAACTATGACTTAGCACAGGTAAACACACATATGCTGGTTACGGCACTATGTGAGAATGTAAATATGAGATAGCAACCTGTGTAAGAATTATACAATAAAGACTCAGGTGGCTCTTGTGCTTGCACTCTTTTGCTCTTGCACTTGTGCTCTGCTCTTCTCTGTGCTGCCTGCTGTTGCTGCTGATATCCTGCCCAGGTGTGTTCTTTAACCTTGGGACCGCACCCTCAAAAATCTCTCTTAGGCCCCCCGAGAGGGCTGACACAGGGGAAAGTCGAAACAGATTTGCAAATTGAGATGGCAGAGTTCTAAAGAGGGAGCTTGCAGCAAGACTTTTATTGTGTTTAGTGGATACTTGTTGGAAAAACTCAAGCTTTGGCATCTAGCAGATGAGAGCTCCAGACCTGGATTTCCCACACATTAGCTGTGTCACTTCTGGCAAGTTATGCAACCTGTTTGAGCCTCAAGTATCTCTTCAGTGAAGCACAGACGGACATCTCTCCCGCACAGCGCTGTGAGCATTACACGGAGTGTTAGTGAATGCCTCACACAGCTCCTGGAACACAGCTGTGCTTCACAACAATGAGTTCCCTTTCCCCTCTGTGTAGAAGTGATCAAAAGAGCTAGTTGTCTTTACTGGTTTAGTCAAGAAATGGTTAATTCAGAGAGGAAAAAAATCACCCCAGCTGATATTTGGAATTTGGTCAAGGGAACCTGGTTGTCTGACTGGAGTCTTCATTTCCCACCGGTTGTGTTGGCACGGTTTGGCCGCGCGGGGCCTTTGTCAGAGCCGCTGGCTGGAACGTAAGAGAGGGAGCTCTGTGGACATGCAAGGGAGAAGTGATAGGGTGATTTTAGAATATTAAGATAGGATGACAGGAAATCGATTAAATAACATTTCCTCCTCCCACTTCAGGGTAATGAGTCCAGAATTGAGGGGAATGGCTCCAACAGAAGGAGAGGGAGCCATCGTCTGCAGTCCATATGCCCGCTTCATTCCGCAGTTACTCCTCATGCCCATCTGCTTGCGAGTGCCCGCTCTAGCCATGGGGCTTATAAAGCCACATCCCCATATACGGATGCCTTCAGTCAGCAGATGTGAGAGTGAGGGATGGCCTGGCTCCTTCCAACGGCGCTTGCCAGCCCTCCGGGCCGCGTTTCTCTCACTCTGCCTTTCAATTTCACTTAACTACATCTCTCAGTTATTGTTATTTGTGACAAAATGGGAAAGGGAAAAGGTTCAAAGCGTGGGGAATCTCTGTGCCATGCTGGGCACTTGTGAAGCTTTCTATGTTTAGTATCTGCTCCGAGCATCAGTATGGGGCAGGCCTGAGTATTCTCGTTTTACTGATGAAGACCTTAGGCCAAGTTTATACATTAGGGAATGGTGGCACTGGGCTTGAATTCTGGCCTGACTGCAGATTACAGTTACACACACACACACACACACATCCCCTTCAGCTTTGGATCTCCCTTAACAAATGACCTCTATTGACGGCTTGGATTGAAACGATTCCTTTAATGTTAAAGGATGAGCGCCCTCTAGTGGCAGAGTGAGGTTTGGCACAACCTCGGTTGCCTAGGGACACAGGTGGAAGTTTTCAATTAGCAATAATCGCGCCTCAGATAAACCTCACTGGCTACGATAGTGCCACTGCGGAAAGCTGGGGACACAGGTGAATACAGAAAAATTTTTCTTTTATGTAGTACAGTTTTGTTTAAAGAGACATTATTGAGACTCTTATTATGGTACACAAATGGAATCTGTATGGAATCACCCCTATTGCAAAGTTAATGCCAGGAGAAGTGATAACTCCTGTTTATTTCAGGTTAACAAAAGAGACAGTGGCATTAACTTTTTTATTGAGCTCTGTGATTTCCCAAGAGCTTCACATCCTTGCCTCAAACTCCTTAAGACTTCTCGGAGAGGCAGGTCTTCCTTCTTTATGGTTAAGAGAGCCAAAAATCAGAGAGGTTAATTGGCTTTTGCAGGGTTACACAGCTGGTCAGCGCAGGGGCCATAATTCTAAACTGGGCCTTCTGCCTTCAGACATTGTACCTGTTCCATTACATGATGGAATCTTCCCATTGCAGACCTTGATACACAGGACAGTGGATTATCTGTCAGGTGAAGAGCAGGTTATCCTGGTGATGGTGTGAGGGTTCAATGAGACAGATTAAACTATGGTGGATAATTATAACTTCCTACCCCTTGTCTCTTTCTCTTCTCATCCATTCTCCCACTGTCCCAGAAAGATTATTAAAAAAATCCATCAGATTCTTGCTTGAAAGTTGCCAGGTAAATCAGACATGGTGGGCACATTTGTATCCCAGCATTCTGGGAGGCTGAGGTAGAGGTAGGAAGATTGCAAGTTCAAGCTCAGCAGAGGCAATTTAGTGACTTGTGAGACCTGGTCTAAAAAGAAAAAAACAACTTTAAAAATGGCTGGGGATGTAGCTCAGTGTGAAGGCCCAGGGTTCAATCCCCAGTACGGCATAAAAACAAGACCAAAACAACAACATTTCCCCCATGTTTTCCCATGACTCTAAGGATAAAATCTAGAGTCTTAGGGTTGACATGCAAAATCCTTCACAATCTGGACACTTTTTACCATTTTAGACTTCTGTCTCTGCACCTTAACCTATCACTGTGTTGGCCTTCTCAGGGGCCCCGAAGGAGATTTTCGAAGGTGAGCTCCCCAGGTTACAGGACACAAGTGTGCAAAATATCAGCAACAACAGCAGGCAGCATGGAGCAGAGCGGAGCACAAGGGCACAGAGTGCCCGAGCACAAGAGCCGCCTGCGTCTTTATTGTGTAATTCTTGTACATGCTGTTATCTCATATTTACATTCTTACATAGTGCCATAACCAGCGCATGCGTGTTTACCTGTGCTAAGTCATGGTTACATAACTGTGTCCCACTGTGCGCATGCGCGAGACAAGCGGGGTCGTGTCCTCAGGTGTCCTTAAATGCCCTTGAGCTTTGAAGCAGTGTCAGTGGCTCCCCACACACCACCTTGCTGAAGTCATTGTTTTATTCTTTTCCCATGTATATCAGTCCCCATTACACCTGTGCCGCTTGCTCCATTTGGAGCACATCACCTGTCCTTCCCTTTTCAGGTGAGACAGCAATTCTCACAGCAGGGTTTTGAAACCTCCTACATTATTCTTTGTGTTTTCTAACCCTTGAAACCTCCCAGGGTTCTTCCTTTATGAGCTATAGTTTTAGTTTGAGCATCTTTTCCCTTCTCCTGGTTTAGTTCATCTCTGGGTCTCTAGTGCCTCACTCGGTTCTTGGTGCACAATGAATTCACTAATCCTTGCTGAATGGCTTCAGGAAAGGTATCAAGGAATGCCTCAGGGAATTGTGGGCAGAATAAAAGTCAACTTCTTGCATTTAGTAGGGTTCAGGTTGACTTGACAATTTGAAATGAAAATTCATTGTGAGCTTATATTCAAATGCCTTTGGCCATGGTGTGAAATCATCGAATTTTTTTTTTTTGTTAAAGGACTATTTTTAGGGGAAAATGGATGAAATAAAGTTAAATTATTCCTGGTTAACTTTGAAATTTTTGGTATCAGAAGAGTTTCAGAAACTCTTTTGAGTATCAGAAAGAGAAGGAGTTTTGTGGCTTCTTCAACGATTCAGGCCTTTGAAGACCAGGGTTTGCTGTTGGCCTGGAGGTAGATGAGCTGACCAGAGCAAGGTGGTGCTGGGGGAGAGAGAGCTCTGAACGTCCCTTCTCCATGAGCGACGCTAAGCCATCTTCCTTGTCCCTCAAGCAACCCACACAGATTAGAACCTGCTGACCTGAAGTTTTCTTTTCCCCTCTCAGTGCTGGGGACCAAACCCAGGGCCTTCCACATACTGAGCAAATGTTCTACCACCAAGCTATAACCACAGTCCCAGTTTTGTGTTATTTTAATCACTGTTTGGAAAATCTTCGTATTCATGTCTTTGACTCCTGAAGCTCTTCTACAGTGTCTTTGACCAGTGATGATGATGATGATGATGATGATGTTTGTGGTATTGGGGATGAAAACTTTGGTTGCTCAACCACTGAGCTACACCCTAAACCTTTTTATTTTTTATCTCTAGACAGTGTTTTGCTAAGGTAAGTTGACCAGGCTGGCCTTGAACTTGGAATCTCTTTGCTTCATTCTCCCAAGTAGCTGGGTATGGTGGATTAACTCATGGTCAACTTGTAACAACCAGCTTAACTGAATCAGTGTGGTTTTGGGTGTGAGAGGCCCACCTAAGGATTGTTGCCAACAGCATAAAAAGAGAACTGGAGGGGAAGATGGTGTGTTGTTGATTCTCCTGAAGAAGCTTGTCGTATTGTTTTTCCTGATATGAGCTCAGCTGTATTCATCATTGGAGGAGCTTGGGTCCTTGCTGTTGCTGAGGATGGCTGTGATTTTCTTCAGGGGAGCGCTGGTCCTTCCCCTGAGCGTTGCCTCCTGGTTCCAGTGCAGATCCTTCAGCCTGTTAGTACAGATCATTCTGTTCACTGATACAGACTTTCTAGCTTCCACCGCTCGCTTTTGGGCCTTCCCAGCGCAGACCCTTGATACAGACTTGCATGAGACAGTATCATGGATTCTAGGCCTCCAGCTGGACTTGTGTAGGACAATGGCATGGGCTCTGGGTCTTCAGCTAGACTCACGCAGGACATTGTTGTGGGATCCAGGCCTTCAGCTGGATCCTTAGGGCCTTTAGTTCATGGACAGATCTCCTATGTTCTTTTGCATTTAACTCTTTGGGTGAATATTATAAAATAATCCTATAAATGATGCATTCTGTATTAAATCTATTCCCTTGCAAACCCTGACTACTTCACTGGACTTACATGTGTGGACCACCATGCCCACTTGACCAATGATCTTTTAGTATTTGCTTGAATCTAGAGGGTTAACTGTTCTCAAAAGAGCCCATCAGTTGTTACTGCAGTGACTTTCCTTAAATATTGTTCTCAACTGTGTCCTTAATGTTCTACTTAACCAACTGCTGTGCATGGGAGGTATAAAGCCTTTTCTTCTTTCCCCAAAATAGTTTCTCATCATCAACTTTTGAACCCCTTTTGCTCCTAGACATAGCTGCTGGCTGCCCCTGAGCAGTCTCTGAGCAGGTTTGGAGGGCTGCCTGCAGTGTGGGCTGCACACAGCTGTCACTGCTAGCGTGAAGTGGAACATAACGTCTGCCAGCCACACGCCAATTGGAATACTTCGTAGCTTCCTCTGGTGGGAGATGGTCAAGGCTGGAAAAAAGTATTTATTACAAGCTATGATAACAGGAACTAAAAACCACCCGTGCTTCATCCATCATAAAAACCAGTGGTTTTATTTTCTGTGTTTGCTGTCAGTATCTGTCCGTATGCAGAGCTCATTTTTATAGTTAAACTGATAAGGTGAATATTTCATGTTGTGCTCTTCTCTGCTGAATGTCTCCTAGTGATTTTTCATGTCATTTAAAGGTTGACTGAATTGTTTTAATGGCTGTAGAAATGTTCTTACAGTGGAAGCTCAGAGATTTACCCAACTGCTCTCTGAGGTTGAACAGGGAAGTCGTATCCAGGTTTTGACTATGATGGGTACAATGTACCTTTTCCTGATGCAGGCCTGGCCCTGAGTCTGTCCTGCCTGAGAACAGGCATCTGTTGCCTGTGACACACACATCACTCAGTCTAGAAGAAGCCTGTGCCCTGAGCCTGGTCCTGACAGAGCTTGAGGAAGTTTCATCTTCTCGCTGTCCACCACACGCCTCCATTGTATACTTGGACTCTAGCCCGGTGTCCACTTCCTTCAGTGGGAGCCCAGCCCCAGAACCCTGAAGTCAGGTCATATTCTTCGGTTGGGGACATGACTATGGCCACTCAGACCTCTTTTCAGGAATGAGAAGTGTGAAGTCCCCTCTTGCTGGAGGTTTTGGTAGTAGATATCTCTGAGGACTACCACCATTGAAAAAGCCACCTCACTGAAGCTTTGTCCTTCCCTGGTCCACCTCCATCCTCAGATGATGACAAAGGCCTGGCCCTCTGACAGAGGCTACCTTATATACTGTCCATGGAATGTAAATTAGGATAGCCACTGTGAAACTGGTATGGAGTTTTCTCAAAAACCTGAAATTGGAACTCTGATATGACCACCTCTACACTCCTGACTCTGTACCCAAAGGAATCAGAGTCAGCGTACCGTAGAGATATCTGCATAGCCATGTTTGTCACGACACAGGCCACAATAGCCAAGGTAGGGAACCAGCTGGATAAAGAAAATGTGGTATAGATACACAATGGAGTGTTATTCAGCCAGAAAAAAGACTGAAATCAAATCATATGTAGGAAAATGAATGGAACGAGAAACTACATAATAAGTAAAATAAACCAGACTTAGAAAAGCAAGTATTGCATGGTTTCTGTCATATGTAGGCTCTAGGGAAAAAAAGAGAGAGGTGACATGAAAGTAGAAGAGGAACAATTAGAGAAGAGAAAGGGGACCTGGAAAAGGGAAAGGGGAGAGTAAGGAAATATTGCAGGGTATGTATGATCCAGGTATATAATATGCATATAGGAAAGTGTCACAATGAAGCATTTTGTTCTGTATAATTCATATGCACTAATAAAAAAAAGTAAAAGCCCAGCTCTCCCTTTCCAACCTGGGTCACCTGAGACAGGCCCTCCCAGCATCAGTGCTCTCTGTAAGGTTGGCTGAGGCCTCCCTCAAGGCTGGATGTCAGCTCACCTTCCCCCTCTACTCACTCCTGCTTCCTTCCCTCCTTTCTTCCATAAACACTGAACCAGAGAGCACACCTGAACCAACATCCTGCACTCTATTAGCAATTTCAGAGTTTTTTCTGAGAAATCCAACCCGTAACACCTTCCTGATCCCTACTTAATGGGCATGACTCTCTCCAGGTACCAGTCCTGTGATGTCCTCCCTTCCCCGGGCCACACTGCCTGGGAGGCTGACACAGGTAGGATGCCCCTTTTCTCCTGAGCCACTATCAAGGAGTGATGCCCTCTTTTCTGGACCACTGCCTTGGAGGCTCTTGCAGTTCCCCTAAGCTGTAATCACAGCATCTCTGATGACCGCAGCTAGGTCAGTTGCCAACTCTTCCTCTAAGATTGTCCTCCTTCCCCCTTACGCTGGTATCTCCTCTTTAAAATTCCTCAGTCAGAGAATCCCAAAATCTGATGATGGGTAAGAGGAGTACAAATAAGAGCATATTCCATCGTTCTCTCCCATGTATCTCTTTCTCTCCTTGCCCTTGTTACTACTTGATGGGGGCTCCATTATCTGTCCTTGCTTGGCCGGTGGCTATTCCCCCTTAACTGGCCAGCCTGTCTGCCCTTGTCCCTCTGCTGTCCTCCTCCACCCTGCAGTCAGAGGAATCATTCCACTCACATTTGTTCATGTCCTTCCTTTTCCTAAAATACTCCAGCAACTTCTTATACCCTGTAGGACCCAGCCCAGCCCAGACACTTAGCAGAACATGGGTGGCCCTCTGCAACCCTAGCACTCCTTCCTCTGCAGCACCTGCAGGCCAGCTTTCCTCTGTGTCCTGCATACCGCAGCTCCTGCCTGCTTCCAAGGATTTGTCCAGGCAGCTCCCTCTGCCTAGAATGCTGTACTCCAATTTCTTCACTGGCTGAACTTTACTCATCCTTCCACATTCAGACCAATTGTCAAGCTTTGCAGGAAGCCTTTTTCTGAAGCTCTGGGAGAAGACCCCCCTTAGATGATCTCGTGAGTCCCCATGGTCCCTGCTTACCTTAGTGTCTTGGTTACTTTTCTCTGATTGCTGGGACAAAATATCTGATGCCCAAAATTAAGGAAGGAAAGGTTTATTTCACTTACAGTTTGTGGAGGTTTCAATCCGTACTTGGCAAATTATAAGGCAGAGTGGCACATGGCAGAGAGCTGCATCTCAGGGCGGCAGCACACAGCTAAGCCTCAAGCACACACCAGGGCGGAATCGGGGAGGAATGGCCTCAAGCACTCTTTTCCTCTCCCTTACATATGCAAACTATCCACCCCAGGGTGGGTGTAGCTTTCACACCCACAATCATTCAACTCTAATAGCCTGCCCATGGTCACATGAGGCTTTGGAGGGGACACACAGACATAAACCATGACACTTAGTACTGGATGTGTGTTTACTTCCTAGGTACGGGAGTCCTCTGAAGGCAGTGAGTGTGTTTTCTTTGTGCCTGTGTCTTCAGCACCTGACACAGTGCCTGGTCTAGAGCAGGCACCTTCACAGCACCCAGCCCGAGGCTCTTGATTTATGGTGCTGCACTAGTTTGTGAAGTATTATTTCAATTTAAATTGTTACAAGCAATGTGCGAGTGAACCAATTTAATTATAGCCCCACTAAAGTTGGGTATTGTTAGTCTTAAATTTGATGGCTATGAAGTGCTCGGTATTGTTTTGATTGCATTTTTTATAGATATTGGGATTAAACACTTCCCCATGTGTGGTGCTGATTAATAGCATTTCTTCTTGTGTGGATTATATATTTCTCTCCTTACCTTTGCATAATAACCCACAGTCTCACATCACTGTCTTGACTGACTCAGGAACATGAGCCATGTGTCTGAAAATATTTCTCTATGGTTCTAGGGCTTTTTTTCTTTTTAAACAATAGTTTTTTTTTCTTTCACTTTGTTCCTGACTAGAATCACGTAATAACTAGTCAAAAACATGGACTCCTGGGTTTAAATCTGATCTGTGCTTTCCCAATGGAACTGGGATTTTCTCAAAGGCCCCAGATGACTGCTGCAGCCACGATGCCCTTGGGAATCACCGGCCACCCAGCTCTGTAGTGTGTGTGCTTCTGCAGGGCCAGGTACTTGGGATCCAGAGGAAGAATAAAGAGGGACTGTATTGCTGCACTAGGACACTTAAGGAACCTATAGGAGAGCAAGGAGCATTCTTATTCTGCAGAGCTCCAGACTGAGAACCAGCAGGAAGGGGCAGTAACGCCACAGAGGCAGCTTTGGGTCAGCAGATGTGGGAGCGCGATGAAGACTTCTGTTACACAGCACAAGGAATAGCTGCCTAGCAGGCTGTGGTGAGGGTCTTGACACCAGAAACAACAAGGGCTCTACCACAGAACAGGCAGAAGCTGCCTGCAGTGAAGCAAGCAGGGCTGATATTCTTGGGCTTGGGATCTGGGCATCTTGGCTGAAGCTTTTCTAAGGCAAGATTCTATGACCTTTTTATAAGGGGAAGATATGAAAGGAAGATAAGTATGCCTATTTTCCTCCCACTTAAAAAAATCTACCATTTATTTAGTATCTATCTATCTATCATCTCTTTATCATTTATATCTCTTTATTATCTATTTATCTATCATCTGTTTATTTATATATTTATTGTTTTTTTTTTCCGGTACCGGGAATCGAACTCACGACCTTGTGCTTGCCAGGCAGGCACTGTGCCTCTGAGCTAAGTCCCCAGCCCCCATCTATTTATTTATCATCTATCAATTAAGTTACAAGTTTCCAGCAAGGATGATACCCAGGTAGAAAATTTCCAAGAAATACAGAAATTGGTTTTAAGTTTATCTCATGAACAGTGACCAGCCAGTTCCCACTTGCATGTACATTCTCTTGTCTCCCTATCTTCTTGATTTTCTTCTGTGTTCCAGAAAGCAAGAAGCATAATGACAAAGGCCAGAGGGGGCTGGCTCCTGAAAGGGTGACAGGTCAGTCTAAGTCAGAGGGTGACCTCCCAAATCTAATGTGTGCTTGGGTCTCCTGGTGTGTATGTGGGGCTTGGGCTTTAAAATCCTTGTGGCTGAGGTAGTAACTTCCCACACTGTTTTTACCAGGTGAGTTCAAGTCCCCTGTAGCCTCACTTTCTGGGCTGCTTTCCTTTCTGTCAACTTTTACTTGGATGCACTGATTGTTCCATTACAAGTACTCTCTCATCCCTGACCCAAATCTGTGCCAATGGAAGCAGGGAGGGTACCTGTTGTTCCCACAGGTCCCCATCCTCCTCCCGAGTGGGTGGGCCTACAGTGGCATCAGCTTCCTTGTTAGTCAGAGATGGGAACCCCCACTAATGGCCACTGGGAACCCCCTGTTGTGCTCTGGAAATGTTCCCTTCAACCTTCCCATCCTCTAGCAGGATGCCCAGTTGAGATAGTGATTTTTCTCTTCCTGAGTCTCAGTGAAACTTGATGGCTCTAAGCTCATGTAACTGGCTGGGGTCTGGTTCTGCTTCTAAATTCCCACCAAGTGCCTCCCTCTCAGTAGGCCAGCTTCAGTCCCTGGGTCAGACCATTAGATATTGATGGTTGCTCCACCTGGACATCATCTATTTCCACTTATGACAAAAGCTCCAGGATACAGCGTTATGCCAGGCATGTAGGAGGAGCTGAATAAATAAACAGTAACCATTCGAGGGCAATGGATATTGCAAAGATAGATGGTAATCAACTGCTTCCAAAGCCAGATGATTTAATACATTTTCATTGTTTATTTTCACCCAAACCTAACCTGTTAGAGAAAAATGTGGATGATTTTCTTAGATTTTAAAAGGTACCAGAAATCTTAATTTAACATGCTGGAGGTCTTTAACTTTCAGAAAACTTAACCCAGTGTTACTTTTCTGTCATTGCTGAGACAAAATACCTGACACCCATAGTTAAAGAAGTAAAGATTTATTTAGTTCACAGTTTGTAGAGGTTTCAGTCCATAGTCGGCTGGCTCCAAAGCAGGGAGGCACATGGCAGAGGGCAACAGTTCATGGCTGCAGAAGACAGCAAAAAAGCAAAGGGTGGGGAAGAGAACCTCTTTTCCTCCTTTATATTATATGCAGGTTACCCGCCCTAGGGCAGGTGTAGCACTCACACCCTTAATCCTAGCATTAGACCATGAATCAATCACAAACTCTAGATTCAGCCACCTCTGAAAATTCCACCCTCTGTGACTGTGTGAGGCTTTGGGGGGACATCCAGACACAAACCATAACACCCAGACACTCGATATACCAACCCAAATTCTGCTCACATTTCTTCTATTTGGGTGGGATGTGTCCTTCCATTCACTTTTGGGGATATGTAAAATTTAATAATTTTATAACAAATGAATTAAAGCCATCTTTGCTTTTCAAAACCAGAATCTATCCAGATAGTTATTTGGAAGCACCCCTACTCTGACATCATCAAAGGGATTCAGATGCTCTTTGGAGGGATTTCAAATCTAAGAGTTCACTTTTTAAAAACGAAATGTTGCTGTTGTTTCTCTACGGGCAAGCAATCACTTTGGTAAAAAAAATAAAGGAGGACACCAGTGGTCAGGCACGAAGTGAATATGAACCTGAACTGAGAAAGTGCAAGGGTCTCCCCTTCCTGCCATGTGCTCTTGGGCCGTGAACCAGGAAAGCCCTGGAGGCCCCATTCCAGGAGATTAGCTCGTTCTCCAGAACACATGCATTCCCCCTACTGGAGCGGGACTGCTCTGGATTTTTAGCATTCTCTTCTCATGGCCTCTCTGATGGATGGAGGTGTGTCTTCAGTCCTCACTCCCAGATTCATAGGCTGGAGATTCATCCCCATGTGGCTGTATTTTGAGACATAGCATTATAGGGTTAATTTCAAGGTTAAATGAGGCCAGAATGGTGGCTGCAGTAGGACTGGTGTCCTTACAAAGAGGAAGAGATGCCGGAAGGCTCTCTCCGTGCATGTGGAGAGGAAAAGCCAGTCGTGAGCTAGGAAGACAGTTTTCATCAGAAACTGAACTTGCTGGCACCTTGGTCCCAGATTTCTGGGCCCCTGAACTGTGAGAAATAAACGGCTGCTGTTTAAGAGAGTCTATGGGATAGTGTTATGATAGCTCAAGTGCACTAATATAACCTTCTTATGGATTTTCTTTTCCAAGGACAGTATATTCATTGCTTATGGCTGTCCTAAAAAAAAAATCATCATAAATTTGGTTGCTTGAAACAATAGATGTTTGTTCTTCCACAGTGCCTGAGGCCATCAGGGTTACATTCCTCCTGAGGCCTCCACAGAACTCCTCCTCGCCCCTCCACTTTCAGTGACTCCACTGGCTCATGGCACCATTACTCTAATCTCTGCTCCCACCTTTGCATGTTCTCCTCACCCTCCATCTGTGTCTTATTATTTATAAGTACATTTATCATCGACTTTAAGGCTTGCCCAGATAATCCAGGATAATGTTATCTCCAGATCTTAAATTATATCCCCTTCTGTTTTCCCCCCAAATAAGGTCACATTCACCTCTTCTCCAGAAAGGATTAGGACATGGTTGTATTTTGGGGGCTACCATTCATCGCACTCTAGGCAGCCTATTCTGTGTAGTACAAATGATGACCGACATATGTATGTTTCTTGATGGATAACCAGGCCCTTCAACACATATGAGCTCATGTGACCTTGAAAATGCTGGGAGAGGTCATTCTTATGATCATCTCTGTTCTGTCGGGGAGGCAAAGGAGTTAAGTGATTTGTTCAAGGCCACAGAATGAAAAAAAAAAACAAACCATGAAGCTGCATTTGAATTTAGGGTTTTGATTTTTTGGCTCTAAATTTCATGTTCTTTATACTCTGCCCTACTGGCTTTCAATCCACATAAAGAAATGAAGATGATAATTTTCATTAAGTTAAGAAGTGTAACTGTGAACCATGTTGAATGCTTACTCTGGGCCTGGCCTTGTGCCAAAAATTTTATTTGTGTTATCTCATTTAA
Source organism: Chinchilla lanigera (assembly GCF_000276665.1). Taxonomy (NCBI): domain Eukaryota; kingdom Metazoa; phylum Chordata; class Mammalia; order Rodentia; family Chinchillidae; genus Chinchilla; species Chinchilla lanigera. Next base: position 20,746,683 of record NW_004955419.1, on the reverse strand, counting down.
TTTTCATAAGTGTGAATAGTGGGTGCTATCATGATGTCCATTTTACAGGGGGAGAATCTGAGGCATAGAGAGTTGAAATTAGTTGCCTAAGGTCCCTAGAGTGGCAAGGAGCAGAGCTACAATTAGAACTCGTGTTCATCTCAGCCTAAAGCCCCAAAACTTAATCTCGTTAGAGGCTTCCTTGACAGGGTGATGTAGTGCCTTGAAAAACATACTTCCAGAGTCTTAATACCTGGGCAAGACATACTTACGGAACTTACGGGAAGGTTAAATGTAAACGCTCCTAAGACACTGCTAGATCAGTCTAGTAGAAAACAAATGGTTACTATAATTATTATTGCAGGTGGGGAGTCACAGGTGGTCTGGAGAGCCTCCCTGGCCCTCATCTAGCACAGTGATCCCAGCTCAGGATGCAGGAGAGGAGGCCTGCAAACTTCCCATCCCATGAGCACAGAAGGCGGCGTTGTCCTGGGTGATTTTAAGGAAGGCAGTTTTGCATCTATCACATTTCTGGTTGCAGGGGCGTGTCGTTTACTGGCGCAAGGCGACTGTGTGCACATTTAACAAATAAGGCGTGAACAGCTGAGAGCTACTCCCTCACCTCTAGACTTCCCGGGAGGTTAGCCTAGAAACCCCACGACTAATGGATAGATTTGCTAGGAGTGTTCAGTAACAGCTGCCCAGGTCTCTTGGAGAAGAATTTTTAGGAAAAATTGACTTCTTGAAGAAGATTATAGTATGTCACAAAGAGATAACAGTGGATATGAGGTAGGGGTAAGTGAATGTTTTATTTCACTTTTCCCCATTTTTGATTTTTTACTCTTTTATATCTTAACTTGAATCACATCTGTTACCAGGTCTTAGGCAAATACTAGAAGAAATGATACTATCTAAAATTTGTAAAGGTGTACAATATATAGGTCCTTTTAGTTGATGTAATTTCATTTAATCATCAGAATGACTTATTATTCCCATTTTATAGATGATATTACTAAGAACCGGGGAAACTAATTCCCAGGATATTGACTTAGGGAGCTGAAGAATCAGGGTCACAGCTCAGATCTTCTGAGTCCAATTTCCATGTAGATACTTAGTACCTCAGCAGTGCTGGCAAAAGGCAAAGTTTGGGACATCAGCTTCACTTTTCCTTTGGAAACTTCTCTTCCTGTTAACTTTCTCACCTTACAAGCACTAGCAGACCCGAAGGGGACATCTGCCTCTTATGGTACCTGTGATGGTTCTCATCTACCCCAGGCTTCTGCTGAGTGTGAGTAAGGCAATTCATGGGCACTGTGCACACGATAACCCTGCAGAGTTTGTGCATGCATGTGCGTGTGCGTGTCTGTGTGTGTGTGTGTGTGAGTCTGTGTGTGTGTGTGTGTGTGTGAGTCCATGTGCATGTGCGTGTGAGTATGTGCGTGTGTGTACTTTAGTATCTCATTACTACTCTGAGATTCTGGATCTGGAACTGGCCCACTCGCCTCTCTCCAGCAGAGCACAGGTACAGGTGGAATTATCTCTTCAGCTATGCACTCACTGCTCTTGCGCACTACAATCTGAGCTTCAGGAGCGGAAGACTGGGTGCTTGGTGAATGAGCATTTTCTGACTTACACTGTATTGTCCTGCAGCCCTGACTGCTCTGGCTTTCCTGAGTGGAGGAGCAGGGCTCGCCTCATCTACCCGTGTAGCTGAATTGGATCCTATGCTCGGAGAGGCCCCGAGTCTGTCTTAATGCTCTGCTGCTACTGCTTTGAAATTCATAATCATTTTGGCATAAAAAGGCCAGTAAATCACGTAGCTGCTCTTGTGAAGGAGACGTCTCTGTCTCAAACTTTTTCAACCAGAAGCCCCATCAGCTCCAAAGCCTGCTTGTGCTTTCGAAGGTGTACATCTAAGCAGAGGGACAGAAATAGTGTTTTTTTTTTTTTTTTTTTTGGTTTTTCTCCGGTACCGGGAACCGAACTCACGACTTTGCGCTTGCTGGGCAGGCGCTTTTGCCGCTGAGCTAAATCCCCAGCCCCCAGAAATAGTGTTTTTACTTGCTCAGTCTTTATTATTTCTGCCTTTTGTACCATAATTAGGAAAATATCCCTCACCTGTCCAAGATGATAGGAGTATCTGTGTCTGTTTCTTCAGTTACTGGATTTATTTTCAGTTATCCACTTACCAAAGACTTCAGATAAGCACTGGCTATTGCCAACCAAACAGTTATTAATTTGCTCAAGAAAAATAATAGTACAGGTCTGCCAAGGTAAGAACACAGTGGTCTGGCCTGCTGAGCGCTGGGGCTAATTCAAGGATGGGCCGGCCAGGTTGAATTCAGGCCAGGTGCTAACCTAGATTGCCAAGGATGAGCCCTCATTTCTGGCATTGCTTTACCACCTTCATTCCTCCTGGGCAAAGACAGATGTGTTGAATTAGAGGATGCTATTTAGAGTGAGAGGGTCTTGGTTTGAATATCATTTGCACCAGCCTGTACAATTTGTGGAAAAGTGACATAAAAGGACGAGCAAGGAACAAGGTCTCTGCCCTCTTGGAGCTTACAGCCTAGGGGACAGAGTGGGCAGGCGCAAATTACCAAACAGCACAAATAGGTAATTATAAGCACTGCTGTGTGTTATGATAGAAAATTACAGGGAGAGAGGTCTGGGGGCAATAAGGCATCCAGAAGGAAGAGACCCTTGAAGATAGAGGGGAAGGAGGAGCTTATCGTACTGAGGGGTGGCAATGAGGGAGTAAAGGACACAGACCCTGACCCAGGAGAAGGCAAGGATAATTTGAGGAATGGAAAACAGCCAGTAGTGAATGGAAGCCAAAAGGAGCAAGGGGTGATCAATGAGCCTGGAGGGGGAGGTGCAGGGGACAAAGCAGAGACTAGAATTTAGGCTTCTGCCCTTAGATATGAAGTCATTGGGGTCATTAAAAGACTTTAAGCTCTGTTTTCTTAAAACCGATGTGTCTACACGATGGAGGGTGGATTGATCGGGAAAAGAAGTGGGAAGTGGGTCCAGTTAGGGGGCTGTGCCCGTGGCTCAGGCAACAGCTAAGGGGAGTCTGGCTTTGGTAGTCCATCAGAGGGACATTAAGAAGGGAGAGCTCAGGGCTGGTGGCAGATTATTTGTGCTGCAGTGACATAGGGGTGAGATGAGATCATGTGTGCAGCACTTAGTAATTGTTAGTTTCCTCCTTTGTCCTTGAACTTGGGCTTCTGAGGCCCTTGGACATCCTCGTGGAGATGTCATCCTGGAGCTCCTGCTGGCCAGGGAGATCAGAAGTATGACCTCCACCTGCTAGATTAGATGCCTTTGCTGTTGGTGCTCACTTTGTTGTGGGAGCTTTTGGACTGATGCCCCTCTCCGCCTTTGTTGAGATTATCATGAACCAAAATCCTCAAGTCTTTGTCTTCACGCTGCCGAGGCACATCTCTGCTGTCATGTAATTGTCCAAAACTCTAGGGCAAGGGTGAGAAGAAACGGTGTGCAGGCAGGTGAAGCTACCGAGGAGAAGAGTTCCGATGAACGGGCCTTATGGTGTCTGAGCCGTGGAGTGAGCAGTGGCTGCCTCCGCAGAGCAGGAGGGTGGAGGGGCTTGTCTTTCCCTATGTGATATCTGGAAGGAAGGAAGTTGCAAAGGAGGCCACAGAAGAGGAAGGAGCTCAGCCTCGGGACATGCTCATATGTGTCTATCCTGTGTGCTCAGACCTGTGTGCCTATAGCATGTGCAGCTGCATGCTTATGAATGCATATGTAATTGTGTTATGTCTGTGTGCTTGCATGCTTGCGCTCAGGTCTGCTTGTGCAAGCTTGGTTCTGTGTACACACAGATGTATTTGTGTGTGTGAGATGCGTATTTGTGTGTGTGTGTGTGTGTGTGTTTGTGTGCGTGCGCACATACCATGTATCTAGGTACTGTATCTCCCTGTTGTTTGCTTGCAGGAGCTGTGGGCCTAAGCAGCCCCACCCCCAGAGTCACACATGCCCCTGACTGCCAGCAGGTGGCCCCTGAGCACCATGTGCTGGGCTTTGGGGACAGGGTCAGCTGTGTTCCTCCAGCCATCTCTTTCTTCAGAGATTCCTGTGTGAAGACTGTAAGAGCTCTGCTCTGGCCTCTTGGGGCTTTGTCCTCGAGGCTCTGCCTAGCCTTGTTCCACCTTCAGACCACACAGAAGAAAGGCAAATCCAGTAATCAGGAGGATTGGTCTTAGGAAAAACTGCTGACTTGTATAAAGGTCCTGAGAGTGGCGGGGCTTGCCTTCATGTGAGATTTCAAATACTTGTGGTGTTCCTGGTTCTATGCCAGGCTCTTCTGGGGAGATGCTGGCCAGACAGATGAAAGCAGGCAGCAGGCACATGGGTAAGCCCCAGGCCTGGGCTGAGGCTGGAATGGGTGTGATTTGAGGATGCAAGTTGTTCCATCTGGTCCATAAAGGAGACGAGAGTGGGTCCAGGAATGCCTGCTCACCCCGCTTGTAGAAGCGAAGGAAAACAGGCAGAAGTTGCTTCCCTTTCTTAAAAGGAGGGGGTGCACCACTTATATCTCATAGAGAGAGAGCCCAAATATACATCGAGTCTTTATTTGATCGTGATTACTTGGCTTCAAGTTAGCCAGAAAGGCTTGCGAAGGAAACCAGAGACTCACCTGGATTTGACCACCCTATGTGGGTTGCCCAAATGCTGGAGAGATCCCTTCATCCATTCTGCTGCAGCTAATTATTGTCTAAGTTATCTCCCATGTGTGGCTGTGAGTGGCCAGGGGCCTGGTCAGCTTGGTTCTGGATCTTTGGTGCCCAGTGCAGGGCTGAGCCAGGGTGAGCACTTGCTGATGACTTCCTGAGCAGGGGCAGTGGAGGGGTGGAGTGCCTGGAATGCCTCAGAGGAGCGGGGTCATGGTAAGAGCATTTGGGGTCATGGAAGGGATAGGTGGAGCTCACAGCTCAATTTTGACCAGATGTGCTCTGGTTAAGTTAGAGGAAGCCCAAGGGAGATTGAACTTCTGAGTAGGAAGCCAGGTTAGAGCTTTGTAGACTGTCTGCACTGGAATATGGTCCTTTGATGTTTACTCTTTCTAGCAGGCCATGGGGGGTGGGCTGTGGATGAACCTCAGGTTGGCCAGGGCTAGTGGGAAGGAAGTGGAGAGAAGCACTGGGGAAGACTGGGCTCAACCTCCCTTCAACTGAAACAACTGATCTTTTTATTTTGAGAACAAATATGAGTTCATTTGAGAGCATTTATTGAGCGCCTATTGTTTGTAATCCGTGGTTCTAAATTCTAGTGCTTTTTGGAGAACATGGCATATGCACTCCATTCTCTCTTGTTGGTTGTATTCTAGTAGGGAGATAAGTAAGCAAATAAGTGGACAAGCTAACTTTGGGTGCTCAGTGATAGGAATATAATAAAACAGGACACGCAAGAGGATGACCTGGGAGCTACTTAGATTGGGTGGTCAGAGTTAGCTGTCTGAGGAGGTGGCTGCGGAGCTGAGGCCTGAGTGATGATGAGAAGAGCATTCCAGATAAGGTTTTGTTTGAAGAAAAGGCTCTGAGGAAAAATATGAAAATCACCCAGTTAGTCTTATTTTATTTATATTCATTTATTTAAATTTTGAAAGTAATACATATTCATTGAAAGAATTTCAGATCTTATTAATGTATATGAGGCAAAATGTGGAGAAGCAGCTCCACTCCTCTGCATCTCCTCTCCCTTTCATCTCCCCAAACCCCAGTTCTACTTCATGGAGAGAATCTCTTTATCAGGACAGAGGTAACTTTCCAGTTTCTCTCTGTGCCTTTCCAAATATGTGTTTTAATTACCGATTGATCTTTAATTGCTTGTCTCATAGGACGTTCAAGTTAAATCCAAAGTGGGACTCTGGGTTCTCTTCCTCTCCCAGGATTTCTCATCTTGGTGTATGGCACCAGCATCCAACACAGCTGCCCAAACCAAAGGCCTGGGAGGTGTCCTCAATTCCTTCTGTGCTGGCAGACCACAGGTCCAGCCCCCTAGCCAGTCCTGCCGACTCTACCTGCAAAGTGTGGCCTGTATCTGGACACTTGCTCGTGTTCTCCACTGTGTCCAGCCTGGTTGAAGCTGTTAGCACATCTTGCTGGGACCTCCCAACTGCTCTCCTTCCCCGATGCTATTTTCTTAATTCATTCTCCAGCAGCCTCACCACAGATGTGGTCATGTCCCTTCTTGTTTAATACCCCAGTGGCTTCCCATGATCCTCAAGAAGCAAACCCAAACTCTTCATCCCAAGTCTAAAATTCCAAACCCAAATACTGGGCCCCTGTGGTCTTCTCCAGCGCCATCTTGTCCTGTCCTCTCCTTACTCATTACCCTTCATCCGTTCTGGGCTTTCTGTCCCCGTCTCCCTCCTTTCGTGCCTGAGGGATTGAAATGTACAGGGCTTGTTCTTTCTCATTATTCTGACTTGAGCTCCTGTCACCCTCCAGAGAGGCCTCCTCTGCACTCTCCCTCTACCCTCCTTCCTCCTTCCAAGTCTGCCACATTATTGGATTCCATATTTCATTTCTCCTTCAATACTTCAGTTACCAAAACTTATCTCGCTTATTTGTTTCCTTGTTTATTGCCTGTCTCCTCTGCTTTCTTGGAATGCATACTCCATCAGGGCAGAGATCTTCACTCCTACCTTGTTTTGGCTCTACTGATGTGTAAATAAAATTGTTTCCAGATTGTTGCTAATGAACAAGGCTCTAATGAACATCCTTGTACATGCATCTTTTGGTAATTGTGTAAAGATTTCTGTAGGACAGATTCCTCAAAGTAGAATACATGGTTCCAAGATGATGTGTCTGAAAGGGCAGGAAACTGCTCAAAAGGAAAAACAACTGGGATGAGGGAAAAAGAAAAGAAAGAAGGGGGAAAAATATGTATATATACATATATATGCATATGTACACACACACAAGACAGCTAACATCGTTATACTACTGACTTTGATTGCTCTGTTGAAATGAACAGTTAATGTTTAAGTGCATGATCAATCTTACATGTCTATATTTGTTTATCTGAGTATCCAAATTGAGGATATCAATATGTAATACAATAACAATTGTTAATTTCCTATCACCTTGTCTGACATTCTGTAGTGCTTTTATTGTTTCTGTGTTATTTTCTAAGTGTATGTGTGTTTGTTAAGATGTTTTCATTCTTTTATCTTTAAAATGAAAAAAATAAAATTTGATATTACAAATTACTGTTTAATTACTGTACCTATACTACCATCAACTTTGATTGAGCATACTTTTCTCTAGATCCTTGTCAACTATGGATAATAGATATATTTTCCTTTTTTAAAACCTATTTTATAAGCAAAAATCAACTATTTTTAGTTTACATTTTGATATCATTTTTGATCATTTGTGCCTTTTCTTTTGAGTAATAAACACATTGCTGATCTTACCCACAATATGAATTTGTGTGCAAGAAAAAAGGATAGTTAACAAGTTGACAATTACCAATGTGTGCCACATATGATTTGGAGATATATATATATATATATATTTCTTTTTTTTCTGGCTGTTTATTTTATTGATTAATTAAGAACACTTTTGTGGAATTAATCTTTGTTATATATACATATTATCAATATTATCTGATTTCTTTACTTTCCAGTATTAATGCCTTTGAAAAATAGAGAAATGTCTTTAAATTTTCATTTCTTTTATTGTGAAAATAGCATGTGTACCTGTAAAATTTTTAAGAATCTATGAAAAGTGATTCTCCCAGTATAATGAGGTAAACTTGTGTATCTTTTCAACAATTTGTTTATATGTTCACTTGTCATTCTGTTTAACAGTAATTCCTCCAGAAAATATTTATAAGTTATTTATATTTCCAGTAGATTTTTACTGGTTGTCTAGTAGGATCTTGGAATTGTACTAAGTATATAAAAAGGATGGCACATAAATATTACATATTTCTTAGGAAGATATGCTGTCTTCATTTTTACATTTCAGAAGCTCCCAGTACTAGCGTATATATATCTACTTCATTGTTTTCAACTTTTACTCATTATTCTTTTTATATGTATAACAAAAATATTCAATCAGATCCTTTTTAAATTTTTTTTTCAATCAGATCGTTACTGATGGACATTTACACTGTTTCCTGTGGGTGTGCCATTACAAACAAGGACACAGTGTAGTTCTATCTTTGCAGACATGTGCAAATATATCTGTAGCACAGACTCCTAAAATGGAATTGCATTTTAAGTTTGATAGACATTGCCAAATTGTCCTCCAAAACTGTTCCAATTCACACTCCCATCAAATGTGTGAGAGTACCCATTTCTCTACTTTATTTGCAAGCCTGGAGATTATCAGTCTTAATTTTTTGCAAACATAGTAGGCAGACAATGGCATTTCCTTGTTTTATTTTACATTTCTCTAATTAGGAGTGAGGCTGAAAATCTTTTTAAAAGCTTACTGATCACCTGTGTTTTTCTGTGAATTATCTGTCCGTGTTTCTTATTCTTTATACTAGCTTGTCTTTTAAAAAAATTTTTAAAATTGGTTTGTAAATTCTATCTTCTATGTATAGTTAAGGCTTATAACCTTGTATATTATATGTGCTGCAAATATTTTCTTCCAAGTTGCCTTTAGTTATTTTTAATAGTGTTTATGGTAGAACCACACCTTTTTGATGGAGAAGAACATGAAAGTTTCCACTCAGAATACTTTTCTTAATGTCTTACTATGGATGACAGAACCTATATTTAGGTAGGTTTCTTTTTTGCTTTTTTTTCTAGCCAAAATTCTTAGAAGACTATGGAAGAATCCTGACCTACTGGTAAGGAGGAGTCTTTTGCTGGTTTTGCTGTTGTCAACTTTCTCGTCTTGACAGAACACCTGTTATAGCTGAGATCTAGATGTCCCTGAAATCCCATGTACTCATAGTTGGGGTTTTTGGAAGATGATTGGATTACTGGGGCTTATGGCTGATTTATTGTTAGGAGATGGGCCTGGTGGGAATAGGTAGTTCACCGAGCGCATGGCTGGGAATGTTTTATCTACCTCCTCAGCACTTCCCTTCTTGCTCTCTTCTTCTGTGGTGCCATGACACGAGCAGCTTCTCCTCCTCCAGGCTCCTGGCCATGCTGTCCTGCTGTGAAGCCAGCTGACCAGGGACTGAAATTTCTAAAAACTCAACCAAAATAAGTCTTTCCTCCCTAAGCTGTGGGTGTTAGACATTTTGTCTCAGCAACGAACAAGAATGACTAAGATAGAACCTCACTACTGGTTTACGTATCTTCCTACAGACGAAAGTATTTCGTTTCATTCAAACTGTTAGGCCTTCATGTCTTTTTCTTACTTAAAATTATATTACATAAAAGGCTGGAGGGCTTTTATTCTTTGGTTTAGATCATCACTTTAACAGCTACTCAGGGGAGTCCTTATGATTCAGTGGCAGTGATTCAGGGGCCAGCATTGAGGTGTGAGCTAAATGGATAGGCCAAGGCTCCCACACTTCTTCAATCTGAAGCACAGCCATCAGGATTCTACATGATCCCACTCAAAGGAACCAGTGCGTTCTATGCTTTAGCCATCTTGAAAACTGCTGCTCTAGAGCAGGCTCGTCATTTTTGAAAGGCTGGGAAGCTCTGGGGGCTTCACTGCATGGCTTTTCATATTACAACCTCTCCCTCCCCTTTTAATAGGAGGCCTGTCTTGAAGCTCTGTGGTAACACCCTAGATAGATGCTCATGGGTATTCACAAAGCAGATTTTGATGATCAGGTGATTGTGACATCATTCTCTCTCTTTCTGTCTCCTACTCAGTGATAAGATTTAATAATATTTCTTATTTTTTGAGCAACATTTATTCATGTCTGCTCAAATACATGAATGCTCCCATTTCAATCAAGAAATTTATGTGGGGAAAAAAGGTACAGTAAGGCAGGAATTGAGTAGAGGGTCTTTTCTTATTTCATTCATCTAAGAGGAACAATAATCTGTAGCAATTGTGAAGTTTTGTTGTAGTCAGAAAGCCAAGCCATGGAGCCAATGCCAATCTCCTTTTAACAGATGCCCAAGGTAGCTTTGCTTTAGGCTAGGTTAATTCAGCAGCTCAACAAAGTCAAAGATTCCTTGCATTTGGTACAGTATAGTCTCTGTGGCTTGCAAGTTATGCACAAATATAATAGTGAACGAAATTTTTCCTGCTGGTAGACCCTGCACCAATCTCTTTTCAAGACTGAGGAAATCTGTCAAAGTCCCTTGAGATGATTCTCTCCTGTCTCATTTACCAGAACTGAAACACATGCCCGCTCCTTAACCAGTCACTACCAAAGGAATGGGATTAGTCCGACCTATTACAATCTGCTTAAGAGTTTATCTTGAACAGGAGAGAGGGTCACCTTCCTTGACTATTGGTTACCTGGTCTAAGAGAGGGTATCGTTAATAAGGAAGGGGGAAATGGAGAGGCAACCAACAGTGTTTGCTTGGATGTTGCTTTTATTTTAATTATTTGCATTTTTGTAAAACATTAACATGATTATTGTTGGGGCAATCTGATCCAGTATTTTGGGGTTTTACAGTTCATTTCAAATGATTGTAATAAGAAAGAGTGTGCATATGTATGTATATTAAATCTGTTCCACTTCTGGAAGAGGCACTTAGTAGAAAGGAGATTAGAACTTTGTTGTTGTCAGCACAATTGAGCATTCAACAGACTGCATCGTTTGTGTCAAGAAAGAAAATTGGAGATATATTAGAAGCAGAACTAGGTGTACGGTCCTTTTATGACTTCATCATTCTTTGTTCTTTGAATATTTAACACACACTATCCGATTTTAGAATCTCATCTGTTTGAATTTGCATCCATTTAGTTTGACAACAAAACTATCATTTATTAACAAGAAATTTAGTTAATTAACAAATTGCTGTACTTTTTAGACTGAAAGGAGCTTGGACATGAAGATGATGGAATAGTGCTCTCTGATTCCAGATATTTTTCCCCATTAAATGAAGTCATGGCTTTGGTTTTTCTTTTTAAAGATGAAAATGTACAGGCTTGGTATGTGGACTGGTTGGTGAACAACCTCGATTGTGCTCAAGGTGTATTACATCTGCCTCTGACAGCTGGCTGTGTGGCAGAATAAGGTTGCAAGATACAGATTCCCATTGACAGAATGAAACTGTATGTTCTGACTAGAGCCACTGCTGCTCTCTGAAGACTCTGGAAATCTAGTTATCACATACAGTGCAGACTGTTCATGGCTTGGTAAGGGTAATAAGTGCTGTGCCCTGGGTCAGGACACACCTGGTACCCAGGGATCACCACCGGCACCTGAGAACATGAATTATTTGAGTTAGAGTGGCCTTCCAAGGTCTGGAACCCATTCCAAATTTCCTCATGCTGTTATGCTGTGGAATGCAGAAAGGGGAAGAAAGAAGAAGGATACCCCTTGCTATGCTTTTATATCCTTTCTTATATCAGAACTGATTCTCCAAAGTAGTTTTTCTTCATGCATCCAGACATTTGAACAATGCAACGCAGAGTCAGGTCTTGAACTTCTGTAGCAAGACATCCTGAAATTAAATACGGTTCTCAGCCTTGGCAATATTTTTCCTACCATTTCAGAGCTCCAGAGACCTGTTCTACTAGAGGGTAAGGCTACAGAGACAGGCTGATGATGGTGGACTCAGCATGGGGATGGGAGAGAAATAAAAGATGTGAGTATATGTGTGTGTGTGTGTGAGAGAGAGAGAGAGAAAGAGAGAGAGAGAGAGAGAGAAAGAGAGAGAGAGAGAGAGAGAGAGAGAGGCTGTTTCTAAGAGAAGCTCTGGTAACAGGTTTCTGGGTAAATGAAAGTTGTATTGTCTTCCATCAGAGATGACTTGAAAATAAAGTGCTTTAATGCTAATACTGCAGATGTCTGCAGGAACCTCAGCACCACGCTGAACACTGTAGTTAGATAGCTGTGCAAAAAAGTACATGAAGGAAAGGGCTAATGTGCAATACTTCTATTTAAGATAGAAGGAGGAAATAGAAATTGTGATAGCATGCTATTTCAAGTAATAATAGAAAGTACTTGATGTTTACATGGTGAATGGATCAATACTAATTCTGTAGTCAGCGCACATACAGTCGTTTGGATTATACAAGTGATAGATGCACTCAGTATAGCTGAAATTTCCACCCTGAAACATTTATTTCTTGCTGCGTGTTAGATGGAATTTTCCACCCAACTATCTGGAAGGATTTGCATAAGAATGGTGATAGAGCAGTATTCTTTAATGATGTGCTTTTCTTTGTTAAACTTCAAAAATGTCTATGGTGCATGATGAGGTTTGGGTGAATTGCCAAGCTAATGCTTTTATATTTTCTTTAAAGAGCTTATCTTCACGGTGTTGTGGGAGTTACTTTATATTGTGGTTATAAAGACAGTGGCAGTAAAGCCGAATTTGCAGCAGCTGCTAATAAATGCCTCCTCCTCTCCCGGGTCTTGGTCCTCCTATGAAGGGAATTTGGAAAGACCCTGCTGCTGCTGGTTTTGCTGCTCCCTTACCTGGCTCTTCTCACCCAGAATTGAGGATGCCATTCTCCAGCTTGAACAGTCTTCCTGTTAGCAGGGAATCAGCACCATCGCTTTCAGACAGGCTTGAGATTGACCTAAAGCCTGGTGTTCTCACTGAGGTTGAGTTGATTTATTTAGATGAGAGTCTGGGAGCAAGTGCTGTTTGGAAAGTGACCTTTTGGTCCTCCCTACAGAACCCAGTGTTTATAATGTGAGGAGGAAAAGAGGCTGGAATCTTGGGAATTCCAGGAATGCTGCCACCGAGCAAAAGACTCACTCTTCAGATTCAGCTCCCCGGCAAGGATTTGCAAGGACAAAAGTAGAAAACAAAACACCAAAGCTGGAGCCTGCAAGGTAGTCTGAGAGAGGACTTCACATTAACCCTAGTTTCAATGAATCTTGAAACCCAAGTGTGGAAGGAAACTTAGAGGTCACCTAATCCTGCACCCTTTGTCTAATCTCTTTTCCAACACAGCTTTGTAGCTCATTGGCCATCAGCTGCTGGTTGCATACCTCTAAGGACAAAGAACTCACTTTCACCCAACAACAAAGACAACAGAAGACATCTTATGGAGAGCTTACTACGCTCTGGGCATGGCGAGAAACCTTGGAGATTCATGGTCTTATTTAATGTGTACAACAACAACCTTGTGAGGTAGCTGTATTATTGTGATCCCTATTTTACAGATGGGGTAGCTGAGACTTTTTATGTTGCAGAGAAAAGATTTTCGCCTATGAGGCTGCAGTGCTTCTGTTCTGCGTGTGACACCTCTTGCCCAGTCTGTCCCCTCATTGGTAGACCTGATCGGTATTCTTCTGGGCATTAGTGACATTTGGGGTGCTCTTTGCTCATCCTCTATGTGCTAACCATTCATATATTTGAGACAGCTTTCTTGTCGTCGTCTCCCAGCTGTGTTTTTTTTTTTTTTTAATTCCAAGCAAAACGTTATTCCTTGCCTCAGTTTGATGAGTTCTTTAAGGCCCATTCCCATTCACCAAAGTTCTCAAACTTCTCATTTATTTATTTGCATTCACATAAAACATGTTTCATGTATTTATTGAACATTTTGAGAAGACATTATACTTTTTGGTGTCTTTGATTAGGAAACAGTGGGCTTTGTTGGTGACATCTAACCTAAAGGCATCTATTCTGGGTGCCCAGAGAGGACTTCCAGGGAGTACATGATAAACTTTTTCCACAGCCCTTTGTAGGCAGAAGGCATTTAAAAAATCCAGAGCATTAAAATAAACCAGTGTTGAGCCTCCATGACATTGTCAGTGGGAAAGGCAATGTCAGAGTAAAGGACAGAAAGCCTTCTTGCAGAGCTTTAGAGGTGGTCCTTTGCGGCCCTGTGGGAGGCAGTGCTTTCTGTGGTAAAGAAGGCTCCCATTCAGCCTCTGACCTGCATTTTCTGAAGCTCTCGAGCATGTCACCCCACACTCCCTCTATCAGCTTCTTAGCTTGTGAAAGGTAATCATGCTGTTGACACTCCGGTGTTGTATTTTTCATGGAGAGAATTCTGACTCAAAACTAGACAACAAGACCCTTCCTGTGTGAACTTGGACAAATCAGTATACATCTCTGGGATTTAGTATCTTCATTTGTTGAGATAAATAAGCCTTCTGCTATCCACAGAGAAACTGAAGCACGGAAAAAGTATGTATTTTCTCACAGTTCCTTGTTTACTAAGTGGAGGAGCTGAGGTATGAACCCAGCCACCAGGTACAGCCTTTGCACTGTCTCTGAAGAATCGCTGAGTACTCATGAGTTGGTGCTAGAGACCTGCTGTCTCTTCCTTATCCCTGGAGAACAATACCTGTGTGGGTTTACATTTGTTGCACCTTCCAACCATGATGAGGGCTTTTGGGATGGCCAGGCTGTATCTTTGTAGTTCCACAGAGAGCTCCATTATGGCACAGCTCTGCATAAATTAAGATCAGAGTGAGGTATGATGCTTTAGAGCTAACAAAAGAAACTGACCATAGAGGATCACACTGAAATAATTGTAAGTTAGAGGTATAGAGGTACCTTTGCTAAAACCAGGTTATTATGAGTTAAAAATATTGTTCATTGGTAATAAGAAATTGAAAAAAAATTTAAAGGAGAAATTTACATTAGTGTCATTTTTCTGGAATCCTTGTGTTTTTTTTCTAACTCCAAATCACTCAAGAAATACTTTTGTTTCTTATCCACTTTCTTTCTTATTCTGCAGCAAAGTGAGGACAGGGAAAGGAAATAATTTCCCCATGATTTAAAAATATTATTTTTTATAGTACAAGATATTTGAGTTTTCATTTAATGGGATGGAAATAATTCTGAGTGTGTTAGGAAATCTGACTTTTAGTGCTGGTGCTGTGTGACTTTGAGAAATGCACAGTCTCTCTCAGGGTCTCCTATTCTTGGAGTTGGTAGATGTGATTTGTAAAGTTGTCTCCAAAGGTGGATGTTGTGTGTGTTTGTCTGTTCTCTGTTGCTATGAAAAATACCTGAGCTCAATCAACTTGAAAAGTAGAAAGATTTACATTGGTTCACAGTTTCAGAGGGTTTAGTCCCTGGTCAGTTGGCACAGTTGCTTTTGGGCCTGTAGTGAGGCAGCTCATCATGGTGGTGGCTGTGGTTGAGCAAAGTTACAAAGTTGCTCATCTCATGGCCAGGAGATAGATAGGGCTCATTTTTAAAAAATTCTATCACCTCCAGTAGTACGATGGCCTGGGAACCAAGTCTTTTACACATGAGATTTACATTTCAGATCTATACTATGGCACTATGCATCTCAGCAGCTCAAGGAGAGGTAGATCAAGTCAATTTAGTCAACATGACTGGAGTTCCTATTCAGTATCAGACCTTTGTGCTGGGCACATGGCTATACAAAACAAAAATTAAGATGTGGGGCAACATGCCAGTGCAGTTCCAGCTTTAGGCTGATAGGGATTGATATCACAATGTTGCCTTTTAGTTGCTACAAAACTATAGTCTAGTAATTTCCCTGCTATGCCTCATTTTCCTCATAGGATTGTGCTAATTAAATTAATGAATACATGTCAAGGAACTCCTATGCCGGGCACCTTGTAAATATCCAAATAATACTGACCATTAATCACATGCAAATTAAAATATTGAGCAAAGTATTCTGAGTGCATATGTCAGGAGGATATCCTTGGCCTGAGAAGTAGTGATTGAAGATCAGATCTGAAGTTCACTAGTTGGAGGGGAAGTGAACTGGAGTCCTAGGAAGGGGAAGAGTATATGCAAAGCCAGATGGTGGGAGAAACATATATTTCTGGGAACTTGCCAGGTGAAGAGGAACAAGGAAAAGCATGGAGAAAAATTAATTTGGAGAGGAGGACAGAGACCAGGTCATCAAGGATCCTATTTTGAGCCTAACATGTAGAAAAACTATGCTATGGTTTGAGTGTGTCCCTCAAATTTCTTGTGTTGGAAACCAGGTCCTCAACATAGCAGTGTTGAAAGGTGGGACCTTTGGGAGGTGTTGGGGTTATAAGGGCTTCATCCTTATGAATGGCTAAGTCCATTAATGGATGAGAAGATTAATGGGGTAATGGGTTATCATGAGAGTGGCTTTCTAATGATACCCTTCCACATGTTATGATGCAATAGGAAGGAACTCACCTAGTGCTTATCAGAGGCCAACACCATGCTCTCGGAATTCTTAGCTTCCAGAACTGAGGACCAAACAAATGTCCATTCTTTATGTTATGATTTGTGTCTAGATGTCCACCCAAAGCTTCATGCAGTCATAGGTGGGACTTTTTCAGAGGTGGCTGGATGTAGAGTGTGTGATGCTTGGATTAAGGGTGTGTGATTACTAAATCAATCTATGCATTAGTTTGGCACCTGCCTTTAGCCTAGTAGCCTGGATAGATTATAAAAGGGGCAGAAAGAAACTGTTAAGATCACTTGGACTTGTTGCTTGCTGTGGACTATTTTTCCTCTGTGGTGCCCCTCTGTTATGCCACCCTGCCTTGGATTCAGCTGACTATAGACTAAAACCTATTGGCTCAGCAATGAGAAAAGTAACTAAGACACTTTATAAATAACCTGGTCTCAGGTACTTTGCTATAGCAACAGAAAATAGTCTAAGACAACTATTTTTTCATTTGTCTGCTGGAAGCTGAGGTTCTTGTTATACCCATGAATCTGACACTATGAAGTGATGGTTAACAAAAGTTTGGCTTCCTTTAGGGTAGAAACCCACAGGAGCTAGTTTCTAAATTGTGGCTCAGAAGGATTGATATCACCTGGATCATCATGTACTCAGCTCGTGCTTTACAGACCCAAATCTAAGATTGATCTCTTAAGTGGCTTCTTCAATGCCCTAATACTAGTCAGGTCTAAATAGCGTTGTTAGACCAACTGAATTATTTCTTGTCTATTGGGCAGACAAGGTTTCATAGGTCTTTGACTTTTGTGATCTCATCTGTCATCTGAGACTGTGATGAATCCTGTGTATTTTCTCTCAAGAGAGATGGTGTACACACTCAAATCCCAGTTTACATTCATTTTTAGGTTAGAGTTTGGATCCTCATGAAGCCTTTCCATGGTTCCAGGTAAAGTGTCTTTCAGTGCCCAGCACTGAAAACTATAGATTCTCTCAATAACTCAATATCTTAATATTGGCTCATCACTGCCAGTCTCTCTCCTCTTTTCCTTCTCTACTGTCATTGCCTTAGTTTTGGTTTCCCCTGGGCTATTTAATTTCCTCTGAACTTGGTTCTTTGTCTTTACTTTCCTTCCCCTCTAAATCAGTTCTCTATATAATCTATAGAAAGACATTTTATTAGAGTGGGGGAAATTATGAGATGAGAATAAGTAAAATTATGAAAATGTATTTTTCAGAATAAAATAAGTAAGCCTTATCATAGGTACTTTAGAAAATGCAAATTAGTCAAAAATTCAGTCTCAGTATCCTAAGGCAACCAAGTATCTTTCACTAGTATAAATTGATGGAACATATTTATAGTTGTGATTGAATTGTATAAATGTATATTCTTATATACAGGTATGTTATTGAAAATTTATTTTTCCTTTAGCCCAAGTTCAAATATATATATATATATATATATATATTTATTTTCATTATTAAAAAATTTGAAACATACACAAAAGCAAGGACAATATTATGGTTTCTCCTCTCCCATCACATACCATTACCTCATTTCAGAAATTATCAAAATGTAGCAAGTGAGTTTTGGATGTGTAGCAGATGGCCTCAAAATTTAGTGTCCTAAAGCCACAACTATTTATTTGGCTCCTAATTTTCTGGAGCAGTGATCTGGGCTAGGCTCAGCAGTGTGGTTCTTTTGTTTATCTTGGCTTACCTGCTTCATGTATTTGTGTTTGTGTCACTTAGCTAGGTCGCTCTCCTTTGGGGATTGGCTTATAACATCTCAGTTGGCAGGACAGACAGGGTTGTATCTCTCATCATCGAGCAAGCTAGATCAGGGCTTCTTCACATAGTGATAGAAAGTTTATAGCACAGCAAGCTGGTAAATATTTTTAAGTTCCTGATTGCATCTCATTTGCTAGTATTTCACTGGCCAAAGCAAGTTATGGGGTCAGTCTACACTTAAGAGGTAGAGGAATATGTACCACTTCTTAAAGGAAGTCATACATCATATTACAAAGGTATGACTATAGACATGAGAATTATTTGTGGCAATCTTTACAATCTGCCACAAATGTGTTGCTAATCTTATCTTTAATAAATTATCTTTTTTTTATGTTACTGGTAACTTATCATGAATATAATTTAGATGGCTGGTAATGTGTCACCCGGTAAATGTACCAAAGCTTGCATAACAATTCTTCTTTTGTTGAGCAGTGAGGTCATTGATATTTTTCTGCCATTATGAATAATGCTACAATGAATGTTTTGTGCATAAAGCTTTTTCTGGTTTGAGGATTATTTCCTTAGTTACAGAGGTGATATCACTGTGTCAAACATTTTAGAGCTCTTAGTACACTTTGCCAAATTGCTTTCCCAAGGTTTGTATCAATTTACACTCCCACCAGAGTGTGAGGGTGCCCTGTAGGGATCCTTCTAAAATGCAAATCTGATTATCTCATGCTTGGTTTAAAAGTGATCTATGTTGCCTTTACAATAAAGACTAAACTGTTTAAGACAAAGCTATGTTTATTATAAAACTTTTGCATAAATGAGAGACTATTTTAGCTTGATAACACCTTGTATCCAAGGGTCATGGAATCTAGTGAGGAGGCAAGACTGGGCAGGCAGATGTAAAGAAGTTGTCTCCATGTCGTCCTTCGGTATCAGTATCATTATTATAAAGGAGTAAACTGATGATCAAAGTGAGCAGCACCTAAACTGGAAAAGTATTTGTAGCTTTCCATCTATGATGTCTATTTTAGCATCATATAATCTTTGCAAATGAATAAACATTCATAAATTTAAGTACCTATTTAGTTAATAGACATTGTAACATATATTTGTTTTGTTGGTTAGAATTCTTTGGGTTCTGAAAACTAGACTGAGATTTGGAATGAGATAGATATGGATTTGAATTCAAGGTTCTGACAATTTTGCTAGATTCACTAGAATTTGGCAAAATTTAACTAAACCTCAGTTTTGCTGGTGTTAAATCTTGGATAATAATACTCAGGTGTTAAGGATTTAGTGATGAATCAATATATACATGAAATGTTTTGCAGAATCATTCAATAGTAGTATTTTAATTATTATATGAGATGAATAGGTAAGTAGAAGGGAAAAACAAATATAGCCAAGATTGGGATGTTTTAATAATCTAAGACTATAAACATGTAACTTTTAACACTCAAGTTAACACAATCTGGGACCTGATTCTATCTGCTAGCTGGAGTTCAGGTAGTTTTGAAATTTCCTCATATTCTTCAGGATCCTCATTTTTGTGAGTCATTGGTTCTTGATGCTCATGTTTGATCTACTTCCTGAGGAAGGAGAGCAGAGACATGGATACATTCCTTGGGGCAGGGTCACCAAAGGATTTCTAGGGAGCCCTGTGTTTTGCCTGGGATATCCAGCATCACATGATATTGGAGGATGACAACTGTGTTGGGAGCTGGTCCTGAGCATGGGCAGTTCTCTGGAGGAGTGTCTGCTGAAGTTTCCTTGGTCCCAGAGACAGAACTTGCTTGTTATTGCACTGCAAATAATACCTCTACAGATTTGATCAAGCATACTTAGTTTTATGATGCCCTCTTTCTTAAGGTTGTTCTAAAGTGGCATATCCTATAGAAATATAGTATGAACCGTGTATCTAGTATACAAATTTCTAGTAGACATTATATATATATATCTATATATTTAATTTAAATAGTGTTATTTAACCCAGTATAGTGTATCCAAAATACTATTTCAACGTGTAATCCATATAAAATTGTTAATGAATATCTTCAAAGTAGTGACGCAAAGTATAGTATAGAGCCCTGAAAAATTGTCCAAACGATATGAGAACAAACTTTTTATTAACCATTGTTACTATCCTATTATTTTATTTTGAAACTTTGCTTTATATTTTTTCTCTTTCAATAAAATTTTAAAAAAATGCTGAGGAACATCACATGAAAATTTTACACACAAAAAATTGTTAATGAAGTAATTGGCATGATTTTGTTCATATTGTACATTTTACACTTGCAGCATACCTCAAGTTGGACTGGCCACATTTTAAGCACTCAGTAGCCACACTAGTACAGTATCTTCTTTGTAGGAAGGCACAGTTCTAGAACCAAACCACCTGGACTCCGCAGGGTACAGCTCTCCGGGAGCACGTGTCTTGATATCTACAAGTAACTACCTTTCCTGGAAATCTACTTCTGGCACTAGCTTGGCTGAGTCTGGAAAAGTCAGGATTTACTATACGCTGGGTTTAGAATTAGTCCATTTAAACTAGAATTGTGTCTGGTTTACCAATCTATACTCATTTCCCCTATAGAAAATTTTCTTCCGATGGTCACTTGTGCTTTTCTACTTCAATGGCTATTATCTTAAATTTATTTATTAATTATTATTATTGGTTTTTTTTATGTATGTGGTGCTGGGGATTGAACCCAGGGCCTTGTGCATGCAAGGCAAGAGTTCTACCACTGAGCCACATCCCCAGCCCATCAATGGCTATTTTCTTGACCTATCAGAGAATAATACTTTTAATTTTTAAACGTCAATATGTAACAGGCAACAGAGTAACAGTTTAACTTTTCCTCCCATGAGGCTCTTCTCTAGTATGTAGATTTGTGGATACAGAAATGTGTGATCTAAGAGTACAAGGATATGAAAGAAGTGAATGACTCTTCACAATGGCCCCAGTATCTGGGTCCTAGGCAATGGCCCAGCTAACGTAATAATGATGTGCTCTTGGGAGTGATATTAGGTGGAATACAAAGGAATGATGTGAAGGGATTGAGTATAATTTGTACTGGTACAGACGTGGAGGAGGCATATACTGGGAAGAAGTCCCAGTAGTGACAAAGAGGGTCATCGAAATTCATGGTGGGTAAGAGATTCAAGACATGCCTGTTTCCTGAGATAGACATTATTATTCTTGTTTCAGAGATGAATTGGTGAAGCTCAGAGAGGTTAAATAACATAGCCAGAGTCTAAAGAAAGGGCTTAGGTCTGAAAAACTCCAAAGACCTTGCCTTTTCATTGTCTCACTGCTGCCATAGAATAGGGGGCTAGAGATTGGCCCAAGGGACTGGCTAAAGTGTACGCAAGGAGGCTTTGCCAGAGAACAAGAGGTCTTTGCAGCAAACACAATTTCTTACAAAGGATATGATCATAGTGCATCATTGTTCCAGTTGCTATGGCAGTGAAACAAATTACTCCAAAATAGCACAAAACAGTCCCTTATTGTTCTCTGAATTCCATGGGTCGTGTATTTAGACAGGGCAGTGTGAGTGGCTCATCTCTGCTCTATATCATGTGAAGCCTCAAACAGAAGACTCAAAGGTTGAGAGCTGGAGTGATCTGAAGACTCATTCCAGTAGGTATGTGGCAATTGAGATTGGTTATACTTTTAGATATCTCACACCTTCCCTTGTTGCCTGTCTGTGTTATCTTTCTCCACATGGACCGGCTGCAGCTTTCTCACAGCATGATGGCTGAGTTCTAACAGCTAGCACCAGACACAGGTCATGCTGCTTACCATTGGTGTGTTCCAGGAGTCATGCACCACGCACTGCCCACATTGTATAAAGTCCCTTAGGATATGAAGGAGAGGTGAAATGAACTCAGCCTCTCGATGGGAGTCAAGTGGCAAGGTTCTGCAAGGGGATATGAGACCAGGAATACTGCTGTGGCAAATATATGTGGAAAATACATGTGTCACAGCCATTATACACTTTGCTCACTAACCACTGGAAAAAGAAGAAGAGGCAAATAGGCAACTGGGAAGGAGATGTTTCATTGAAAGATCACAGTCTCTAATGTAACAATAGTAAAAGAGGATTAGTAAAATTATAAAAAGGCACATTACTTTAAATGCAAATGCAGGATCCTTGAAAATACTTCTTCCAACTGAAGACCCCTTCAAAAAAAAGCAAGGACGCCATCCTTATAGCCTGTAGATCATTGGCCTTATCTGTGGTCTCCTTATGGCCTTGAGGACCATGTCTTGTGTAACCTTCTACAGTCCAGTCCCAGGAAGAAATGTCTTAGCTTGTTTCTGGCCTACCTTCCTTTCTTCATGGCTTAACCTCCAAACTTCTTTCACTAGAGATTTGGAATTTCATTAAATCAGGGCTTGAACTGAGAAATAACGACTGTCTTCATACGCATTGGCTCTTTACTAGAAAGCTATTAGAGGGAAGATAAGGTTCTATAACACTGCAGGAATAAAGCCCAGAAAATTACGCAAAAAGCTCCACCATCCAGGATAAATATTAGAGGAGGCATTAACCTTCCATAAAAATCCCTTTGGTAGGCAGGAATTTAAATGACAGCCACTCTTAGAGGAAATATTTAGGCTTAGAAACATATTATACTGCCACCTTCTCTTAGAATAGCAAGTTCTTTGGTTATCAGCAGTTGAATATTGTTCATTTTATTATAGGCATGCTCAGAAATAAAGCAAATATGTATATGTGGGCTTTGTGGGTATATCCCATATTGCATTTCATACTTCCCTAGGAGTTGTATATAGTCTTTGCTTTCATTTAGAAAAATTGAATCAGAAATTAATATTTAAGCAAAGGTAGAACAAACCCTCTTGATAGCCACTAAATTACTTGCCTTAGGAGAAAAATAATTTTTTCCCCCAGGCATAAATGTGATTCTGCAATGTGCATGTTAGGCCAGAAATGACAAAGTGTGTATAAATTTGGCTCTTTCAGTATACCAGCGAAGAAACACACAGGGCAAAGATTTTATGTAGAAGTTTGTATGTGTTCCACATACATGTTTATATATATTTGGGGAGAATCTCAAGTTATATTATTAAAAGACATTTCTACCTTAAATATTCATTCTCTGCATCCCAATATTAAAGGCGTTTGCAGCAGAATGAGAAACAGAACTCTCGACCCTATTATCAGAGTCTGTTAGCTGTAGCGCGAGAGCCCTTTCCTGCGCTTGAAGAGTTTGGTATGGAAGGACACTGTGTTTCCCAAGGGCTGAGTGAATGCAACTTGTTAATACCCACCCTCTTGAGTTCCACTGTTGCTCCTAAGTGGTTCCTCCCCAGGAATCCACAAATGGGGCATTTTTTTTCTCTTGAAAGTAGCTTTGAAAACACTGTTTAGAGTACCCAGGATTGAAACGTCATAATAAATGGTTGACAAACCCACAGTTGCCCCTGAGTTCCTTTAATCAAGTTGGCATACATATGAGGCAATAACTTGAAAAATTTCAAGACTTTCTCCAGGTGAAATCACAATAAAACCGAGATTAACTCTGAGAGTTATGGACAACTACAAAAATGGAAGAAAAAGCTTGAAAAGGCTTTATGGTTTTCCTAATGATAAAATAATGAGGCACCCTACTCATTGATGGGATAAAAATACTTATTTAGAATATTGAAAACTTTATGCTTTAAAATGGATTAAGTTTTAAAAATCTTCAGAGTACCATATCTCATCTCAAATGAAATTTATTCATTTTGCTTGTTCATTTGTTTTTGATACAGGGTCTCCCTATGTAGTTCAGGCTGGTCTTGAACTCACTATGCAGCCCAGGCTGGCCTTGAATTCATGGTGCTCCTCCTGCTTTAGCCTCCTGAGTGCTGGGATTACAGGCCTGTGCCACCATACCTGGCAATATTTGTTATTTTGGGAAGACAAACTAATGTTTATCATGGACGAATATGTGGTACCTGTACACAAGAAATCCATTTGCTCACTGAACAATGTAGTTATTATTATTCTATTTTTAAACATAAGAAAATAAAGATTTAGAGATGTCTACTAACTTTCCTAGATTTCAGTTTACCTGGAAGAAACCAGAATTTGTCACTTACCACTTTTGGATCAGTTTAGGTCTTAGAATTTCTCCTAATTTCAATATGGCCAGCCAACACCGTAAGTGAGTCACTGAGGTAAAATAGCTGGTGTTTCCAGTTCATGCTAATTTATTGATAAAGCGTCTCAGTTCTCTTACTTTTCTCATCAAGTCATTGAGTTCTGTCTGCTGTCAGGTCACTGCTAGAGTCCAGTACACCATTATCCGTCTCTCACCTGACCCCTGCCTGGGTTTCTAATTGTGCTCTCTGTCTCCACTACTGTTCATCTGTCCTTATCCTCCCAACTAGAGCAACTAGAATGACCTTCCAAGAAACGATGTAAAAATGTGTCTCTCGTCTGCTCAGAAATCTCTGCTGAATTCCTGTTGTACCTAGAATACAATTAGAATTCTTTTTGCTGTGGCCTGGAAGACCTTGCACGATCTGGCCCAGCCCTGCTCTTATCTCTCCCACTCTCTGCCTTATTCTTCCACAGACATTTGATAATTTTTAGAAAAGAGCAATTTCTTTTTTGCTTTTTCCCCCTCATTTTAGTCTTCCCTAGCTGTTCATATGGCTGGGTTCTTGCCCTTCATGTCGTGGTTTAAAGGCCACTCCTCGGTGAGGACTTCACTGACCACCCTGTTTAAAGAAGCCTTCTCCACTGCGTTCTTTGTCTCAGGGCACTTGTTTTGAGTCCTTCATGGCACCTGTTGCAAGCTGTCATCATTTGGTTTATTTGCTTCCTTGCCTGTCTTGTCCCTGCTCCTCACCTGGCTCAGTTTCTGAGCTACTTGAGGAGCATGAACCTTGACTGTCCCATTGTTCACCATTATCTCAGTGCCCAGCATCTGGTAGGCATTTGTTAAACCTTTGATGAATAAATTCATCCACATCTGGATGCTCTTTCTGTTCTTCATACTGCCCCTCATCTCAGATTACAAGGTTCATTCAATAATCCTCCATCTTTTCAGTGATATGCTAGGGAAAAAGATTGGAATTGGCTTTCAGGACTCTGGGCTGTACTCCCATCTCTGTTGTTAATTTGCTGTGTGACCTTGAGCAAGTCATAACACCTCTGTGGTCTTTAGATTCCTCTTCCAGGCATGCTGTCTAAATCCTTCCCCCATATCCTCAACTTCTAATTACTTATAATTTCCCTCCAGCTCTCCCCCTGGAGCAACCTTCATAGACGTAGTTTCATTTGAACCAAGTCCGCATGGAAATAGAGCCCATTATTTAGCTGGGCCCTGTGTTTCCTGCCCTTCTACTTGGTGACTTGGATTGTCTTGAAGGAGGGTGCCAGGTGATGATGTGTGGGTATAAGGCAGCACTCCCCAGGTAGACATTTGAGTTTTATTGGTGGCAGCCGCTGTGATGACTGGGGAACCTCTTTGTCTTTTGTAACACCTGAGCCAGGTTCAACTACTCTGAGAAGAGACCAGCACTCATTAGTGTATAGTATCCCTAGCTTTTCCTTTTTATCATGTCAGAAGTGAGATTTGCTCATCAGCAATCCTGGCTGAAAATGGTGAATGGAGGTTAGACAGTAAGAGCTGGATCTGGACTGCATCTGGACTGGATCTGGACTCTGTGGCAGCAGCGCCTAGTTAACCACCTGTCCTTTTTTCCTACCTATAGGAAGCTGCTTTGTTTTACAAGGTCAACAGGGATGGAGAAGGAAAATAAAACACATGCTATTTGCTGTGCTAGATATTCTAATGCAAGATATGACTGAATACCAGGGGCCATTATTATTTTCACACTGTTTCTATTTTCCAAATGGGGAAGTTGAGGCAGGTAGCAAGATTAATTAATTTACCTGAAGTCCCAACATTAGGAAATAGAAAAGGTCCAGAGTGCTCATTTTGAAATCTTCACTTTTCTCTCATCTTAGTGGCCAGGTTCTGGCAAAATATGGGACCTTGGATTCCACAGAAAGAGCAATGTCCAGGGATTGTATGAAAAACCAACGTGGTGGGTGGAGTGTGCTGGGGATTAGATTTGGCCAGCAATTTCCCAACAACTGAGCTTGGTAACTTAAAAAGTAAAATGAGGCACGTTACATTAGATATCAAGATAAAGATAAAGAAATGAGTATGGGGAAAAATCCTCCACTTAATAAGTAAAACAAAACATTGAGGTACATTTTAAAGTAATAGAAATATTCTTTTTACCCTTAATGACAACATAGCTTTTGGGCATTTTGAGAAAACTGAAAATTTCTCAAGCCAGCAAATTCACCTTCTAGAAGGTGTATTGGAACCAGAAAGAGGAGATACTTGACCGTATTTGTGGAGTGCCGATGTTGGGCCAGGCCCTACCAGTCACTAGAGATGACAGTGAGGAAGACACAGCCCTCACCCAGGGAGATCAAGATGAGGGCCAAGGTCGGAGACAGGGAAGTAAGTGGGCAATTAACATGCTGTAGCTCATGCTATAACAGAACTGGAAACAGGAGCCCTGGGGATGGGAGAGAGATGTTTCTGCAGAAAAGGTGAATTTTGAGATGGGGCTTGAAGAAAGCACTAGAAAAAGTGGGGAAATATTGGAGGACCGGCGTGGGTCAAGCTACAGAAGCACAGAACAGGCGAGGTGTCTGGGAAAGTAGGGGGTGTGGCTTGTGCAGTTGACTGTAACCTAACTGTGAGGGTTCTTGTGGGCCAGGTGGTGGGACAGAATGAAGTTGTTCTAATAGCCCAGGTGAGACTGGAGCAGTCTTGAAGTTGGGCAATGGCAGTGTGGAAGAGGAGAGGATAGATCTTAAGCACCTAAGGAAATCTATTGTTTGTTGAGTTCTTGTGTTAAGATGGCATAATGCATAAAGGAGATGTTCACAGTCTGAATGCCAGCTAAGTAGGGTGGATGGATCATGTTAGGCCTATGTGAGACACTTTATAGAGGCACACAATCACATATAGAAGGTATGTAATTTTTGTGATAAATACACATATCTGAGAATTTTAAGTTAAAATATTTACTTTCATAACGGAAAGTAAATGCAAATTATGGCAATTTGAAAGCATCTAATGCTCCGTACATTATGATGACAAATTGTTCTTTGCAAATCATTCATATTTAGTAACAAAGTTTTCTGCTTGATTGCTTATTATTTTGTTGTACTATTATAGATATTGTATTTGATCTTAGAGTGGAATTTGCTGTTCCATGTCATTAAATAAGTTCTCAGGAATATAATTTACTTCATTCCTCAGAGAATAGAAGAAATTCAGTAGTTTTAAAGTGTGTGGTTGTTTTCTAGGAAATTAGAAAAATAGAAGACACTTTGCTGTATGTTTCCCCCCACTAATATAGGCAGGTTCCTTTTTCTGGGAGGGATTATGTTGAAGTTGGAATGTGCTATGGTGACAAAGGTGGGTTGCACATTAAAGCTCATGCCTATTTGTTCTTCAGGGCTGGGTAACTGTCTGCCCACCCCATCTAAATGAGATTCCCCTTCTTCATCTTTCTTCTGGCATCCTGTTCTCATCTCTCACAGTATTTATCACATTGGTGAATTATATGTTTGTGGTAGATTGAATGAGGCTAAAAATTCTTTCTTCCCTCAAGGAAGATGTAGGGTCTGTGTACCTTTCCCTTAGGTCTGGGCACCCTCTGTGACTGCCAGACCAATAGAACATGGCAGAAATTATGATGTAAGAGTTTCCAGACTCAGACTTTAATCATCTTGGAGTTCCTGCTTTTTATCTCTTGGAAGATTTTCAGGAGCCCTGAGCCACTAAACAAGAATCCTGTTTACCTTGACACCAGCCTATTAGAGTCCCCACAGAAACATTCTGATCAACTGTCCTCACGGCCTGTCTTCAGGCCATTCCTGCCAAGGCACCTGATATGATGATGAGCATCACATTTGCTAGTTACATATTTTCCTGTGACCTCTGTCAATACCATGTAGGATAGAATGGTCTGGCTGAACTTGGCCTGAAGTTCTGGGCCTCAAAATTGTGAGACATGAGAAAATGGTTGATACAGTAAGCCATTTATATATATATATATATATATATATTTGTCTTTTGGAGACAGGGGTCTCCTTATGCAGTTTAGGCTGTCCTTGAGCTCACTTTGTAGCCCAAGCTGGTCTTGAACTTGCAACAATCCTCCTGCCTCAGCCTCCCGAATGCTGGGATTACAGGTGTGATAACACACCCGGCTAAGCCATTATATTTTAGAGTGGTTTTGACAAAGCGATAGATAACTTCCACAATATTCATTTATCCATTTTCTCCTTTAGACCATAAGCACCATGATGACAACAGAGACCCACGTTGTTTACTGCTGTGTACTCAAATACTTAGCCCAGTCTTGGTACATAGCAAGTTATTCAGAGAATGAATGAGAGACCAATGCTGAAAACTGGCCAGAGCAGAGTTAGCAAAACCTAAGTGTGGATTATTTTCTTAGACTCCTTGGGTTCCCTCTGATGTTTGCATTCTGATATTAAATTCATCTGTTTATTTGTATGTGACATTCTGAGGCTAAGGGTGCTATTTGTCTCAATTTAGGGATATACATTTTTCTAGAACCCATCACATGCTCAGTTTTCTTTAAGAGGTGATGCAAAAGGATGAGATAATCTGAGTCTGGACTTAGTTTAAAAAGCTATCTATTCTATAATCTCTCTACCAATTATCTGCAAATTAGAGTTTTGACTCAGATCCAAAACTTGAAAAGTAATCCATTCAAGTGCTAATTGGCATTGTATACATCATGTACACATAGAGCAAAATAGGTTTCTAGGGGGAAAGATAGGTTCCTTGTCTGAGTTGCTTAAAACCTAAGTTTCTGCTTTCTTGGCATTCACAAATCATAAACAGTAGTAAGACATTCATTGAAGAGTAGAATGGTGGCACTGGGTGTTTTGTCTTTTTAGTACACAACTCTGAATCTGTGCCATCAATCATAACAATTATTACTGTAATTATGACTTTGGTTATAATTTCATTTTCCACACCAGAGCATATGATACACACTTGGTGACTCTTGAAGGATCTTTATTATCCTTTTTTTTTATTTTAAAGAGAAAAAACACTAAAAACAATGATGCAAAATTTCAAACCAAGATTGAAGGAGAGTAAAATGGTCAGTACATTGCTTATTGTTATCTCATTGCATATTGTCATCTTCAAAGTAGTTGCTCAGACTACAAGATACAGGCATGAAAAACTGATCAAATGATATAAGCACAGCCCTTTCCTTTCAATGAACTAATAGAAATTAGTAGTACAGCTATTTTAACATATATATATTTCCTTTTTCCTTTCATTCGTTTCTCTTTTCCCCATCCAAGTTTCTCTTTCCTTTTGAGCAGTTTCTTCCTTATCTTCTTTGAGAAATTTCTTCATCCTCTCGATGACAGGTCTTCTGAAAAAGGCCAAGTAATGTGTTTGATGAAGTGGTTTGCCAATACCCTTCTGGATGATTCTTTTTTTTTTTTTTTTGGTTTTTCTCCGGTACCGGGAACCAAACTCACGACCTTGCGCTTGCCAGGCAGGCGCTTTTGCCGCTGAGCTAAATCCCCAGCCCCCCTGGATGATTTCAATAGTGGTATTTTTTTCTTCACAATAGCCCCATATAGTGAATAAAAATTTCATGACTTTTTAAGGTGCTCATTAACACGACCCATTGCCTTGGGAAGTGAGTGTGTATCAAGGAGTATAGACTGGATACTCACTTTCTCACGACTGGACCGTTTGTATCAGCTACATTGGAGTTCTAAAAGCGCTCTTGTTTCCTTCACACATATACTTTTTCCCGATGAGGATTGAAAAGAACCTGAAGGCAGTATAATCAGAGATAATACAAAAAATATTTCCCAGTAATAATTTATTAATATGATTAATACTATAGAAAATTCAGGAAACAATTCCATTTAGGCGGTCCATTGGGTTTAGGTGTGTAAGTGCTTAGGGGAAAGGGTGTTGATATTGTCAGTGATGGTATTAAAGGCTATGTTGCACCAAGGGAATCTTAAACTGTCATTCATGGTTGAAAGCAATGAAGAAAAGTTGGTGTTTTAGGCAGGATTCATTTGGTTACACATGATAACACAATTCCAACTACCTAAAATATTTAAAATTTATTGACACATGTAGCTGATGAATACAGGTGTTCAGGTATAGTTGAATCCAGGTTCTCAAATTATGTTACCATGCTCAGTACCTTTCAAGGAATTTTTTTTCTAAATGGCAGAGATGGTCTCTTACTACTCAAGATTTTTTATAGTCCTTAATATTTACAGTCTTAGATAATTCAGCATACCTTCATTTTTAAAGGCTTCAGCAATAATATTGGAGGCGATTCTCACTGGTTTCATTTAGGTCATATAATTATCCCCAAATTAACTGTGGCCAGAAGGAGGGTATGTTATAATTATCCAGGTCATGGTCAGAGCTTATCTCTGGATCTAGGATGTGAAGTCAACCCTAAGTGGCAGGACAGCCTCAGGACCTTTCCATCAGAGCTGCTTATTGGCCTGCTGGCATCCTGGGAGCAGAATGGGATGCATCCTGAATTGAAATTCAGGTGGGGACCTGATGCTGGACCTATTCCACCATTCAATCAATTAATGATTGTAGATTGCCATTTTCCATATGGGGTCCCAATTGCTTATTTGTCAGGTAAAGGTTTTGGATCAGGTTTCAAAGTTTTTTATTCACTCTAGAGAGGAGGGTTATTGTAGACACGCAGGGGGGTGAGAAGTAATGGACTACACAAACCCAACGCGCTTCTCTTTCTGATGTCAATGGTGCTAATGAGGACAGCAGCCCTGCACTCTATTAGAAATAGCCAGTCTGTGCTGCTTTCAGAGACATTGCTTCAGAATTCTTCCCCCACAACTCAGCAGCAAGGTAGGAAAGAGCCTTTTTCACTGTTGTAAGGGCACTGGGATAAATGGGAAGGTTGGCTGATTGCCTGAAAATGAGTTTGGCTTAAAAGTTCCTTGCCCAAGAAATAGAAAGGAAAAAAAGTCCTGCTGGGATAGCCAAGGGGAAAGAGAAGCACGAGTGACCTCTTTTGAAAGAGCTGCAGTCCTGGAAATCTGACTAATGGCTGGAGAGGGTACGTGATGATAACTCACAGCGGCCACTTGGATTTAATTATAGCAACATTTGCAGACAATAAGTGGGTCTTGAGTGAAGCCAGCCTGATGATATGGCAGTGACAAAAGCTAATCTGGATTTCTGGCCAAAAGGATGGATGAGAAATGACTTGGAAACATTTCCTCTAGAATATATACATATATAGGGATCACTGTGGTCAAATATTTATTAAGATTCCTGGGGGAAGGAGATAATGTTGTTTAAACTGTGCTACAGAAGAGGACTTGGAGTTAGACAACCTGGGTTCACTGCCAGAGTTTTTATTTATTCATTGGGCCTTGTTTTTGGTATGAAGATCTTTGTTCTTTGAAGTCTTAAAAATTAATAATTTTGAGACTAGATATTTGTTAAGGTGCATTCTATTTTTTAAATGCAGACTATGATTTTCTTTCTTTCTCTTTTTCTTTTTCTAACTCCTGTTGTTTACATATAATTAAAGGAGGACTTGATTCCTGACTTCTATGTACTCTCAATAAAAAGATTCATTAGAGTAGTAGAAAATGTAAGAATTCTTTGTAATAAGCTGCCAGTAGGATTCTAGGAGAAAAAAATATGATTTTAACAGCAAAGGCAAACATTTTCCCAACTCTGTCTGTATTGAATGCCCTCTGTGTGTTAGCAATGTGCTTCATGTTTTATGTACATATCAACACTGTGAACTGGATTTTATTAAAACCTTTTTAAAGGTAAGGATACTGAAGGTCAGATAGATTAAGTGACTTGCTAAAAATAGAATATATCTTAATAAATCTTCAGTTTCAAAACTGTTAATTTTCAAGACTACAGAAAACAGATCTCCTCAGATTGACAATGATAATGAGGTTCAGTGAATAAGTGGAAACTCCAGGAATGAACGCTTAACTTCCAATTCAGTGAACAACTTTCTAAGGGGTAGAACTGGGGTTCAGGTCTTTCTGAATCCCAGGGGGCCATTCTCCTAGCACTGTGTTATGTCTCTGCTCTGTTTCCTGCTCCTATACTTCCTTTCTAGCTCTTGTTAAATGCAGGCAGGTTAGGAGCCTCCAGTCCTAGGGACCATCTTTGGGAAGTATGTTTCTGCCTGTTGTCTGGGGTTTGAAGTCCAAGTTTGTTAATGTGATGATGAGAGTTGTCTATATAGTTCCACAGAGGAAGACCAACTCTGGGCATGGAAGCCGGAGGAAGTGGAGATGCGGTTAGCATCTTACACTCAGCTAGCACTGCAAGAATGTTGGTTAGTGAGGATGACTGTCCTTCACTCCTTTAAGAGAACGCATTTTTCATGAAAATAAGTTGCTCTGATTTTCTCTTACATCCAGTGGAGTTGTATTTTACAAGAGGTTGTTCCTCAAATGATTCTGTTTCATGTTTGTATAGTATTCACAGCTCTCAAATGATTAGTTTCCTTTGGTTGAATTATTTTCTAGCCCTGTGAATGATCTCAGCCATGGTACTAGTTAGCTTTTGTTGCTTGCAAAACTTCCCCAAATGTAAAGGCATAAAACAACAGACATACATTTGGATTATGATGCTATGGGTCAGCAACCAGGACTGGAATTAGTCAGTCTCATATCTACGGCCAGTCAGCTAGGTTGGCTGCTGTTGGCTGGCTAGGGGCAACTGGACTTTATTAATATGTCTTGCATCATTCAACAGGATAACTGAGGTTTGTTAATCTGAAGGCTGGATGGGGTTTCAAGAGAGAGGAACTGCTCAAATTCTCCTGAGTCTTGAAACTTCCATTATTTCTACTACATTCTGGTTGCTAAAACAGGTCACAGAAACTACTCATATACAACAGGTCAAGAAAAATCTCCTATCAACAAAGTCCATGCCCAACAGAGTTGTCTACATGTAATACAATGAATTAGACAGAAATGAAACATTACACATTCTCTTGGGGCTGGGACAATCAACTTCTCTTGCCGTTGGATATCAGAGCTTTCAGTACTTGGGTCTACAGTTTGATGAGATGCAAACATCAATTTCTCGGAATGATTTGTGGTTTTGTGTCCTATGGAATAAACAATTTATAACTCTGGAGTTGTGCAAAGATTTTCTCCTTTTCTCTCTTTTGTTTGCATTGCATTTTGGTCTATGGGCAACTTTGATTATTTTTTGTTTATGGTATGAGGTAAGGGTCAATGTTCATGTTTTTACTTAGAGATATCTAGTTGTTCCAGCATAATTTACTAAAAATACTTTACTTTCCCCATTAAATTTTGAAAATTAATTAACCACACATGTGTGAGTCTAACTCTTGATTCTTATTCTGTAAAAATTGATCTGTATGTTTATTTTTTGCCACTATCACTCTTTTTTTTTTTTTTTTTTTTTTTTTTTTTTTTTTTTTTTTTTTTTTTTTTTAGGTTTTTCACCGGTACCAGGAACCAAACTCACGACCTTGTGCTTGCCAGGCAGGCTCTTTGTCACACTGTTTTTATTACTATGTCTTCAGAGTAAATCTGAAGGGAAAATAAAATAGATAAATGTGCCAAATTTGTCCTTATTTGAAAAATGTTTTTATGTTCTGAGCCATTTTGAATATCATATAAAAGTAATAATGAATTTTTAACTTTCTACGAAAAAGTTCTGCTGGAATTTTTATTGGCATTATTAAACTTACAGATAAAATTGGAGAGAGACATCTTAACTGTACTAGGTCTTCTAATCCAGGAACACGGTGTATCTCTCCATTTTAGCTAAATATTTGCTATTTCTCTCAGCAATTTTCTGTTCTTTTTGGTGTAGGAGACTTGTTTGAATCACAAATTTATTTCTATGTATATAGATCTCCGTGTTCTTATAAATTAGTTTTAAGATGTCTGTTCCAATTTTTGCTGCTTATAAATAAAAATTCAGTAATGTTGATTTTAACTTTTAATTCTGTATCCTAAGATCTTAAAATTTCTCTCAATAGAATTAATTTTGCTTCTTCCTTTGAGATCTTTATGTCTTTGAATTATTCTTAATATATTGCTATCATTAATTAGCACAACTGCTATTGAGTGGAAGTCGGGGGAGTAGACAGCATTGCCTTCTGCCTGATTATGTGGGGAAAGCATTCATTAGTTTACCACTAAGGATATCAGCTGTAAGATTTTCCTACATGTCCTTCACCTCATAGAAGTTTCCTCCTTTTCATAGTTTGCTGAGTATTCTTTTTCATGATTGGATTTGGAGTTTTGTCAGTTGCTCTTTTCCCACATAGATTGAGATAATCATGTTAATTTTTCTTTGTTCTGATATATGGTTAATTCCCTTCTCCTTCTTTATCTCCTTCCCCTTTCTTTCTTTTCTTAGATGGAGTCTTGTTATGTCACCCAGGCTGGTCTCAAATTCCTGGGTTCAAATGATCCTGCCCAAGTCTCCCAATTAGCTGAAATCATAGATGTGTGACACTACCACCAGCTCGGGAATTTAAAAAAAATTATTTTATTTTATTTTACTTTTTTTGGAGACAAGGTCTTGCTATTAGTTCAGCCTAGTCTTGAACTCACTATGTAGCCCAACATGGCCTCGAATTTATGGAACTTATGGAAATCCTCTTGCCTCAGCTCCGGAGTGCTGGGGTTACAGGTGTGCACCATACCTTGCATTCTTTTTAAATATTAACGAATGTTGTATTACTATGATAAACTCCACTAATCATTTTTTTTTTATTTTAGAAATAAAAGGAGGAAAATACTAACAGACAGACAACATTTTACAAAATAGCAAAGGATCAGTACAGACATTACAGAGTTACAAACAGAGTGGTAGGGAATTAACAATGCTTGTTGTATTACATATTGATATCTT
>NW_004955419.1:20685737-20711687 GCF_000276665.1 Chinchilla lanigera | reverse complement strand
AAGACAGTAGAACAGCCATGTTAACTATCCTGCATATACATACATACATACAAACTTTCTCCTTCTTTGCCTTCTCTTTTCCCACATCCCAGTTACCCTTTACCTTTGTAACTCCACTAATCATAATACATTTATTATTGCCTTAACATGTTGCTGGATTTTATTTACTAAAAGTTTTTGGGCTTTTACATCTAGGTTTGTGAAGAATATAGATCTGTAATTTGGTATCAGGATAGTGTTCTTTTCACCAGTAAGGAGACTTTGGTCTGGTGCTGTATTTTTGTTTTTTTTTTCCTTTTTTATGGGTTTTTAACAAGAAATTTCATTTCGTTTCATTGATGAGTTATCTATTTCTTTTTGATTGTGCTTTACTAGTTTTCAAAGATATATTTATTTCATTTAATTTGTCAATTTTTAATGTAAAACATTTTTGTTTTAAAAGTATCTAAATTACATGCAGTTATAACTTAATTCCTGTTCCTTATATTGGCTATTTGTATGTTTTTCACTCCATCGTTGCCACACAGGGGTTTAGAAATTGTGGTGTTACTTTATCAAGGAACAAGCTTTTGGCTTTATTAATTCTATTTACTGCTTGTTTTCTGTTTCACTGATTTTTTTTCTCTTAATTTTATTTCTTTCCATCTACCTACTTTGAGTTGATTTTGTCCCCTCCCCTTTTAAGGTCATTAATCATGGATTCTTTTTCCTAATGTAAACATTTGAAACCCAAAATTTCCTTCTAAACACTGTTTTACCTGCATTCCACACATATATCTGTGTTCTGCTTGTATTATAATTTAGTTTGAAATCCTTTCTAATTCTTTTGTAATGTCTTATTTTATGGATGGATTATTGAAAAGTCTATGGTTAAGTTTTTAAATATTTGTAATTTTCCTAACTATGTTAGTGCTACTGATTTTTAATTGAATTTTTAAAATTTATTTTATGGAAAAAAGGTGAAACAAAATATCATGACAGGATGATAGGAGAATAACAATAGTTAATACATTGCATATTATTAGCTTTAAAGTAGTTACTCAGAGCATAATATAATGGGCATGAAAAATTCTCCAATTGATATTAGCACAAACCTTCCTTTTCTAGGGACCAAGAATAACTAACTTACAATTTTTTTCCCTTTTCCGTTCCTTCGTTTCCCTTTTCCCTCATCCTAGTTCCTTTTTCCTTTTGAACAATTTCTTTCCTTAAGGAGAAATTTTGTATGTATGTATATACAGGATAGTTAACATGGTTGTTCTTCTGTCTTCTATTTCTATGCTGAAAGAAACTGTCAATGAGTCTTTGGTTGACCAGTATTGAATGTCTATATCTGTTTTCATGAGAAGCCACTTTGAAGACATCAATATGTAATACAACCACCATTGTTAATTCCCTACCACTTTGTTTGTAACTCTGTATTGTGCTTGTGATATGTTGTAAAACGTTGCATGTCTGTTAATGTTTCCCTCCTTTTATCTTTAAAACAAACAAACAAACAAAAAAAAATTTCTTTCCTTTTCACAATATCTATTGTACATTCTAGACCTTATTTACACTTTCAGTTTCTCACACCAGGGAGACAATACAATGTTTACGCATGGGAGTTTGATTTATTTCACTTATGAGTATGGTCTCAAGTGGCATTCGTTTACCTATAAAAGTCTCAAATTTATGCTTTTTATGGCTGAGTAGTACTCCATTGTACAAAAATACCACATCTTTTTAATCCATTCCTCAGTTGATGGGCATTTGGGTTGTTTCTAAGATTTAGCTATTACAAATTGTGTTGCTATAAACATAGGTGCACATATATAATTGTGGTATGATGTTTTTAATTCTTCTAGGAAGGTACCCAAAAGGGGAATAGCTGGGTCAAATGGGACCTCCAATCTCAGTTTTTTGAGGAATCTCCACACTGATTTCCACAGTGATTTCACGTCTACACTCCCACCAACAGAGGAGAAGGGTTCCTTTTTCTCCACAGCCCATCCAGTATTTGCTCTCAGTTGATTTTTTGACAATAGCCATTGTTTCTAGGGTGAGATGGAATCTCAGTGCTGTTTTAATTTGTATCTCTTGGATGACCAATGATGTTGACCATTTTTTCACGTATTTGCCACTTTTCTTCCTCTGAGAAGTGTGTGTTCATCTCAGATGCCCACTTTTGGATTGGGTCATTGAATCTGGTGTGTCTGATTCTTTTCAGTTCTTTATATGTTCTGGATATAAGTTCTTTGTCTGAAGGGCAATTATCTAATTGAATTTTTTAGTGATCAGAGAACATATATCACTTTAATACTTTGGAATTTATTGAAACTTGCATTATAGTCTAACATATTGTCCATCTTGCTGAATTTGCTATATGCACTTGAAAATAAAGCTTGTTGTATAGTTGTTGAGTATAATTACAAAAGAGGGAAAGATGAATAATGTGTTCAGTTTTTTATTCTATGTGTTTATTTATCTTTGTCTAGTTTTTCTATCATTAGCTAGAAAAGAGGTGCTAAGCTCTTTACTCTGTACAATCAACTACCTCTCTCTTTAATTTTGTCAATTTTTATTTCATGGATTTTAAGGTTGTTATGGGGCATACACACATTTGTGATTGTCATGCTTTCCTGATGAATTAATTCTATTGTTATGAAATGTTCTCCATTAGTTTTGGTGAAACTCTTGAGATCTATTTTATCTGACATTATGATAGCCATCTCAGCCCTACCATGGTCAGTCTTTGCATGGTATATCTTTGCCTATTTACTTTCAAATTTTTCATTTATGTGTCAGGTGTGTCTCGTTCCTAGCAATCAATTGGGTCTCGATTTTTTAGAAAAAATTATTCTGATAATCTGCAGCTTTTAATTGGAATCTTTACTCCATTAACTTTTAATGTGATTTTTGATATTGCTTAATTTAAATTATTATTTTATTTTTTTCTGTGTCTTTAACCCGTCTCATTTCTTCTGTCTCTAATTCTGTCTTCTTTTTGGCTATTTCAATATCTTATTTTCCATTTTCAGTTTAAAGTTATATTTTTGTTCATTTCAAAAAGTTAGCTTTATACATTTTAAGCTCTTCATGGTTTATGTAGGTTAATATAATAAAACTAGAAATGTTATAGTGTATAGGTTCATTTACTCTCTATCCTACCATCCTTTAAATTATAGTTGTCATAAATATTACATATAAGTACATTATAAACCTTAGAAGACAATGTTATCCTTTTTGCTGTGAATAATAATTTGTATTCCAAAGATATTTAAAAAGCATGTTATATTTACCCATATGTTTATCATTTATATGTGGTAATCTTCGTTCGTTCTCAAAATCCAAGGTTCTCTCTGGTGTCATTTCCCTCAAAGTGAAGAACTTTTAATAAAGTGCTAGTAGTGACAAATTCTAAATTTTTCATTATCTAAAATTGTTTGCATTTCACTTTTACTGGTGAAAGATATTTCACTGGAGTTAGAATTCTGGGTTGGAAGCAATTTCTTTTAATAGTTGAAAGATGTTGCATTGTCTCCTAGCCTGTATAGTTTCCGGTAAAATGTTTGTGATAATTTTTATTGTTGTTGTGCTATGTGCAATGTGATGTTCTTTCCTGACCACTTTCATACTTTTTCTTTATCATTGCTGGTCACCAAATCGACTGTAGTATATCTAGGCATGGATTTCTTCACATTGATGTTTGAGGTTTTTTGAAATTTCTGAATTTGTACATTTATATCTTTTAATCATTTGGAATTTGGGGGTATTTTTCTTTGTAATTTTCCTACCCTACTTTCTTTCTAGGTGAAGCACTTTAAAATTACTTCATAGGTCTCTCAGATTCTGTTCATATTTTGCAAACTCCACCCTCCATCTTTTCTATTTGAATTAGATAACTTTTATTAATCTGTCTTCAAATTCACTATTTCCTTTTACCTTCATTCTGTTGTTAGACTCATCCACTGACTTTTAAAATTTCAAGTGTGTTATTTATAAGTATTATTTATTTTCTTTTGTAGTACTGAGGATTGGGTCCAGGCTCCTTGCACTGAGGTACATCTCCAGTGCTCTTTTACTTTTTTTTGGGATAGAGTCTTAATAAATTATTAAAGTTCCCATGCTGGGCTCAGACTTGCCCTTCTACTGCATTAGACTCCCTGAGTGCTGGGATTATAGGCCTGTGCCGTCTCACTTGGTGCAGTACTGATACTGTGAGTTGCGTCTGTTTTGTATTTTGTCTCTACTGATTTCTTATCTGTTTACTCATTATGGGTATATTTTCACTGATATAGCTGAATTTACTTATATTTGCTATTTATAAATCTTTTATTGATTATTTTAATCTATAGGCTATCTTGAGGTTGGCATCTTGTTTTTGTATTCTCTCTTATGATTAGACCATATTTTTGGCTTTTCCTATGTTTAAAAATTGTACATTGTGTACTGGATACTATGAATGCCATATTGTAAGCATTCTGGATTTTGTTATATTGTTCTAAACAGTGTTGATGTTTTATTTTGTCAGGCAGTTCATTTAATTTGGCTTAAACTGAAAACTGTGCTTTTGCCATGGGGAAGTTCAGAACTGAATTCAGATCTGTAAGATTTAAGTATAAACTGCCTTCTATTTGGCCTGCTCATACATAACTCGGGGGAAAACCAAAGACTTGTGCTGAGTTTAAGAACTGAATGTAATGATTTTTCATGGTTTTCTTGTCTCCTGACTCTCTAATTGTCTAGTTTTCCTGGGATTTTCCCCCTGGTTACTCCAGGCAGACAAGTGGCAGGTGTTGTTTTGGAATTTCAGTCATGCTATCTTGGCCATGATTCTGGTGGCCTTTGGGGAAGAGTGGAAGAAATTGAAATTTATTCTGTGACAGTTTACTGCTACAAAAATATGCCTGCTTTTTTCACTTCCCAGATATTTGAAGTTTTTACAGTTTTCTTCATTGACCTACTTTTTATTTGAGCTAGCTTGGTTAGGTTTCTGCTTCTTGCAAAATCATAACAGAAGCTATTCATTGGGAGCCTAGGGTTGCTATAAACTTGGCAGAATGGTACAGTGGCAAAGGTATAGGTATGAGAAACAGATATACCACCATATTTGAGCTATGTGAGTTAAGCAAGTGTTTTGGATTAATAATATAATCTTGCAAATCAATTGAAAATTTAGGAACTTAGTACTAAAAACATTTATTATCTCATGGATTATGCAGGTCAAGAATTCAACAGCCATTTGGGAGTTCGGTCTTAGGATCTCTTCTGAGGCTGTTATCAAGTTGTCAGATAGATCACAGTGCTAAACACTTGACTAGGGCTAGAAAATCTATTTGTAAATTCATTATTCTCAGGAAGCTGTAGCAGGAGGCTTCATATACTTGGCACATGGAATTCTTTGTAGAGCTGTTTGTACATGGTTCCCACCCTCTGGAGGGGAGAAAGAGACAGAAGAGAGGGAGAGAGAGAGAAGGGAAAGAGAGAGAAAGAGAAAGAGAAAGAGGAAGAGAAAGAGAAAGAGAAAGAGAAAGAGGAAGAGAAAGAGGAAGAGAAAGAGAAAGAGAAAGAAAGAGAGGAGGAAGGAGGGAGGGGGAGGGAGGAAGGGAGAACTTAGCTTACATAAATGAACCATTTTTCTTATGCTGCTCTTAATAATTGGCTTTGAGTTGCTTAGAATCTAAACTGGTAAGTGGTTGCTTTGCTTACTATGACTTTCAAAACTCATAGTCATGTTGAAGCTGTTGACATGTCTCACACCATTGCCTAAATCTTTAACCTGAGGTAGTTTTGTAGTTCTAAGTTTGTAGATATGAAAGAATATTGAGCATTGTGCTTTGATTTAATGCTGTCTTAATAGCCCATTTAAAATAGTTTGGAAGACCTCAGAGGGCACAGAAGCATGACAGGGTAAGAGGGGAAGAGCCGGACTGATTCTGGTGTATCTTTCAGTCAACAGAATCCCCTCTCCTCCTTCTGTCTCCCCTTGAGTAATTCCTACCATGCTTTATCAGAAAAGCTTGCATCACACTGTAGCCAGTGCATTTCCATTTATTCAATTCTTATTCAGAAAGAGGAAGAGTGTGGGTCTAATACTTAACTCCTGTGAGGTTACTCTGGTTGTCTTCAGTGTGCAATGTTTCTTCTGTTCCTGCTCTGGGGTGTCCTATTCTCAATCATTTTTGTATCTGTATCATTTGTATCATAGATAGTACATGTATAACATTGTGGACTGTAGCTGTGAATCTTAAGGTATATCTAAGTTCCATGGAGATTTCACATTGGAAGTTTGCTTAACAGGTAGAAATATGCTTGCCTTTAATCTCCTGTACTTGTAGCAATAGCATCATCAGTAGCAACAACAAAATTGTTTCTGTTAGTAAACCTGGAGAACACTTGTAATCTATCAATGACATTGCCCCATTAAATATGGAAGTGGTTCTGAAAAAATGTATTTCCTGTCTTTTGAAGGTTAACATAGCTCTAGCAGATCTTACTTTGCTTGAGTATGAAGTGAAGGGAACACAAGTGAGAGTGTGTTTGAAAACTCATGTTCATATAAGATAAATGAAACAGAATATAACTTTGTCCATGGAACTTGGTCTTTCTTTTTGTGGTGTGGAAATATGTAGCCATGGCCTTCCAGTCAAGGTATATTTGAGATTCTATTTCCATTTTCCACTCAGTCTACTTACCTGACATCTGAAGCAAGTGTCCCTCTGTGTCTGAACAGAACGTTTGCCTGTATTTCCTCTTTCCACAGCAGGAAATAAAGATGCCTGGCTTATGCTTTCCATACCTCTCTTTTGGTATCCAGAAGTTCCATTCAAGCAACAAGGACACTGAGTGACACATTCTAACCACTGATAAAGAACAGAGAAGACATGGATGGATGGCAGGAAACCATGAGCTGCTAGATTTCCTCAATGACTTGGAGTCAATTGGTCTGAAGAAAGAGACTGCAGAAAGGACCAACTCAGTCACCTTTTCTGAGGTAGTGGGTATACCAGCACAGCTCTTCCTACATTCTTCATGTTATGCAAAATTCTCCAGACCATGTGTGTCACTGTTATACTTGAAATCAAGATTTAGTCCCTTTGGAAAATAGAAAAGGGCCCATCCCTAAATCTCTCTAACATTTTTGAATAGATTCCATTTGCTTCTTTGGATCTGATAACAACAGCCATAAGTGCACGCCCTGGAGCTATGCCGCTGGGGAGCTAAGCTTGTGTCATCACTCTGGCACTTACTAGATGGGTAGCCTTTGGCAAGTCACTGTCGTCTCTCTGCCTCACTTTTCTTATCAGTACAATGGGGATAATTATGATACCAACTTTAAAGTATTGTTATGAGGACTGAGTCAATATATGCAATGAGTTTGGGAAGGGTTAGCTGCTGCTGTTTCTCCTGTTCTTCTCTTCTTTTTCTCCTTTTAAGTATTCTGGATCCTGGATTTTCCTATGGTCCTTGAGATGATCAAAAGAAACACATACATAGGGAAGATGAGAGAGCTCTGTTAGAGAAATTATACTTCAGGCACATACAATTTGTCTTTATAGAATAAATATTCTTTTAATTAAGACATTTTATATATATATGTATATATAAATATTTAGACACAACATATTTTTTTTTAAACTCTTAAAGTAACCCTGGCAGGTAGATATCATTATTCCTAGTTTAGAGGTGAAGAAATAGTGGTAATTTGCTCAGTGTCTCACAGTTAGTAAGAGCACTGTTGAAAATCAAACTCAACTCTGACTTCAATGACCATGTGATTTCCTGTCTGCTCTTGGGAGTTTTGTGATTCCTTCATTCATTTCATTAAAGGTTTCAACATTAGTACTAGGGAGAGGGACAGATACGGGAGGCTGTACATATTTGGATGATGTCAGAGGCATTCCTTGTACAGAGTCAAATGTTAAAAGGTATGTGGCTGTTTGCTGATTTCCCAGGATAATAGGCTATAGGTGGCACCAGCAGCAAGACCAACAAATCAGTGGCAATTCAGTTCTTCAAAACTTAATATTGGCCTTGACATATTTGGGATGAACTATACTAAAT
Organism: Chinchilla lanigera; assembly: GCF_000276665.1. NCBI lineage: Eukaryota > Metazoa > Chordata > Mammalia > Rodentia > Chinchillidae > Chinchilla > Chinchilla lanigera. Next base: position 20,703,641 of record NW_004955419.1, on the reverse strand, counting down.
GTCTTTGGTATATGTCCAAGTCTGTAGTGTCCTGGATCAGAATACCTTTGAAAATGGTATTGATACAATTTTACCTGAATATTTGGAATATTCCCACCTCCACAGATTTCTTTCTTTTTTGGATATGGCATTACTTTATTTCATTTTGTTATAAAAGAGCATCATAAGAATACACATATTTAGTCCTTACACATTAGCAAGAATGAATATTCACATAAGCATTTGATATAGAAGAAAAGTCCATAAAATCTTTAAAAATTATTTTTAAAAATTTTATAAATGATTGAATTAAAAAAATTAAGACTGTATTCATCACTTTCCTGTCACTGGAACAAAACACCCTACACCTGCAATTTAGAAGAAGAAAGGCTTATTTTTGCTCACCGTTTCAGTGGGTTCAGTCCATGATCAGCTGGCTCTAAGACACAAACTTTTCTGTAGAAATGCCTGGTGAAGGATGACTACCAGGAAGCACAGAAAAAGATGGGAAGTGCAGGGGACAAGAATATGTCCTTTGAGGTCATGCCTTCCGTGACCTGGCTTTTCCAGTAAGGCCCTATCTCTGAATATATGAAGCTATTGGGGAACATTTTAGATCCAAACCATAAGATTTCACCCCTGGCTCCCAAAAGGCTCATGTCTATTTCATTATGTACAATGCACTCACTCCATCTCTAATAGTTGCCAATATTTTAACATTTCTAGCATTGCTGAAAATTCCAAGTTGTAAGTCTCCTTTGAGGCTCAAGGCAAGTGCTTAGCTGTATAAAAATAAACAAGAGGATTAAATACTTCCTATATACAATGGCTCAGGGAAACATTTTCATTTCAGAATGAAGAAATAGGGGAGTACAAAGGAACTGGACCAAAGCAAGACCAAAACCCAATAGAGCAAACATTAAATCTTGTAGCTCAAATCCAGTACCCAGGGAAGATTTTGGTGAGGTATGAACTCCATAGGGTGGCCTTCCCCCTATGGCCTTGCTGTTGCAGCCCACATTACCTCTGTCTTGGGCTAGGTCTGCCCATTGCCTGAAACTTTCCCCAGAAGATGTTCCAAATTCTTGGCATCTCTAACTTCCTGGGGTCTCTATTGCACCTCTGGCTTCATTTGTATAGCTTCATGCATCAGGTGCATCTAACAGGGACTGTGACCTTGTCACATATTTTTTCCTGGTTTCCTAGTCCTTCTTCTGTAATTTGAGTGGAAGTGTTCATGACTCCATAATTCTTGCATTCTACATGTTGAAAAAACAGTACCACATGGATAATGCCAAGGTCTTCAAGCTCAAGCAGTAGTCTGGTACCCTTGGACTATGGCTGCAGCAGCTGCTGAGTGGGGAGATGACTGAGTGCAGTGAAATGAATTCTGAGGAACTAATTCCCTAGGAAGAACTTCTTGAGTAGATATACCAGGGACTGTCTTCTCAAAAAGAAGGTTTACTATAGGTTACAGTTTTGCACCCTTGAGCCTATAATGGGTGAGGTCTTGTTGATTTCTAAGATGAATTCAAAACATATTACCTATTGTCTTGAAAGATACTTGGCTTCTTGCTAATGTTAATCTTTTAAACAACCACTCACTCCTTTGCCCTGACTTTGTAGCTGCTTTCTTTCTGGTGAAACTGCAAATTTTTCAAAACATTCAGCTATACCATTTGCTCTTAATTGCCACTGTTATTCTAGCTAAAAGCAGCCAGGATTACCCATGGCACAGTCTGAACATTGGGTTACTTTGACATTTCTTTCGTCAGATTAACTTCTAAACCACTTTTAAGTTCACGGCACAAAGTTAAAGGATATGGGCAAAATGTAGACATATTCTTTGCCAGAAAGAAAAATGCATGGGTCCTAGTCTAGTTTCTAATAGAGTCCTCATTCCCAGCTGAAATATCCTGAGCCTGGTCTTTACTGTCCACATGCTTATCACCATTCCAGACTTCTGAGCTCTGATCAGTATCACACATCAAGCATTGTTCACAACATGCTAGAGCAAACTTGAATCTCCAAACTTTTCCAAACTCCTCTTGCAAACCAGTTCCATGCTTCTGAACCATTTGGTCAGGTATGGTCACAGAAATGACCCCTCTCTGGGTACCAATTTTCTGTAGTAATTACTTTCTCATTATTGAGACAAAATACCTGACACTTCCAACTTAAAGAATGAGAGGTTTACTTTGGCTCACAGTTGCAGTAGGTTTAGTCCATGGTGGGACAGTTCCAAGGCTGAGACTACACGGTGGAAGGGCCTGGTAGAGGAAAGCTCCTTATGTCATGGCAGTCAGGAAATAGAAAGAGAAAGGAGGAGTTGGGGAAAAGGATACATCTTTCGAAGTCCCCCCTATCCCAGTGATCTATCTCTTCCAACCAGGGCTAACTTCTAATTACATGAGACCTTTGGGGGGCATTTGGATCCAAACCACAACAAAAGTCAAATTCTATGTAAAAGTGAATGATTTACTTTCTAGTAGCAAAATTGTGAAACATTTATGGGCTCAACTATGTACCTCTGTATTGAAAAGTATAAAGGATGGTAGTATGTTTTTCTGTCAATAAGCTGAGGAACTGTCAACTTCGTTTTTCCTTTTTCTTGTTATTCTCAGGGTTTTGGATGGTATTTTGGGTAATGTACCTCTTAATTAGTACATATGTATTGGAGGTTGCAGCCATCCTACAAAATGAATGAAAGAAATATGAAATTTCTCTGTTGCTATGCAAATTTGAGAAAAGATGCTGAATTAAGTGTTAGAAGCTTTGGTACAAAATAAAAAGCTAGAGCGAGTCAGGCTGCTAGCAGAAGTACTAAAGGGAGACATTTGATAATTTATCAAGTTTAACATTTCTGTCTCTATCTCACCAATAAACAAAAGTGTTATTCATTTTGATGTACTCAAAAGCCTCCTCACAGACAAGGATCTAATTCTGAGCTTAGAGACTGCTGATTATAAGTTGAGGCTCCTGAATGGGCCTCCTTGTCATCCTTCTTTCCCACCCAGCACACCACTTCAGGAGGCTGGCTTCTTGGCAGTCACAGTCCTACTCTGCAGTCCTTTATTTTGCCTTTTTCTTCCCTAATTCATTTTGAGTTCCAAGTCTACTGATTTCCCCCTTGCTTCAAAATGGTTTTACCTAATTATTAACCCAGTGGGAAGAATTAACTTTTAACTCCAGCATTAGCACTGTTTTGTGTCTCCTGAGACATCTCAGCATGACTGAGCACCATGAAATTTGAGTTGTGATTTCTGGATCTGGAGTGTATTTGTGGAGAAGGAACTTCAGTGGTGTCTTAAAGGAAATCACTTTGATGGGAATAAAAGTCTACAAGTGAACATTCATTCATCAGGCTGAATTATTTATAGCAAATAATTATAGTTATTATTCTTTACTTGCCATGTATCTCCCCAGTACTGGGTTGCATACAGTGTGCCAAGCTTTTTGCTGTGTATTTACCTTTTAACTCATATAAACAAGACCATTTATGTATGTGAATGATAATCTAATTAGAAGAGTGAGAGTTTTCTTGATCATCTGTGTTACTAAGTAAAAAACAAGACAAATCACATGTGTATGTATGTGAAATAATACATCTACGATCAGCATAGTCAAAATAGGTGGTTGTGGAGACCATGAGATAGAGGAATTATGGGTGAATAAAAAGAGTTAGATGCTACTTGCTATGAATTTATAACACACTATATTGATCTCTTACTTGGTGGCAGGCAAAGCTGTCCTGCTGCTCGTTTTTGTAAATACTTTTATTGGAACACAGTCCCATCCATTTATTCAAGTATGGTCTATGTCTGCTTTCATATTATAATAGCAGAGTTGCCACAAGGACTGTACTGCCTACAATTCCTTACATATTTACTATCTGGTCCTTTATAGAAAAAGTTAGGTGACCTCTGTATTAACTTATTTATATCTCAAAATATCATTAGATGACTATAATTATACCTTATAATAAGTAAAGAATCTGGAGCACTAGGTTAACTAATGTCCAAAAGTTGCACAATTGGGAATGAGTGACCAATGATTCAAAATCAGTTATGTTGATTCCAGAGCCTGTGTTCTTAAGTGCTATACAACTCTTACCCCCGTTACTGTGCAAAACATGATTCTAGTTAAGTTGCAAATAAAAAACAATCTGCTGTGGTTTGTACCAAATTGGGTTGGATTCCTTCTGGATAGAAAAGCAACTGTGTCAGTTAAAGGCTAAAATAAGGAAGTAGATGGCGGAACACAAGCCATAATGGCACCTACCATGAGCTGAATGTTTGTGCTCCCCTAAAATACATATGTTGAAATTCTAACTCCTTCTGTGACCATAGTTGGAAATAGGGAATTAGGGAAGTAATTAGACCATGAAGGTAGAGCTCTCGTTAGTGGTATTGGTGCTCTTCCATAATACCATGAGAAAGCTTTCTTTTTACTTCTCTCAGTTTTGTAAGGATACAAGAAGAAGATGGCTGTCTGCAAACTAGGAGATTGCCTTTGCCACACATTAGACCTACTGATGGTACCAGCTCTGGATCTTGCACTTCCCAATCTTCAAGTGGATGAGAAATATACATATGTTATTTAAGAAACTTAGTCTGTGTATAATGTTACGTGAGCCCAAACTGATGCAAAAAGTACTAATTTCTACTATTGAGTTCAAATATCCTACAATTAACTCTGTCCAGGGAGACACTGGGTATTTTCTTTTAAAAGTTGACCTCTAGCCTGGTATTACAAGAGGAACACAATAGGAATTAAAGATCTTCATAAAATAAGAAATTGGATATCATTGTGGGATCTCTTCCCAGTTCTCTCGACCTCTCCTTCCTAATAGTAGTACTTTAATTTTCCATTGAGAAATTACCTCTCTACTAGTCATTCATGAGGACTGAGTGGGGCTAACCTCACTTGGAACCCAATGGTGGGCTCTGATTAGCTCATCAAAGTATCCTCTCTTTTGGGCTATTATAATTGGTTTAGAAATTGGTGCCTGATTCAAGCTAGGCATTCAGAGCAAAGCTCACCTTCAGTAATGGAAATGCATAGATACTCTCTTTCCCATAGAAGGTGATCATGTGAGGATCTAAGGCATGAAACTTCCCTCACAATGGAGGGAGAACCTGTAGCTGTTCGGTGGTTGCAATGAGGAGCTTGAAGAGGGGGCTACCTAGACTTTAACCTGGAGCCAAAACCCAGACTTATTCTTTGAATTATTTAGAATGTAAACAAACAAAAAACAAAACAACTCTCTCCCTAAAACCCACAAACAATTCAATGTGTGTGTGTGTTGTTTTTTTTTTTGCTTAAGCAAATTTCGATTTTCTATTGCTTGCCATGTACGATCATCAGATGATGGAATTTATATATTGGTTTGGTAGACATCTCCCTTTAATAGTTTCCAAGGGGAAGGATTCTTTCGTTAGTCTTTCTGGGTATTTTTCTTTGGACAGGAGTGGAAGGCACAGAGTAGGAAGATGACTAAGGTGAATGTTTTATTGAATCAGATGGAAGTGATCAGGTGGAGGATGGATGACCACATATTAGGGATGCTGAGTGGGTATATCTACACCGGCACCAGACTTGTGTGAGTTCTGCATTTATTTCCAGCTAAAAATTCTAGGTAATCAGTAAAGTGTACTATTAGAATAGGAAGCAGATAGCCAGGCTGTCTGAGTAGTGATGGGCTAGTAATTAAATGAATTAAGCCTTTAAAAATCTCACATTTTCTCATCTATTTAATGGGCATCTAGTACATTCCATGGAAAGCTCGTATTACTGATATGGTAATAAAATGAGAAAATGTCGGTGAAAATGCTTTGTGTTTGCAGAAAGCCCCAGTAAGATGCTAAATTTGCAAAGACTCAGAAGCTGCTCAGCGTTTTAAACCTAGTTCATACTCCCTGAAATACAAAAGGAATTCTTGCTTGATGAGTTACATTTTCCAGTGGCATATCTCCCAAAGTGTGGTGATTGTTAAGCTTCTGAAGATGCTCAGTATTCAGTACGTACATGTACTTACTGTCTAGAGAAGGTCTGTGGATTGCTATCATCATCACCACCATCATCTTGCTGTCTGCATCCCTATCACTGTGTCATTTCTTTCATTTATCAAACACCAAAGGCAGGTTTAATGGTTGATACTTTACATACCTGCTTTTGTTTAAATCTTACAATATCCTTGTGTGTTATTGCTCCCTTTTTGCATATGAGCAAATCAAGATTTAGAAAGACTGAGTTTTCCAGGGTCACATAGTATAGAACTGTGCCATAATCCAAGCTCTTGCTCTTTTTGCTGCAGCGTATTGCCACTACCAAGGGAAGTTTTGGAATTAGACCTGGAAGTTCTGATCTCATTCCATTGCTAAAGCAATTCAGCACAAAGGCTCTGGTTCAACCCTTTTCCTTTTGTGTCTCAGTAAGTAATATTTCATTCCTGTCCCCTCTGATCCCACCCTCACTGCCAGATTCTGGAACTGTCTGTTTGTTTCTGTTCTATAGTTCAGCTTCTCTCCCCAGGCATTTGAGAAAGGCATTCTCTACAAAAAGGGAAAACACATTTTATTAAAGCAAACATGCAGTCCTCAGCACTTTTACTTATCTTATTTATACACTGCAGTGCAGCTTTCTATGACCTAGTGATTATCATTTCCCAGAGCTATCATCATTTTAAAGCTACCTGTTCATCCGGCTTCAGCAGATGGTACTATGCTAAGAGTACTGTAAGAGCTTTAAGGGAAGGCAAACAAATAAACAAAGAAAAGATTGTGGTTGGATCAGGACGAGGAAGAACTCACTTGCATTGTCTCCAGACACTCCTCCATTTTAGCTGGGGCTGTGAGGTGGTAAGACTTAGAGGTCTCTAACCACTGGGGAAGTTTATGTAGTTACATTGCTCCCATTGGGACCCCATGTCCTAGAGAAGTGGATTCTAAAACTTTTTTCAAAACTATACAAATACTGGGGCTGGGGATTTAGCTCAGTGGCAAAGCACCTGCCTGGCAAGCATAAGGTCATGAGTTCAATTCCTGGTACTGGAAGAAAAGAGAAAAAAAAAAAACAAAAAAACCCCCACAAAAACAAAACTATACAAATCCTATGCAAAATGCAATATGTGATATTGACAAAAGTAGTACCTTAGCTAAGGAGAAAACAAGCTGATCTCTTGGTAATCTCTAAAAGGAAATATGGAATACAACAACTTGAATGTACCAGTTAAATCTTTATATTAGTTAGGTTTTTTTTCTTTTTTGTCTCTGGGACAAAATACCTGATGTAACTTAAAGGAGGAGAAGCTTATTTTGACTCACAGTTTCAGAGGGTTCTGTCCATGGTTGGCTGGCTCCAAGGCAGGAACAACATGGTGGAGAAACATGGTGGAAGAAACATCTCAACCCGTGGCAGGAAGGGTATTAGATAGAGAGGAAGAAGATGGAGGACACGCCTCCTGTGACCCACCTCTTCCAACCAGGCTCCATCTCCTAACGGCACATTCAGCCATAAACTTATCAATCCACTGATGGCTGTATACCCCCATGATCCATTCACCTTCCAAAACCCCATTTCTGAACATATGGGATTTTGGAGACATTGTAGACTAAACCATAAAGTCAGATCTTTATTCAATCATTCATTTGACCCACCCTTCTTGAGTACCCACTGAATGGAGGGTGCTGTTCTTGGTTTGAGTTTTGACTGCCACAAATATTGCTATGCCCTCAGATGCTTTGCTTCTCTAGATCTCAATTTTCCCTCTCTGAAAGGAAGGGGTTATCTCAGACTGCTGCGTCTCAGAAACAAACGGATATGAGCATGTAAACACATTTTGTAGATAGAAACTTTTAAGCTAGCAAACAAATCAGGCTTATTCAATGGGGATGGAGTCCAAGGAGAGCTCCCCACAGGGTGACAGTTCAGGTAGTGGGCAGCTCAGGCTGAATAAGGACCAGTAGGTCTCTCTTCTGTTTCAAATTCTTTGAAATTCTTAATACACCAGAGCTGTGATTCACAGCTTTTAAAAATGATCTTGCTCCTTAGAAAGCCTTTTAAAACATCTTTCTTCTAATTTTCCCTCCATGAAGTTTTAATACCACAGAAACACCTGGATACCTGATTATATACTATGACTTTTGTGGGGAGAAGAACAAAACATTATAGCATCCAAATTTCACTGACGTGGGAGTTACACTGTCCACACTGAGAATGTATATCCTAAAGTGGTCATTTCTAAAACTCTATTTCAAAACTATACAAACAAAAGGGTCAGGGATATATCTCAGCTGCACAAGCACCTGCCTGGCAAGTGGAAGGTCCTGAGTTTGATTCCTGGTATCAAAACAAACAAACAAACAAACAAACAAAAAAGCTATACAAGTTCTATGCAAAATGTAATATATGATATTGACAGAAGTACTATCTTAATTGGTCAATGAGAAAACAAATAAATACTCTGGAAATCTCCAAAAGCTTAACATGGATTATAGACAACTTGATATAGATAACTCTCACTATTTTCATTGTAGTTTAAAATATATTTTGAGGAACAGAAAAATAAAATACATTTTGAGGAAAAAAATTAAAATTGAACATTTGAAGATCCTCAACCACTGGAAAAGTTTTGAAAAGCATTTCTATGCAGTCTTCTGGGTCACAGGTCTTTGGAATCAGATAGGAGTTTGAGTTTGTTCCCAGGTGCACCAACATGACACCGTGGGTCAGTCTTTGAGTTTCATCATGGGTGAAATGGGTATAAGAATGAATATCTACCTCATGTGATATCTATGAAAACTAAAAGAGGTAATGGGTACAATACAAATGGCACTAGGCAAAATTTAGCTTTATTTCACTCCACTACTCTGTGTCTTTGTATTTTCTTCCACTGATCATAAAAACTTGTGTTTGAACACATAGCAACAATAGCTGCTGAAGAAATTGTAGCCAAAGAAAACAAAGGACTCCAGTGTCACCCTAAACAACTTTATTTTCCTTTTCCTGGATGTGAAACAGAGAAGAGTATTATTACTCTTCCTGAAATGCTATAACCCTATCATGAATCTTGACTCTTTTTAATGAAACTGGTGGACCTAGGTAACTCTATATATTCTGAGTACTGTAAATTTTGTCTTATAAAAGTCATTGGTTTAATTTATACTGCTAGTTTCTTTTTTTCTCATTGAAAAGAAAGTTTTGTCCTTTTATTTGTTTGTTTTTTCTTTGTGAAAGAGAACTTTTTGTCTAGTACTTGTACTGTAAGTAACATTTTAGCTATTCTTTTAAGATCATAATATGGTGTATATTAACAGTTGTTATTCTCTGTTTATTTTGTTATGAAATTTTCTTTTATTTTTCATAGACATAAGTGTTTTTATATTTTCTGTGTTAATATCTACTTGTATTACATTAAAAAAAATTTAAAGAATCATGTATCATTAAATGACAGTCACCTGGTTTTATGGGTAGAAACATCAAATATTGTTTTTTGTTTTGGGGTGCTAGGGATTAAACTCACGGTTTTGTGCATGCTAAGCAAGTGCTCTACCATTGAGCTACATCCCCAGTCCCCAATGATGTTTTATAATAAACACACACAGTGTACCCCACTTTGATAGGATTTAGTAATACATATTATTTTTTCTTTAGACATAGCAGTACATGGCTTTATGAATTTGCCACGTGTAGAATGTTTGCACATCCAGCATTAATGACCATATCCTCTCAAAACTTATAGTTGGGGTTGTTCTCTATAAATGTGGGAGATCTCTATCTACTGGATAGAGATGTTATGTGGACAACACAGAGAAGGGGACTGTAATCTCATCTTGTTTCCCTTGCTTCTGGGATTTTGCTGTGACCATTAGCAGAAGAAATAATGTGGGTTGATGTGGTATGCCTTCTTTCTGATGTGTCAATATAAAAACCACAAATGGTTATGCCAATCTCTTGTCTACCCCCCATGAAACATGTTTCCATGAGAAATTGGAGGGGGAATGAGATAGAAAGCATAATTGGTTCACTGGGTTAACTTTAAAATTTCTGCTAGGGGAAACTTTCTTTTCTGTATGTATGTTGACACCAATGGTTGATAAAACTGAAGTTCTACATCATAAATTCCCTTTTGGACATTCAGTTCTGAGAACCTGTATCCTGGAGCCTTATCACTTTGAAGTGAAGTCACAATCACTAATGGAATCTCCTAGGTTTTCACACACTGAAATTAACTTTGATTCTTCTCCCAAACATATGTTTAAAAGCAACATGCACATTCTGTACACTGACCCATCAAAGCGCTCAGTGCCTTGGAGGAGGTTTGTGGGCTCACCTAGTGGGGTTGAGAAAAAAAAGCCATTTTCTTCAGGTATAGGAATAGAATTCCTTAGTCCTCTTCTGGCTCCAAAGAAGGGAGAGCCTCCCTCCTTCTCTATGAAGGAAGAGAAAGAAAATGCCACTTTCCTTTGTGACTGTGAATAATAACATTTATGCTCCAAGATCAGTTTGCTTCTTTAATATGAAAAATGATATCCTGTTCGGATGAGACATTTCCTTGAATACTTAGCATAAATTGAGCCCTTAAGCTTTTAACAAGAAATTCTGGGCTGGCTTGCCTGAAAACTCCGAGTGGATCTTGGAAACACAGCAGGTTTCTTGATCTGGTAAAAAACTAGTCTTTTCCATGGATTACTAATGCACTCTCCCTGATATTCAGGAAGAATCATCCAGAATAACGACCGACCATTCCAAACAGCTCCTTCTCTCTGTGATTCTATTGCTTGTTTCTCTTTCTCTCCCTCCCTTCCTTCCTCCCTTTGTTTCTTCATTCTTTCCTCTCCTTTCCTTTGTCTTTTCTCTTCCTGTCTTTTCCTGCCGTCCTTCTCTCTTCCCCCTCTATACATGCTGCCTTTCCTTTTTTATAAACTCATAAGTGACACGGACCCTGCTCCAGCCTTACAAATTTGAAAGATAAGTATGCTGAAGAAGGAAATGCATTTTTGTGGCACATAATGCCAATTAGAATGACAGCAAGAAGGGCAGGCTCCTCCATCACTGTTTTTTAATGCTGTCAGCACCAGCTTTGCCAGAATTATCTTATCTGATGCATGAAAGGACTCAAGTCGTTTTTCACCCTGTGTGATGGCAGAGCTTCAGTATGAGCAAATGAGTCTCCATCTCATTTAAATGGGCATCCCCAAACCCTTCCTGGCAGCATGTGACTCTATCCAAAGAACATGAACTGGGTGGACCTGAATGTGTTTACAGATGTGAGAAAGCTCTTTCTTTGTGCACAGCTGATTGTTTAAGTTCTGGTGTAAAAGAGCAAAGATACTTTGGTGCACATTTTAATTCCCTCAGAGCTCTCAGTGGGTAACTTGTACCATTCAAATTGGGATTTTGCAATTCTAGAGAACACACAGACGGTGACAGAGTCTTTTCTAGAAAATGTAAGTGCTAGTTATTTCTCAGCCTGGTTTGTACACTAGGGCCAGACGCACCTTTCCCTCTGTGGCCTGGGCTCACTGCTCTGCTTCAGCCTTCCCACTTAGATGACTACAGATGGAATGGAGTTCATCCAAGAAGGACCTGTATTCAACGACTGCAGCTGCCAAAAAATGGAGAATGTTATTCTTTGGTTTTCTGGAAAGGAAATGAGTTGGAGAAATGACTGTCAGGCAGCGGACAGGACCACTAAAATCTCACACAGAGAGACTGAAGTCTGTTTGCACATTTAACCCTCTGAGAAAGCCCTGGCATGACATAAATTAATTCTTGATCAATAGAGACTACAGGTAGTAGAAACCCAACAAATACGACCTGAAAAAGCCAACATATTTTTGTGTTCCTAGAGGTAGCTGTATTTTAAAAGTATATTTATTTCATTGTCTAGAGATTTTTCAATTTAGGTCCTCTGTCTTTTTCTTTTTCTTTTCTTTTTTGCCTGTTTCTCCAGTGGTTAATCTGTTTAAGGCTCAACTTAAATGGCTGTTTTTTGCTGATACCAGAGCTCCTGGGTGGTCTCTCCTTTGCAATGATCTCCTCGTTTGCAAGTTTGCACACTTGCACTTGCTACATTGTATTTTAGGTATTCTTTTTATTTCTCCCCTCTACTAAATATCAGCTTTCTGAGAACAAGGATGGTGTCTTACTCACCCCTCTGCCCCAGTATCCAGCACAGTATTGAACCATTCTAGGTGTTAGTGAATGCTAAACAGATTTTCCAGGACCAGTTTGTGAAAAGTCTTTAGGAAAAAGCATGATTTCATGCTCTTGTGCTAAGCCTTCCCCAGCCTTAATTTAAGCGTGTGCTTGGAAAAATTCAGAAACCATTGCAGGAGGAAGAGTTATAAATTACTTAAACAAAGTCAAAGGATGTTGAACATCCCTGAGAACTCATCAATCCTAATTTAATAGGAGTGAGAGATGTTTCACATTTCAAATTCTGGCTTTCTGGTTTTTGAGGGTAATGTCCTATTGACCAATTGTTCATGCTCAACATTTTTTTCCCCTTTTTCATCTGTGAACAACAATCTCATTGATGTTAGGAGATGTTCATGGACATTGAAAGCATTTCACTTTGTTGTTTAAAGAAGCTTTTGTCCTGAAGGCATGAGATTATTCTTTCACATGATGTGGAAAGGAAAATAAGAAAGCCTCCTTCTGTCCTTGGGTTCACATTGTAGGAACTCTTTCTTGCAGCAATAAAAGCCTTTGGAAGAGACCTTTCATTATAAGGGTTTCATGTTAAGTACTGCACATCGGGACGGAAGCTAAATCCCAATTTACTCAGCTGTATTTCCCAAGATTTGTTCCCTCGCAGCATAGGAGCTCTGTACAAGCTCCATCAAGCCACTGCAGAACTAGCTAGAGGATTTGAATATTAATGCCATTCAGGTTTCCTTTTAGAGGAAGCCCTCTTAGCCACAATAGTGAGACACTGCCTGCAAGTCTATGGCTGAATATGAGAATAAAGGGTTCAGAGTAGATCCATAAAGGGAGGAATCAGGAAAATAAACACAAATCATGCCGACTACCCAACTTGTCTCACCTTCTCTCCAGCAAGGTGTAGAGAATGCTTTCCTGAGGGAGGTGCTCATTGCATAAGGAAAGTTTGTCATTTGGGAATCAAAATAAAATTAGCTTCCTGTGTAGTCAGATACATTCTTGATGAGATTTTCTAAGTCTCACAAAAGAATGTTGCAGATTCTTTCAGTTCACACCAAGCATCTAAATGTTGATCTGGAAAAACAAAGAAATGGAAAAAGAAAAATGAGTTTGTTGTCAAATTGAAATACCACATTTTTGTACTGCTGGCTGATATATCTGTAACTCTCATCTGCCATTTCTTCACTGTGTGTGTATATGTGTGCGTGTGTGTGTGTGTGTGTAGTTTTCCCCCTCCAAACCTGAAAAACATTGCAAAACTAGATTTAAATATTTCAAGCGGACTGCATCCAGCATTTGCATTCCTCTGACTCATTCAGAGGAAAGACATCTGAGCAGAAATACTGCAGATAAAAGAGAAACCATTAATCCAAGGAAGATTACTGGCACAGAATCTTTATCCTGTATCCTTCCTGAAATGAGACAAAGATCTCACTATGTACATCCCTCTGGCTTAGCTTCAGATAGTAAGCACTATAGACGTGTAGAGATGGTCCCTTTTAAAGATACACTGCATTTGCCTGAATTCTGAAGCATCATCCTTCTGTTACATATTTGCTTTCTTGAGTGCCTTGCTTTTTTCCTCCAGATCTTTGGCTCTTTCTTTTATTCTTTCCATCGTAGTTTTCTGATTGGGATCCTCTGCTTCCTTGGGTTGTTAAGGTTAACTTCTAAAATACCAGTACATAAAGTTAAGTGTATCATTAAGCGCTCTGAACAATGAGGTCTTAGAGGCAGAGGTTCCACCTAAGGTAGTAATTGTGAGACTCTAGGTAAAACTTTACTTTCTGTGAAGTGGGCAAATTCCTGCCCTTATATCATACTTGACACTCAGAGATGTTCAGTTTATTTGAAAAAGCTTTGGGAATAGATGTGATATAAAAATGTAAGGTGTAATATTTTTAAAAGCACAATATTAAAAGTAAATTGAATACAAAATTAGATCATTTGGGAAGTATTACCTGTGCTTATTAGGGACATTTAAATTAGTCTTTCTTAGGAAAGTCCTCTCTTGCCTTCACGAATGAAGCCAAACCCAGCACACTAATGGTCATTACCATTACCATCTTTTGCGCATCTACTGCACTGTTCCACATACTACTCAGAAACCTTTCTTAACTCCTAAAACAATCCTTCCAAGTATCTATTAGTATTTCCATTTTGCAGTTAAAGCAGTGGAAGCTTGAGGAATGTAAGAAATTTTCCTGATGACACATAGATTATGGGTTTCTGGATTTGAATTCAGGTATGAACCTAGGCTTAAATTATTTCCAATATATTATCTGCTATTTCAGTGTCCAAAAGTCCCATCAGGTTAATTTTCAACTTTGATGTTTATCCATTTATAACTTTGCACTCCAGATGGAAGAGAATGTGTACAGTTATAAATATATTGCACATATGCTGTTTTAATAAGCAATTTCCAGGTTTAACAATGCTCGCTGTCATTTCCTAATGAACCATCCCAGTCCATGGGTCAAGCACAAGGCCTCTCATTCTTGCTGACCGTCAGGAACTGGCTCTCACTCTGCACATAAGGTGATAGATAGCCTTACTCTGACTGCCCTGTGATACGCACAGTGCCAATTCTGAATCTCCTATGAAGTGAAACTGCTTGGAGGTGTCTCTGGACATTGTGATTGTCTCCTTTCTGTACAATAGAGGTGCTGTTGAATGATATGTGTTAACACACATGCTCCATGCTTTCTGGAAATAAAAGGGACAATAGTGTTAAGTATGATGATAATTTAACAAAGCAGTTGATAAAATTAAGAACCAGAGAATAACATTTTAAATTCTGCAGGCCACATGATCTCCACATTTAACTACTGAACTCTGTCATTTTATTGAAAAGCAGACATTATGTATTATGTAGATAATACATAAAAGAATGAGTGTAACTGGGTTCTAATAAAGCTTTATTTATAAGCACAGTCAAGCACTAGGTTTGGAGTGGTGGTATAATTTACTAACATTGGGTTTAATGTAGGTGAGCCATGTATTTGGAGCAGGAATGATCAGGCCCCATTTTTATTTTACTGGATCACCTTAACTTAAAGAGATCTTAGGCAGTTTATAGTCCTCCTCTCTGGTTATTGTACCTCTCTAACATTACCAGAAAAATAGGACAGAGTGATGATGACAGTGATGATGATAATGGTGATTATAAAATAATGATGCTATTCACAACTCTCTGAAATTGATGTAAGCAATTCTAGATCAAGAAATAAATGGAATTAAACTCTTTTCTGATCATTATGCCACTGAGCTGGCAGTGGTTTTTGGCCATTTCCAGAATAACTTATTTCCATGTTGCAACAATAACAAAACCCACGGTGTCCAATTAAATTGTCGCTTATGGCAGCGTAGGGAATGTGATCACTTTCTGGAGATAGATCCACGTCCCATGACAAAAATCTTTCTATACTTCACATTCAGTGATGAAATTAAATTGCAGGAAATCATTCAGTTTTGAATCATTCCATTGAAAAAGGGAGAAGCCAAAAGTTCTTCTATGAGTGACAAGCATATGGACTGCTTTTTTGATAGGAAACCTCAGCACTTTAAGTGGGCTCTGTGAATGGGGCCTGTGGCTATGGGATCACTAGGCTTGGTGTGGCTTGGTCTTTCTTATTTGCTCCACTGAGATTTTATTTCCAACAAAGGCCCTTACTCAGGTAAAAAGAATTTGCCTTTCTTGTTTCCTAGGTGGCTTTTTTGGTGTTTTGTTTTGTTTTGAAGTTCCCTAGTAAACAATATCCTTGAAACACCCATAATCTAACTTCTAGTTAGGGAAACTGAGGACCAGCACTAAAAATTGGAACAGATAGAAAATTATGCCGACCAGGACAAAATTTTGCTTTTCCTGTAATTTAGAGTCTAGGAACCGTGATGGTTCCCCCTGTTCCCCACTGAAAAGTTCAAATTACCCATTCAGAGTGATTTGATTTCAGTTTGAAGCTGGAGAGCACAGTAATAATCTTTCTCAGTATGAAGCACTTATTTACAGAGTAGTCTTTGCCATTTTTAATTGCACTTTCCCCTCCTGCCCTTATTAATTATCTCTCTAGTTCCTCTTAGGTCTTGTCACTATGCCAAATATTGAAATAGAAAGGTTTATTTATTTCCAAAAAACAACATACAGAACAGGACAGGTTTTATAACTTGCTCTTTTGACTCTTAAAGGGTCACACTTTCAGAAGGCAAACGGCTGGTTCATGCAACTTGGACACCCCTACGTGATTTCCTGTTGGTAATGCATCCTTAGGACTGTCACTTGCCTGGGGCGTCCTTGGGAGCATGACAAAACTGGGTGTTTGGGGAACTTAGTAAAAATACAATTTCCAGTTATAAAACTTCTTTGCTTGATAATGGTCAGTGGTGCTCAACTGCTCAAGGGTTTAGTCATCATTTCCTCTAATAAGACTCCAGCAATTTTTCTCTCTACTTTTCTCTTCTCAGTCAAACAAGTCTCTTTGCTATGCCCAAGATGGTGTGAACACTTTTCTGCCCCAGTGTTTATGTCATTTCTTACATTTGGAATGTCAACACATGCTCTGTGTTATGATATCTTACACATAACCTTTCAAAGTTCATCAAATATCACATTTTTATAGAGTATATTGTAAATTAGTCTTTGATTCTGCAAAGTGCTTGGAGCATACTTGTTTTATGGTGTTATCTTGTCTGGCTTTATAGCATAACCATTGGTAATCTCTTAACCACTGCAACTTGACTGTAAACTCTTTGAGGGCAAGATAGTACTGATTCTTTTTTTTATTTTATGGAAAAAAGGTAAAACAAAATTTCATAGCAAAATAATAGGAGAATGACAATAGTTAATGTACTAAATGTTTTCAGAGAACTTTTTTTCAGAGAACCTTGTACTAAATGTTGTTATATTTAAAGCAGTTGCTCAGGGTACAAGATACGGGCATAAAAATTTCTCCAATTGATATTAGCACAAACTTTTTCCTTTTTAATGAACTAAGACACACTGATAGTATAACTGACTTGCAGTTTTTCCCATTTCCCTACTGTTCTTTCCCATTTCATAAATTCTATTTCCTTTTTCCTTTTGAACAATTTCTTCCCTTTTCACAATATCTATTGTACATTTTAAACTTTATTTACTCTTTCAGTTTCTCACACCAGGGAGACAATCTGATGTTTGCACATGTGAGTTTTATTTCACTTATGAGTATAGTCACAAATTATATCCATTTACCTATAAAAGCCTCAAGTTTATCCTTCTTTATGGCTGAGTAGTACTCCATTGTATAAAAATACCACTTTTTTTTTTTAATTTAAAAGAGTAAAAGAAGGATAAATAGTAATAGGGGGATTTACGGACAAAGTGGTAGGACATTATCAATGGTTGTTATTTTACCTATTGGTATCTTCAAGATAGTTTCTCAGGAAAACAAATAGACAAATAATAGTGACTTATAAACAAAAATAGTAGGAAATCATCAATGGTTGTTGTACTATACTTTGGTTTCTTCAAAGGGTTCTCTAGGGAAAACAAATAGAGCTATACATGAGTGATCAATTAAATAATCATTGACTATTCTTGATGGTTGTTGTTGAAAACACATAGTAATAAACATACATCCATTTGTGAAATAGCATAGGAACAATAGAAACATTACAGAGTTATGGACAGATGGGTAGGAAATTATCAGTGGCTGCTGTAATACATGTTGGTATCTTCAAAGTGGTTTCTCAGGAAAACAAAGATATGCAAGAAAGATCTAA
>NW_004955419.1:20642229-20685496 GCF_000276665.1 Chinchilla lanigera | reverse complement strand
CAGCTGGTAGGAGGGGTCTGAGCTCTGGGGCCTTTGCTTCAGAGGGCAGACTGATCTCTAGTGGTCACCTTTACAGTCAGGGCATGGCCCAGGGGTCTTCTTAGGGCAGAACCCCTTGAGGTGGCCTGGCTTTTGACAGCAGTAGCAGATGAATGCAGTTGATGAATTCTTCTTGGGGGCCAGAGAATCAGACTTAGGGTCTGTTTCTCTTAGTGCTGCAACAAAGGCAGCTGTTTTTTCTCTGTCTCTTTGTTTTCTCTCCTTGGCCTCCTCTTCCTCATGGCTATAAAATGTTCAGGAGGCAATTCTTACTAACATCTCTAGTGAGCTATCTGGGGCAAAAGCCATTTTTTTGTAGCTTTTTTCTACTATTTTGGGCTGACTGAGTAATAAACTTATCTTTAAGAATAGTTTGTCTCTCTACTGAACTGGGATCCAGGGAAGTATGCTTTATCAATGCCTCTTGTCTAAGAAATCAGAGGGGTGTTCTCTCCACCCTCCCAGTGCATTTGGATCCTGCAACCACTTAGTGTCCTTTCCCCAACCATCAACACAGGCAGCAGGAACATGTGGATGAAGTCCTCGGCCCGCTAGTCAGCCTTAGCACCATCAGGTGCAAAGTGTCCCAGGCAGGCAACCTAGACACATACCTTCTCCATGAAGGCGGTTCTTCAAAATCTGAATATTGGGCACCCATGTAATCCATGAAGTCTTGGTGCAGACCACTCTGGAACTCCACTTGCTCCTCCACCACAGCCTGTACAGTTAGGGGAAGAATGGCCTCCAGGGGGTCTCCTCAGGTATTGTGCAAGGTCTTCCTGGTTTCCACCTCCCGAATGGCTCTCACCTCTGAGTCGTTGGGCATTGGTACTCTTGTGTTCTCCGAGTCCTTGTTCAGCAGCTTCTCCTCCGCTGACTCTGGACCTTTCTGACTCTCAAGGGCAGGGCCAAGAGCGACCGGCCATGTGGCATGTTTTCCCAGAGGTTTCTGCATGTCGGGGTGGGTCATGCACATCTCCGGGCGGGCCTATTGTGTCAGTGCTTCTCTGTGGCATGGTGTTTCTTTACTGTGTGGCCATGGCTGGCCCAAGGGCTGATGCACGTCTCCATGCTGCTTTCTGGGCACCTGCTGCCTGCCTTTCTGGGCACCTGAGTGGCTGGGTGTGCTGGCCCTGAAGGACAGGTACTCCCCAGCTGTGCAGCCTCCCAGAGTGGGCAACTGCGGCCTTCCTTAAAAAAAAATACCACATCTTTTTTATCCATTCCTCAGTTGATGGGCATTTGGGTTTTTTTCAGGATTTACCTATTACAAATTGTGGTGCTATAAACATCGATGCACGTATATCACTGTGATATGATGTTTTTAATTTTGGGGGGCAGATATTCTGAAGGGGAATAGGTAGGTGGAATGGGACCTCCAATCCTAGTGTTTGGAGGAAGCTATATACGGATTTCCACAGTGTTTGTACCAGTTTATACTCCCAACAACAGTGGAGAAATTTCCTTTTTCCCCACAGGCCCTCTAGCATTCATTATTGGTTGATTTCTCGCATT
Source organism: Chinchilla lanigera (assembly GCF_000276665.1). Taxonomy (NCBI): domain Eukaryota; kingdom Metazoa; phylum Chordata; class Mammalia; order Rodentia; family Chinchillidae; genus Chinchilla; species Chinchilla lanigera. The sequence continues at coordinate 20,683,942 of NW_004955419.1, read as the reverse complement.
TTTCTGGAATGAGATGGACTCTAAGTGTTGTTTTAATTTGCATCTATCAAATGATCAATGATGTTGTGAATATTTTTTCATATATTTATTTGCCATTTTTATTTCTTCATCTGAGAAGTGTGTATTCATCTCTAATGCCCAGTTTTGGATTGGGCCTTTGAATTTAGAGGGACTGATTTTTGTCAATTCATTATATATTCTAGAGGCTGGGGATATTGCTCAGTGGCACAGGCACCTGCCTAGAAAACACAAGGTCTTGAGCTCGATTTCCAGTACCCCCCCAAAAAAAATTATATATTCTAGATAGAAGTCCTTTGTTTGAGGGACAGTTGGCTAAAATTTTTTCTTACTGTTTGGGTTTTAGTTTCATTTTGTTGGTGATTTCTTTTGCTGTGCAAAAGCTTTTTAATAAGATGAGATCCTAGTTGTCGATTCTTTGAAGTATTTCCTGTGCTGTCTGGTTTTTGTTCATGAACTCTCTGCCTACCTCTATGTCTTCAAGATTTCTACCTACTTTCTCTTTCAGTAGATTTAGTGTTTCTGTTTTAGTGTTTAGATCTTTGATCCATTTTGCCATTAGTGCATAGTGATAGACATTGGTCTAGTTTTAGTCTTTGGTATGTGGAAAGCCAGTTTTTCCAACATCATTTATTAAAGAGGCTATCTTTCTTCCAGTGAAGATGTTTGGCCCCTTTGTCAAAGATAATGTGGCTAAATGTGTTTGTAGTTGTGTCTGTATTTTCTAATCTGTTCCACTTGTCCTCAGATCTGCTTTTTTGCCAGTACATGCTAATTTTATCACAGTAGCTTTGTAGTATAACTTTAAGTCAGGGATTGTGATGCCTCCTACCTTATCTTTGTTGTCCAGGATTGCTTTTTCTGTTCTAGGTCTTTTCTGGTTCCAGATGAATTTTAGGAATGTTTTTCTAGTTCTGTGAGATATACTAATGGTATTTTGATCAAGATTGTGTTAAAGCTGTATAATAGTTTTGGGAGTATGGCCATTTTCACAATGTTGCTTTTTCCTATCCATGACAGAGGAATGTTGTTCCATTTTCTAATATCCTCTTTAATATCCTTTTTCAGAGTACTGAAATTTTCAATATATAGATCCTTTATTCCCTTTATTAGATCGATTCCTAAATATTTCACTTTGGGGGGATACTATTGTGAAGGGTATAATTTCCTAATTTTCTCTCTCAGTGAGTTTGCTGTTTGTGTACAGGAATGCTATTGATTTTTAAGTGCTGACTCTGTATCCAGCTAAGCTACTGAATTTGGTCATTAAATCTAGAAGTCTTTTGGTGGAGTTTTTCGGGCCTTCTATGTAGAGTATCTTGTGAATAATGATAATTTAAATTCTTTCTTTCCTATCATTAGTTTTATTTTTCTCTCTTATTTAATTGCTCTGGCTAGTGTTTCCAGAATATATCAAAGAGGAGTGGTGATAATGGACATCCTTGTCTTATTCCTGATTTTAGAGTGAAAGCTTTCAGTTTTTGTCCATTTAATATGATGTTGGTTGTTGGTTTGTTATCAATGGCTTTTATCAGATTGAGATAAAGACCATCTATTCCAATTTTCTGTAAAGATTTTATTATGAATAAGTGTTGGACTTTATTGAAAGCTTTTTGTGCATCTATTGAGATGATCATGTGATTTTTGTCTCTGACTCTGTTGATATAGTATATTACATTTATTGATGTGTATGTTGATCCATCCCTACATTCATGGGATGAATCCCACTTGGTCATGTTGTATAATCTTCTTGATGATTTGCTGCATTCTGTTTTCTAGTGTCTTACTGAGAATTTTTGCATCAACACTCTCTAGGGAGATTGGCTTTTAGTTCTCTTTTATTGGTTAGGTCTTTCTCTGGGTAATACTTGCCTCCAGGAATGAGTTTGGGAGTATTGCTTCCCTTTCAATTTCATTAAAGAGTTTGAGGAGTATTGGCATTAAATCTTCTCTAAATTTTGTTTAGAATTCACTAGTAAATTTACCAGGATCTGAGCTTTTCTTTGTTAAATTTTTAATCACCTTTTCAATTTCATTAACTGATTTTGGGTTATTCAGAATTTTTATATTTTCTTGATTCAGCTTTGGTAATTTGTACCTATCTAGGAATCTGTCCATTTGTTCTGCGTTTTCCATCCGAGGAGAGCAAAGATTTTTAAAGTTGGTATTGATGAACTTTTGAATTCCCACATTTTCTGTAGTGATTTCACTCTTTTCGTTCTGCATTGTATGAATTTGAGTCTTTCCTTTTTTTTGATAAGATTGGCTAAAGGTTTATCAATTTTTTTATTCTTTCAAAGAACCAACATTTAGATTCCTTAAATATATTGTTTTCTTAGTCTCTGTTGTGTTAATTTCTGCTCTGATATTTATGATTTTATTCCTTTTATGGGCTCTTTGAGCTTAACTTGTTCTTCTTTTTCTAGAAGCTTGAGGTGCAACCCTAGGTTGTTTATTTTTGCTCATTCTGTTTTCCTGATGTGAGAATTCACTGCCATAAATTTCCCTTTTAGGATTGCTTTCATTGTGTTCCATAGGTTCTGGTATATTGTATTTGCATTTTCATTTAATTGTAGCTATTGTTCAATTTCTTCCTTAATTTAATCCATGACACATTGGTTATTTAGGAATGTATTATTTAATTTCCATGTGTTTATTCAGTTTTTATGGGTTCTTTTTTCATTAATTTCTAATTTCATTGCACTATGGTCAGATAATGTGCATGGGATAATTTCAATTCCTTTGCATTTACTTAAGCATGTTCTGTGCTAGTACATGGTCTGTTTTAGACAGCATCCCATGTGCAGCTGAAGAGAATGTGTATTCTAATGATGTTATGTGGAACATTCTGTAAACATCAACTACATCCATTTGTTCACAGATTTGTTTCAGTTGTGATATTTCTTTGATGATTTTTTATCTGGTTGATCTATTTGTTCGTGAAAGTGTGGTATTAAGGTTCCCCCATTACAATTGTGTTATTGCTCATTTGATTTTTCACGTCTATTAATAGTTGTCTTTTATAGTTGGCTGGTCCTGTATTTGGTGCATATATTTATGATTGTTATCTCCTCCTCTTGAAGTTTTCCCCTAAAAGTACTTAGTGACCTTTTCTCTCTCTTTTGATCATTGTTGGTTTGAAGTTCATATTGTCTGCAAATAGCTACCCCTGCTTTTTTATGGGTTCCTTTTGAATGGAATATTTTCTAACCTTTGATTTTTAGTCTATGAATTTCCTTTTGAGTTAAAATATGTTTCTTGTATACAGTATATTGTTGAATTTTGTTTCTTGATCCATTCTGCCAATCTATTTCTTTTTATTGGTGAATTGAGGCCATTTACATTGATGGTTATAATGATATGTATTGGCTTATCTTTGTCATGACATTTTCCTGTTGTTGGTTCCATACATTTCCTCTCTAATGATCCCATACATTTCCTCTCAATTAAAGGAATTGCTTGCCCTACTTGGTGGTTTCTTTCTGTTGTTGTTCTTGGAAATGTGGTAATTATTATCTCTGTCTAGAATATCTTTCAGTACCCTTTGTAGCATTAGTTTGGTGGCCATGAATTTCTTCATTTCTTTTTTGTCATGGAAGTATCTCATTACATCAATCTGGGTTGGAAGTTGTTGTCTTTCAGGACTTAAATACTTCACTCCAAGCTCTTTTTGATTTGAAGTTTTGTGTTGAGAAGTCTGCTGTGATTCTGATGGGCTTTCCTTTATAGGTGATCTGTTTCTTTTCTCTAACATCTTTAATATTCTGTTCTTGTGCTGAATTTATGAGATCTTGATTATTATTATGTCTGGGTATAGCTTTATTTTGGTTTTGGCTAATTGGAGTTCTATGTGTCTAACTTATTTGTATGTCAGATTTGTTTCCCATGCTTGGGAAATTTTCTGCTTTTACTTCTGCAAAAAATATTTTTATGCCATTTGTGTTGACTCCTGCTTTTTCATTGACACCAAGTATTCTTATATCACTTTTCTTTGTGTCATCTTGCAGCTGTTCAATTGTTATTTCCTGATCTTTTGTTATCTTCAAGAGATATTTCCTTTCATGATACCTAGACATGATCCTGTTTTCAAGGTCTGAAACTCTGTATTCAATTTTGTTCAAGTGGTTTTGCCCACTTTCAGTTGAATTTTTTATTTCCTGAGTATCTCTTTGAATGTGTTTCATGCATTCTGTCTTTTCTGTATTGATCATCCACAGTTTCCATCTTCTTCCTATCATCATCTATTTTTTAATCTATCTCTACTCAAGATTAGCTGAGCAATTCCTTTATGAATGTTTACTTTTTCTTAACCTGAGAGATTATTTGTGGTCTGATCTCCTCTACAACTTCATGGATTTATTTCTTTACTTCAGTTGCTATCATTTCAGAAATTAGAAATGACCCATACATTGACTGTCCTCATTTTCCTCTTCACATCAAGAGCAAAAATAAAACTGCATTAAACACAAAAGTCAGCACATTTGGAAAGATGTTCTGTGTCTTCAGAAATCAATGGCCAGATTGATTATTAACATTCAACCATGACTAGTACTCTGAAAAACACACATACAAAAGAAAGCTACTCAGCTGATGACCCAACTTTGCAGACCCTCAACACCTTGCAAGTTTGTCTTGTGTGGTAGATTCCTCTCAGGCTAGATGAACTCAATTATAACAAAGCATTCCAACTCAGTTCTTGCAGATCTGTTCTAGGGAAGGTTGGAAATAAGAGAACTCTTTTGAAAGAACAGGTCTGATGACTTTCATGTGCTTTGAACACCCCAGTGAATTAGGTGTAGTCTGAAGCCATTTCTATTCTAAAACTTATTGGGAACAGCAACATCACGTTCAAAAAATCCTATTCCTCAGCTCTAGATGACAGGAACATGAGGGATGAGACAATCATTGACCATAAACCAAAAAAATCTCTGTGGCTTAGAGGTAATGTGGACTGAATATATATGAAGAAACTAATGTTCTAATTTGAAGTCTGTATAAATTATAGATGTACCATTTTGAAGCTCTAGCTGTTTCTTTTTGAGGTTGATTATGAATTTCTTGTACAAAAATATCTTTTGTTATTAGTGTTAAAGATGAGTGTTGTTCAGAGAAGTAGCTTTTTTTTTTTTTTTTTTGGTTTTTCTCCGGTACCAGGAACCGAACTCACGACCTTGCGCTTGCCAGGCAAGCGCTTTGCTTTTTAAGAATCCTTCTCATTCTCAAATTTACCCTTCTCAAACTTCTACGGCAGTTGAATGCCTTCTAACTCAATTATCTCCGTACGACATCCTGAGCTTCTTAGGAGGTTAGCATTCCAGCAAACATTTGGCTTAGGAAATTCTTAAAACAGCAACATGTACTGTGAAAGCATTTAAAATTTAGGAACCCAGTAGAAACGGTGTGTCTGTGTGTGTGTGTGTGTGTGTGTATAACAGCTAGTATTCTCTTTAGAAATTTGCTTTTCTCTCTCATGCTGATTATTATCTCAGACTCAATATGAAGTAGAGTGCATACTATGTTGTCCTCAAATGTTTCAAAGGAAGCAAAACATTCCTTCCCTCATGAGTCAGTTTCCTAGATGTGGTGGAGAAAGAAGTGACCTCTCAGAGAAGCTGCTGAAATGAAAAAAAAGTTTTAAAAGTGGATTTAAATTTTCTACAATATTTTATGCTTGAATCATCAGCTGAGTAGCTTTCTTTTGTATGTGTGTTTTTCAGAGTACTAGTCATGGTTGAATGTTAATAATCAATCTGGCCATTGATTTCTGAAGACACAGAACATCTTTCCAAATGTGCTGACTTTTGTGTTTAATGCAGTTTTATTTTTGCTCTTGATGTGAAGAGGAAAATGAGGACAGTCAACCACGTGCAGGGTTTGTTTTTGATATTTTGACAATCTTTCCTTAAATATTCCTCTAAGCATCAACCTTCCATTTATTCAATATTTTATACATACTCTACTGTGTGCCAAGCTTTGTGCTAGGAGCTAGAAAGTATCTGTGAAAAAAAGGTCTCATAAGAAACACATAAAGAACAACTTCCAAGAAAGAAACAGCTTCAGCAGTCGTCTGATAGCTGCCCTTTCAGAGCCACTGTCGCCTGCCACTGGCCTCATACAAACCTTCTTCCCTCCTTTTCTAACCCACAGCCCCAAAGACCTTTGTGTGGCTTAGAGGTCAGCTCACAGATGTGGCCCTGGGACACGCTTCTCTTTCTTTATATTGTACTTACAAGAGGCGGAGGCACATGGGTCTTTTATAATTTTTTTCCTTTTTCTTTTTTGATTAGCATCTGCACAAATGGCCTCAGTTCATTGCTTTAAACTAACTAATCCGGCTTGTTAAGAAGGAGATTGTCATCCACAAGTTGTTATTTGCAGGCTTCTAAAGGAAGAGGGTCCCAGTCAAAGCAGGGCAGGCTTGGGTAAAGGTTATATAATATAATATGTTCTTCAGGCGCCGTATGAGAGGGAGACAATGCTGCCTCCCAGGGCCTGTTCTCAAGTGCTACTTTACCGGCTTACATAGTCCTGCCTATTCTACCTCATGAAAAGGGAGATCCAATCATTGCTTTCTGGAAACTATTCTCCTCATCTCTTTGGCTGTCATATGTATTTAACAGTAGTGCCCTCAAGGACAATGGGGTGGGTAAGCGTGCTAGGGGGCTTCAGCCTCCAGCCTGTAGTTTTTCATTTCACGTTGCCGGGTTTGCTAAGAATGGTTGTCTTTGTTTCCATTTTGAGTCATGGCTGAATTCTTATATGTTGTCTGATCTTCAAGCTCAAAGACTCAAGGGACCAGGCAGCTGTGAATCAACCCTGTGTGTGTGTGTGTGTGTGTGTGTGTGTGTATGTGTGTGTGTGTTTGCTGGCAGGTACTACAGCAAAGAAGGCAGTATACTTTTCCTTATTTCTTTAAATCGATTGGGATTTGGAAGAAAATACTTTAATAAAATAGAATGGTGACTGATTATTTTCTCCTTTCTGAGCACTGCTGTAAAATCAGAAGGTTATGAATAGCATGAGGAAAAAATAATGAAAAAAAATCCTCCTTTCCAATGTAGTCCTGTGGGTTTAAACCCAAACCTTAGATTTATAATGAAAGCTCAGTGTCTATATATCAACTTCTACCTTCTGAGATGGATCTCCTTTCTGATTGTGGAGTATAAAGGAATCTTCCACATGCTTTCTCTTGTTGGGAAGGTACACAGTTGCTTATCTGTTGTTTTTCTTCCACATAGTCTACATTATGATTTGGAAATTTGACATCATGTATTTTTTCCCCAGGCCAGATGTTTCATCCTGCTATGTTAAGTCATCTTGACATGTTGCCACAAAATGAAAACAACTGCTAGTTTTAATAGTGCTCCATATCTTTATTACAAGGTATGTCTCATGCATCTTAATTCCTCATATTCTTCCTGGCTGTTGTTCTCTGATCTTCTTCATTCTAACCCCCCTTTACTACTGAAGAAGGCATATTGCAATTGTGTGACAGTCATGTCCCAGTAGCTAAAGAGGTTCTAGATAGCATAATGAATATGCAACACATTATTTCCCAGGATGTGTGCCTGTGTCTTTAATCACAGCTGGAATGCATAATCGGACTCCACCTTTCAACTCTATCTCCATCATGCTGAGAGAGTGAGAGAGAGCGAGACGGAGACTGCTAGACAGCTCGAAAGAGATTGCAGCTCAGATGTCCTGAAAAACAGCAAATCCCTCAGACCTGGCAGATTCCGTTACCATGAGAACTGCAGATATTTCCATTGTGATGGTTTGCTCCAGCAGCCATCTGTTACACCCATTTGATTAGGAAGTACAGTTCAGCTTGTATGGGATTTTCATCACACCTTATCCTAGGGCAGTATACAGAGGCACTTGCTTTTTTATATGCTAAACTCCAAGGCTTCAAAGTACTGTAATTTACCAAGGCGGAGGGCATTTAATGAAACCATATCAGAAGGTCACTAAAGACCAAAGCTTTGAGAAGAAACACACACAGGAGATGTAGGAGGGGATTAAACTCCACAACAGAAATGCAACCAAACCACAAAATTAACAATATTTAGCAATCCCTTCTCTCGGTGGAGGAAAGTAAGAGGAAGACCTAGATTCTGAGACCTTGCATCCTGAGGAGGCACGCTGTCATAGCCTGACTACTGCTGGGTAGTAGTCGTCCTCTCTCAGGACTCAAAAGAAAGGGAAAGAAGGGTACACCTCACACACTCTCAACTGATGAGAGGAATCTACGGTATAAAGATTACATTAGTGCTAAAAATTTTATGATGCCATCTCACTTATCCATAGACACAAAACGACCTTAAAAATTCCTTGAAGCAGTGCTGTAATTTACAGATTTAAACCAGTTACTTGGACTAGTTTCCCCTTTGTGTATTTTTTGTAGGGGAGAAAATGCTGATGGTATATCATGTAGACATAAAAACAAAAATTTCTTTCAATTACGATCTCCAATTTCCTGTCCTGGGTGGTAGGTATTCTATGTCCAAGAGGGCTGGGCTGGTCCAGGAATGACCTGGAGTGTCTTAAACGGACTGGAGTTCTTGTAATCTGGGGAAGTTAATTAAATGCTTACATACTGCCATGAATGTGTGATTGCTGCTCAGGGATGCTTGACATGGATTCTCTGTGTTTTCCAGCTTGCATTTTCTAGGATGGACTCTGATAATATATCACTCAAGTTGGGTGAGAACAGCCAAATTTTCCAAACTTGCTAAGTTTGCAAGTCCCATTATATCATAGTTTGTCTGTTGCTTTGGTTTCTGGGTGACTCTTACTGAACAAGAGAAAGATTTTCCCTATCTGGTTGTGCTGAGAGCTTGAGAACTTATACCCACCCTCATTTCCTGCCTTGGCATTGGGTTCCCATCCAGGAAGACTGAGATATCAGGAAGAATCAGAGAGCTCATTTCCTGCTTTAATGCCAAAATTGTGTTGCTGGTATGAAAGGAAAAGGTATTTATGACATTTATTGAATACAGTAAGGCAGAATTTATTCAAGAAAGGCCATGGTAATATGTATACAGGCCAGTGCTATGGGGATCTTGCAGCAGGGGGAAAAGATTAAACTTGACTTTTACTTCAATAAGGACAGTTGGGGCTTTAAAACCAGGGAGCAGAGGGGAGGTCCATGGACAGAAAAATTCCTAAAAGGAAACAGCAGTGAGGAGCATTCTTACTAGACTGATTCAATAGAATCTTGCTGAAGGTCAGGGTGAAAAGATACGGAGGATGATGAAAATTCACTAAACTGATCTAGCAAGATTCTTGCTCAAACTGGACTGTACAACTACAGAAAGGGAGGCACAAAGTTGGGCTTATCAGAAAATATTTAGAGGAGGCAGCCTCAAGTTTGTTCAAAGGAGAGAGTCTGTTATTGGCAAGTTAAAACCAGTGGCTACGACCAATCAGACTAAAAATCAGGATGTGATATTTTCCCTCCCCCTCATATACTGGATTCTTTTATTTTTCTGCAGTAGAAAAGCTCAAACTTCATAGATGAGGACCTGTGTTTTTCTTCAATGAAGACCCAATTAACTTAGCCAGTAAATGAAGGCACAAATGAGTCATGGAGCCTCGCTCCTAACTGGGAGTCAGGAGGCTGTCCTCTTCCACGGTAGCAGGGAATGCTTCCCAATGCAGGTCCTCCGGTGGCGTTGACTTTGCCAAGCTCTCAGGCCTGCATCCTGGAGACTGGCCTTTCTTGAAGGCTTTGGAGGCAGGGCTCTGGGTTTATGAACACAGTGTTTGTCTTGAAAGGCAGCAGATGCAACGAGGGCCTGCCCAGAAACAATAAACACCATTCAGGTTTCCTGCACAGACCTTCTTATAGTGGTGCCTTTGTTCAAGAAAACGTGGGCTAAAATGCCTTCTTCCTCTGCCCCCCACCCCTCTTTCCCCAGTTCCCTCCGCAGCTAGGATCTCAACCACCTTTAGAAAGCAAAGGTTAAGCACCTTTGGAAAAATCAGTTGACACACAAAAGAGAAGAAAGCAAATGTGTCATTCACTTGCCAGCAAAAGAGTGGGGCTGAGAGCTTTTGGGGAGGGGAATGAATTTTAGCTGAAGCCAGAAGATAAACAGCCCTTGGAGGGCAGTGCTAGCTAGAAATACTCTCCTCGAAGCTGGGATGTTAACAGTGGCACCTTCTGACTTAATGTGGCATCTTTCTTCATCGTTATCAATCTCATGAGAGTTCTCCTGCCATCTGTACCATTGCTGCTTCAGGCTTCCATATGAAAGTCCAATCTGGCAGCATAAATACTGGCTAATGAAGAGTAGGTGTCTGACTGACTGGAAGAGAAGCAATCCTCTGTCAATGATGGAGCAGAATTCATTCATTTAAAAAAAATCTGCATTGCACAGCCATTCAAGAAGAAATCTTTTCCCCTTTTCTTTCTTCCTCTCCCTCCTCTCTTTCATCCACCTTTTTCATTTTCTTTCTGTGTTACCCAATGTTAATAGAGTTCACGCAAGTCAGCGTAAAAATGGTCTTTGCCTAGAATGTTTTACCTTGGAGATTAAAAATAAGGACACGATGTGGACTTGCTCACATATGGTGGGTAATTTTTTTTTTTTCTTTTCAGCAGGAAAGCTATAACTACATAGATTAGCAAAACTTGTGCAAGAATGGATGTAAAACAGATTTATCTCTATGTCAGCTTTATCTGATCCATTTGGTCTTGCAGAGTTTGGATGGCTTCCTTTGTTACAATAACCAGCCTTCAAACATCTATATCCTTAGGGTATTAAATGTCAGCCTCGGATGTAGCAGTCAAGGAGAGAGGGTTGACAGTCTGTGGGCTGGAAGAATATTGTTGGTGCGCCCAGGCTCACTCCTGGTATGACCTACGGGAACTCCTCCCACTTCCCTGCTTTGCAGCATCGAGATGGAGGGTGCTGGAGCTTGCGCTGGCCATTAATATCCTTTTACAAAGAATTCAAAAAGATTTCCTGTCACTGACAAGGACAGATTTGTTAGAGATATCTCAAGGAAATGGACAATAACTAATTAATTGAGCTCTCCATGACTTTCTCTGCTGTCGTTTTTCATTTATCTGTTCTAGTTTCCCACCACGCAGGTCTAACTCTTCTTTTTCTTTCTTTCCTTCCTCCCTCCACCTTACTTTATCTACCTCATTCATTATTTCTGTCACTCTTCTTTCCCTCTGATTGCATTTCCTCCCAGATCTCTTTTTTCTTTTACAGAAGCTATCTTTAAAAAAAAATCCCTAGGAAAGCACACATATACAAAGCCCTCCATTTCTTCTGAGCCTGAGAATTGTCATCTTTTAAGATTAGAAAGGGCCCCACGAGGTAGTGTATTAAGTTATTGTTGTATTTCTAGCTAGGTTTTTAAACTTCTTGAAGGTAGAGAGCCTCTCTTATATTCTGAGTAAACACTGAGTGAATAAATGAATAATGAATAAAAGGTTTATAAGTGAGAGAAATAAAGCAGAAGGAGTAAATGGATAAATGATGGAATAAATGAATACATGAATGGATTAATGATTTTTTTTGTGTTTATTAATAAGCTACGTGCATTGTTAGGCCTGGCTTGGCCATACTGTGAATCTTTTACATATCTAAATCGTTTATCAAATCATAGGTCCTTTGTCTTAGTTCTCAGCTTCAACTGCCATATTATGTTCTTAATACCCTCAGTGACCCAGCTTACTCTGAGAGCACTGCTCACCATTTGATAGCTGGCAGAATATGATATTTTTTCTCTTAAAATTTCATATATAAATTTGAAAACTAAAGTAAAACTTGTTTATGAGCAACAGAAAAAAAACATTCAAACTACTCATGAGTCTAAAATAAAAAGTAAAATTCTTTCTTATCTATTTCTCCCTGTTGCACTCTAAATTCCTCTGAAGTCCAAGTTTCATTTTTTAGATTATTGGTAACTATAATTAAAATTCTGAGTAATAGAATTTTATGGTTTTATTTATCGACATTTGAGTTTGATCTCTTATGGAAATTTTAGGTATTTGGTTATTTTTGATATCATTTACCTGCTCTCCCCTTCTTACCTCCTAAGATTTTAATTATTATATTATTATTTCCAAAAATTCTAATTGTTACATTTACGCCTTTACAAATTCTCCATTCTTTACTTGTTGCCTTGTATTTGGACATGGAATTTCCACTATATAGCACACTTATATTATTTCAACATCTCCCTTTTGTTCTTGATTTTGTTGACATTTATTTTTATGTTGTTAAGTTTAAAAATATTTATTTTCATTACAGTTGTCTTCTTTTATGCTTTATGATCAGTTAATTCTAAATGTTAACCAAAGAATAGTAGTGTTATAGAAGTCATCCTAATAAGATGACCAGCTCCAAAAAGAATAACGTGTAATCCTAAACTGCTAAAAGAGATCTTAACCCACAGTAGGCAAAGTTTTTGGTCTTCATTTCTTTGCAGGTTGCTCTATACTGAGTCATGCTCAGATATTATTTTTCTTAATATCTTTGTCTTGTGTCATTTTTCTTCTTATATTGCAGCTTTGTTGTACTGGAGCCTTTCATTAAAACTTTTTTTTGGTGTGGAGTATACAGAATAACATTTAAAAGCTTTATATCTAGATTTACTCTGTATCTAAAAATGTCTTTAATTTTACTCCACTTTTGACTGATAGTTTGGCTGGGTATATAGATTTTAAATATCAAATATTTCCCTCAGAATTTTGAAAGAATTATTTCCTTATTGATGTTCAGAAATATGTTGTTATTCTGATGTTACTTTCTAGCTAACTTTCTCTTGATTTGTTTTTTAATGATTTCTGAAATTTCATCAAAATTTTTTCAGATTTGTGTTATTTCTGTACACTTTGCTTTTAACTTGATAGGACTTTCCAGTATAAACAATTATCTCTTTACCTGTAGGACACTTCCTTCACCATTTAATTATTTCTGTCTCTTTTCCCTAATTTCTATTTCTTGGACTTAGGTATATATTGACTTCCTCACTTATTTTCTACAGTCTCATATTTTCTATCTTCTTTTTAAAGGAAATTTTCTCTAACATTATTGCAATGATCTATTCCATACACTGATTATTTTTAAAAATTGGTAATTACATTTTTATTTTTGAAGAAGTTTCCTTGCTCTCTGATTACCCTGTCTCATAGGAGTTATTATGGTCTTTTTATTCATCTATTTATTTATTTATTTTTTATTTATTTATTTTTTTGCAGTACCAGGGATCGAACTCATGACCTTGCACTTGCCAGGCAGGTATTTATGCCACTGAGCTATATTCCCAGCCCCCATCTATTTATTTTGAAGCAGGAGAAAAACTATGGTGTTTGTTTAACTTAAAAATATCACAGTAAAAGACACATTGCCATTACTCTTTGGCAAAATCATCTTCCTTGTTTTGAGGACAGTTATCCTATTTCTCTTGCCACTCTCTGAAGCAGTTCTGGAAGTCTTTTGTGTCTTTAGTTGTGCCGTCATCACTATGTGGATGTTCTGAATTGATTCAAAACCTTTACTTTTTGTGGTTTGTTTGGCTTTGTCAACGAGCCAAACGTTTTAAGGAGTTAGATCCATTTAATAAGGTAAATGAGGACAATGACAATATTTTTATTTGACAAAAATTGTCATATAAATAAGTAAATAAATATTTACTTTCATCAACCATTTTTATTTCTTCTGATGTCATACTGAGTCCATCTGTTTGATTTACTAAAATGTCTTGTGATATTGATCATAAATGTCAGAGTGATTAGATTCATATAGGTAACATGTATGCAATCTTCTCTGTAGTTTTGAAAGTTGTTCTTCCTCAATGGCTTTTTCCCTCTATTACAGCTCCAGAAAGGTGAATGAATGGGATAATTATCATAGGGTCATGAACAAGGAAGAGGCATGAGGGTTGGGGGGCTTCCCACAATCTCTAAGTAATAGAGCTTTGTCCTGGGGTTGGAGTGGTGGTGAATCTTTGGCACAAGTGCTGCGGTGGGCTGTTTGTTATCAGTGAAAGCTCTAAAAAGTTCGCCATCACTGGAAAGTGGTTTAGTTTATTTTACTCCTAGATGGTGTTAAGCTCTCTAACCACCTGTTTCCCTGGTATAATACTGTATAAGGAAGTCTAGAGTCCTTTATTCAGACTTTCCCAGGCCCTATTTCTTACACTAACTTCCTTTCTAGTCGAATCTCCTATATTCTTAGATAAAAGTTGTCATGCTTCATCCTAAGGGCAAAAAATATTGCTGCATGCTCATAGGCCCTGTAAGCCCAGGGGAAGAGCAAAGGTCTGGTTAACAGTATTGTTCCTTTGCTACCCTGATGAGGATGAGCCTGCTGGGAAGGCTCTGTCATACCCTCGGGAAAGATCACTTGGATAGTTTGTCTTTTGGGCTGTGTTTTTCCCAGTACTTCATTGATCTTCTCCTAAATATTTCTATTACAGATTTTCTTCAATATTCTGGTTCCATCTAGCTTCCTTTGTACCTGGTGTCATCAAAAACCAAATCAAACCAAATCAAAGCAATACACAGACAAACAAACATTCCTCCTGAACGTATCAGTATATCACTATAACCTCAATAGATGGGGAGGTATTATAGGCAGCTGAATGAGGTAAAAATAGGCAGTCACACAGGGATGAGCCACTGGGGAAGTCATTGCAGAAGATGAGAACGCATCCGACCTGTGGCTGGAGGGATATCTGGGGAGGGCAAGGCCTCAAAATAAACTCACAATGGCTGGACTTGCATAGTTCCCTAAGGGATGAATAGAAACTTGAGACTATATTGTAATTGATACCACCCAGTTCATTAAGTTCAGATTTGCATCAAATGCCTGGGTGGGTGATCAGAACATCTGGACCCATTCCTTTCCCAAACTGTTCCTGTTTGAAGGGTCATGGGTAAGCCCAGTTTAATGGCTAACCATATGACCTTGCTAGGTGCCCCACTTCCTTATTTGATCAATATTAGCTAAGGGGCTATACTTGTGATTTTACTGGTTGGTTAAAGTTTGACCCACATTGTGACTTTGCTGTATAAATTACTCTTGACAAAGGGCTTTGGTGGCAACCCACTCAGGACCCCTCCTGTCTCTCAGGAGTTATCTCTCAATAAACTTTTCCTACTCTTAAACTCTGTTGTCCTTTGGAATTCGTTTTTCAGTTTCAGGGACACAAACTCAGCACATCTGGCATCTAGTAGGTTGGGAATTACATTTCTCCTATGTCAGTGATACATATGCTGGGTTTATCAGCTAGAAATGTGAAGCAGAGTAGAATTCCTGAGAAAGTGTGTGTATCAGTAGTGAGGTGGTGATGCATTTAAAAGCTCCGGTGCTTTATTTAAATGATTTGCTCTTTTTGGCCAAACACAAAACTTCTTCAGTGTTTGCTTTCCTCTGCCATCTACATCAAAGACCCAGAAGGCTTTGCAGTTTCTCTTTTAAACTTCTTTTGACTTCTCTATCTCCCCTACAGTCTTTATTTCTGGAACTGCAGAAGTACCTCCAGCGAGGGCCAGAGAGGTGAAAGATTTGGACACTTCATCGCTTTTGCCAGTTGGCTTCCTATGCCTAAAGCTATGGTAAAGTAAAATCCTGAGGGAAGGAGGATGAGAAGTTGGTGGGATTTAGTAGGTGAGAGGGGTGGATAACCAGCCCTACAAAGCACTGTACTGAACATCTGTGGATAACTTTAAAAAGTGAAAATCTGTTCTCTTAGGAAGCTTGACTGTGCATTTTTTTTTTTTTCTAATTTTGTTTAGGAATTTGCTAGAATTATGCCTTAGAAAACTTAATGAAAAACTGAGATTTTTAGTCTCAGTGAATTTTAAAAACGTTTAAAAATTGTCCATTAGTGCCTGAAAGGTTTAGGGTTATAATACACAATTAGGCATTTTTCCTCGGTAAGTCAGAAATCACATATTCATGGAAATCCAACCTCTCTGCAGTCTTAGTCTTTTTTTGCTTGCACAGGAAGGTTGAAATATTAATTGCTGCCTCAGCCACTTTAAGATTTAATATTTTTCCCCCTTTCTAGGGGCTGTACACCTCCTGTGTGACT
Source organism: Chinchilla lanigera (assembly GCF_000276665.1). Classification (NCBI taxonomy): domain Eukaryota; kingdom Metazoa; phylum Chordata; class Mammalia; order Rodentia; family Chinchillidae; genus Chinchilla; species Chinchilla lanigera. The sequence goes on along the minus strand of NW_004955419.1, from coordinate 20,667,862 downwards.
TCTGTCTATTCTCACAGCTGTCTGAGAGATAAGCACCGGCATGTCTCTGGAAGTAATCTATAAATCATATTCAAATTCACGTGACCAAATGATTCTTTCTTTAATCTCTAAAATGACTCTACTGGAGGCTTGCTAGTGAATTTCAGTTGGAAACATTATGTTTTCCACCTACTCATATTCCTGTCAAATATGTTAGTGCTGGGAAAGGAAGAATAGAACTGGTGAAATAGGACTTCAAATTCTGCCAGCTAGAGAGGATGCCTGGGTACAATAGGGCACCTGGTTCATATCAATAAATCTTGACTTTTGTAAGAAAATTAGAAAAAAGAGAATGAAATAATTTGGCCGCTGCTGGAAGAAACATCCCTTTTAACCTCTATCTGTCATGGCATTGCTTTCAGAGAATGAGAAAAAATGCTAAATTCTAATCATGTTTAATGTTTTAAAAATATGCCCAAGAAAGGGTGTAAAGTTTGGGCTATCGTATTAGTGTCACAAGGCATCCATTTATTGAAGCTGGCTGGGTAGTTCTTTCAGTTCTATATCTCCTGGCATATTCTGCAGATCCAAACTTACTGCCAGACCTCGTTCCTGGTGGGTACAAGTCTTCACCACTCTTAGCATCTGCCATGATCTCTTCGTTGTCACTTATCTGCCTTTCCACTGACTACCCCTCTGCCTGGGATGTCTTTATTAATTCTTCTTCATCTCCAAAGCTTTTCCAATGAGCAAGTAACCTCTCCAAGATATCCCTTAATATCAAAGAACTAAGACATTTCCTGCTGAGATCCTGCTGTGTTCCTCATGCTCTGTTAGAAGCAGAGTTAGGTAGGATATGGAAAAAGATATATAATTATATATGCCAAGCATTAGAGTAGGTCATATGTGTAAAGCATTAGCTGGAACAATTCTCATTCCTTGCACAATTTCTAGCTTGTAAATAAAGAAGCAGTAGTTACCACTCACTACGCAGAAGAACTGTTACTGGAATCCATCTCTATCTGACTCCCAATTCTAATTCTTTTCATGATTACACCATGCTGTTCATTTCCTTTAGTTGGGGTGAAAATAGAAATACGTAGAGTCATTAAATGTTATAATTTCAAAGTGGAGAAGGTGTTTGGCATCATGTAGTTCAACCCTCTCCTGGATATTGAATATTTTGTATAACATCATAAATGAAAATAGCTTCTATCAGAAGGACTCTGTGATAAGGATTCCCTACTTGTCATGTTGGGTGAGTGGGCCTGTGTCAAACCCTTTAAATTTGTCACGATTGAATGTCTTATTGTCAATTTGGTTTCTCTTTCCCGCCAGTTCAGAAAATTTTGTAACTTTACTTGGTCATTCAATATTATTATTTTTCTCCAAGTCATATATTTTCCTCCAAGTCGTATATTTCTCCAGGTCATTTTATTTTGTATTGAATACAAAATATTCAATATCCAGGTCATAAATATTACCATCGTGGCACGGACAAAAATGTTCTTGGGATGGACCTGAAAGCATACCACGAGATCTCTCCTAACAGAGTGACTGCAATATAGATTGACATCCTTTGGGTGTAGTCATTTAATGATCTAGAGAGCTCATCAAGCACATTACTGTCCTTAAATTTGAAGCAAGGATTGACTTTGTTAAACTCTTCATGAAATGCAAAGCATCGTACATGCTCTATTTTCCTATTTTAACTTTCTGAAGTTCTGGAGCAAAAAAGAATTAAGCTAGTCTGGTGTGGCCTGTTCTTGATGGGATCAGGTTAACATCATGGCATGTCTTCATTTTTCTATGACTCTGTGTGAGCTGCCTACTTGATAATATGTTTTAGAATTTTTCCAAAGATGACATAGATGACTTGTGACATCCAAATTCTTGAAATTTGGTTAAGAAAAAGGACATTGAAAGGTTACAAACAGTCTATAATGTTTGTAATGAAAGCCAAAATTGTTGACACTGACTCTATGCACTTGTGGGAGAACAGAAGGGCACAGCGTTAGGTATTCACAGCAGAGCTGGACATTAGAGGATGTTTGGAATTGAGTTAGGAAGTGAGAAGATGAATGAGAATTCCAAGTGATGTACAGAATGAGCAGCACCATGGAGGTCTAAGAAATGAATGAATTTGGCATTTGTGGGCCCAAAAGACATTGACTGAGCTGTCATGGTAAGTATACGTTGGAGAATATCAAGTAAGCAGCAGGACAGGCATAGTGAAACCTGTCTATGAGAGAGTGCTAAGTGATACAGATAATGATTCTGAATACCGTGGTAGGATAAAAGGCACTGAAGAGTTTTTTGAGCAGAAGAGTGACCTGGCAGGGTGACACTGAAAGATGATCCTGTCATGTGTAGGAGTGCATAATGTGGGATTGCCGCTGGAATCTGGGAGCTTACTTAGAACTGACACAGGGATCCTACCATGAAGATGGAAGAATCTTGCGTAGTGTAGGGATATTGGAACCACATAAGAGTAGACCCAAAAGCCATCCCAGTGGAAATTAGGCCACAATGCCTGGTTTACTAACCCAGTGATGGAATGGCTGAATGGGAAGATGTGATGAGTGATGGAGAGTGTGAGTCAAAAAAAGTTAAACTTTTCCAGTCTGAGGGACTGGGAGGATCATGTCATTAAAAGAAATAGGATGAGCATATACACTTGGGTTACAAAACTGGGTTAGCTGAAAATGAAATCCTGTGCAAAAATGTTACTTTCACAGGCATTCTAAATACCTCTCTATCAAAACTTACATTTGGAAGTGAGTCCTTTGTAGATATGTCTTTAAATATAGATGCAGGGGTAGCAAAATAACCTCTCATATAAGATCTTTAGAGGAAATAAGAGGCTCTGTAACTATTGAGGAAAAATACATTCACCTTTAAATTATATTGTTTTAGAGGTTAAAAGTATATAATTTCCCAAGGAACACATTGCGATTCAGCCTGCTGAGAGGCTATTGCTCAATTACTCTCAGCAGTGGCGAAGGTCCCTACAATTCTTTCAGCTTTGTTTAAGCTGGTGGGAGCAGAGGTCTTGCCCAGGCTGCAGGATGATAGGACAAATTTGGGCCAACAGGGTATGTGGTCCTGCCCCTAAAGTCATGGTCCCTCTGCTCTGATATGTCAGAAACTGCCTAAGCACAGGTTCTCTGCACAGGTGGCCCTGGCCTCTACTCTTCAGGGCTGTTAGATAATCTGTCTGTCTGGCATGTCCCTGAGCATGTTTGTGTACCAGGCACCATCCCATAGGTGTGACCAGGTAGAAAGATCTGTGGACTTTCTTGTATGTGTGAAAAGAGACCAGATCAGGGATTAGCTGGTTGGAGGAGTTCGGATGACTGTGGGGGCAACCCTGCATTTGTAGGTGGGGACACTGTTACCCTCAAACTGCAACAGCAAGATGAGCTGCAGAGACACTCAGCAGGCTCCAGGCTTAATGCCCAAAGGAACATCTTACAGACATGGTTAGTTGTTACTGGGCATTGTTGGTTTGTTGACATTTTAAAGTTTTGTTATTTTTATAACTTAATAATTTAGAATCTGATGGCATCATGTGGCATAAAGGATCACCCTATGTTTTTCCACCAACATGTGTAGATCATCAGTACAAATAGTTTGGTTTTATTTATTTTTTATTTTTTTGCGATACCGGGGATCGAACTCACTATCTTGCACTTGCCAGGCAGGCACTTATGCCACTGAGCTATATCCCCAGCCCCCAAATAGTTTGGTTTTAGGTATATTTTTTCTAGGTGCACATCTTGATGTTCTGGAAAACAGAACTGTTGCAACTCACTTATCTGGTTTTTAAGTCTATCTTTCTTCCCATATCCCTTCCTTAATTTTGTCAGGTTCATTGTCACTTGGTATGAGCAGAAACGGTGCTTGTCCTGGGTAAGGGGTGGAGAAGAAAAAGTGACAGAGAGAAGAAACAATCCTAGTAGGAAAGTTGTGGTAACCGTGCTGGCCTGGGAAGGTTCATTCACTTACCTTGGTTGTTTCACGTCTCCCATCCTCCAAAAGCCAATCTCCAAAAGATCGCTTGTTAAAATTCTGGAGAAAAGTGCAACACAAACCAATCCACTGTAATCAATTCAAAGGTGATTCTTGCCTGCTGTTTAGATTTTAGAAAAGGATCACTGGCCCCCGTTAAAGATTTATAAACAGGCCTCAACGTCAGTCAAAGGCAGAGCCTCTAGAAAGGAAAATGCTAGAATCTTTGACTCTTCAAAGAACATATTCCAGCTCTCTCCTCTCTTTCTCACTGTCTCTCTTGGTAACAAGCAGACTTCGGAAATTGTTTTTTAGCAAATGCATTAGAGGGAAGGTGGAAGGGGAGCGACACATTGACAGGTGATGGAAGAAACAAGCCTAGGAAAGGATGGTTTTTTGAAAAAACCTGCTGAACGTGAGGGCCACCTGAAACCTTTCGAGCTTTAATTGTAGGTGTGCTGCTGACCCATGTAAACTGGAAAGTGCAGAGAAAGTGTCCGCATATCTTCACTCCTTTGAAAGCCAAACAAGTCTTAAAACAAGCCAGTAGCAGAAGCAGCAACCCAGCCTGAATTATTCAGGGATGGTTTTGACAGTTCTGTCTGTCTGCTTTCCCTCTGCAGCAGTTTATGCATCTCTGCTCTTTACCTTTGTGCAGGTTTCCTCTGTCATCATCATCATCATCATCATCATCATCATCATCATCATCTTCATCAGCGGCATCTTTGTAGCAGGTGACAGTATCAGTGCTAAGTCTATTCCAGCCACTGTGCTTAGGTATTGTTTCTTCCATGAAGTCAAACTTTAGGGTAGTGAGTATAAATTTTTTTTTGAGACAGGGTCTTGCTATGAAGTTCAGGCTGACCTTGAGTTCACTTTGTAGCCCGGCCTGGCCTCGAACTCAAAAGGATCCTCTTGCCTCAGCCTCCTGAGTGCTGACATTACAGGCATGTGCCACCATGCTTGGCATAATTATTTTCCATTTTGTAGAAGGAAAAACATGTAATACATTCAATTCAGGATACATGTCACCAGAACCATTATGTTCTAAACAAACAGAGGAGTGAATGAAGGGCTGGGATGTATAAATGAACAAAGGGATGAATGCCCCTCAGTAGGTTCCCAAGCAGTGTCCTCCTTTTCCTACCTTTAAAATTCACAAGACTGAGGGGGAACGTTTGTGGTATCCCTACCCGTGGTACCACCACTCTCTAGTTGGAGTATGTATCCCCTTTCTCAGATGTACAGCCCTCCTGGAACACATTGCAGATGGCTCAAGTTACCTAAATGAGCTGTGGGAAGGCTCTGAGATTTCCTAGGAGCTCCAGGGGAGGGGAGCACCCTCAACTTCATGTACCTTAAATCTCTTGGTGGAACCCACATTCAGAGGGACCAGATCAGGCAATCTTTCATAGATAACTATAACAAGATGAGGAAAGACCAAGAACCACATCTGCTCTCTACAATCACCAGACTTTTCTCTGAAGACATCCTTTTAGTGGGTTGAATTGTGTCTTTCTCAACAGATATGCTTGAGTCCTAATCCTTCATACCTGTGAATGAGATTTTCTTTGGAAATGGGGCTTTTTCTTTGCACACATTAAGATGAGGTCATGGTGGATTAGGGTGCACCCTACATCCAGCGTCATTATAGAAAGAAGAGCAGATACACGAAACACACAGGCAGGAAGGTCGTTGGAAAATGGGCACAGACTGGAGTGATGCAGCTGCAAACTAAGGACTGGCAAGGGTTGCTGGGAGTCCCAGAAGCTGGAAGAGGCAGGGAAGGATTCTTTCCTAGAGCCTCTGGAGGGAACAGGATTCTGCAACAAACTTGACTCTGCGCTTCTAGATTTCACTTTGATTCTGTGAGAGAATGTGTTTCTATCGTTGTAAGACCTGAATTAGTGTTAACTTATCAGAGCCCTAGGAAACTTATATCCCCTCCTTGTATCTCCTCTTCACTTGCTTTTTACGTTAGGATGCAAAGAATTGGGCTCTTCCTTTGGTATTTTCACCTGTGTGTGTCCCATCGTGGCAAAGTCCTCAGTGGGTGTAGCCTTTGATGACCCGGATTGGAAAATGATCTGGCGAAAAAAGAGGGAAGTTTAGTGTTTCAATTTGTTGGCATAAGAAAACATACCACGTCGCCCACTCACACTCTGTGTTGTAGAGGTGCTCCGAAGGTGCCCAGCGCATCAGAGAAAGACTGAATAAAGATCCATCTTGGGGGGCTCAGCTTTCCAACTCCCACTTTGCTTCTCACTAACTATGAGGAAAGGATTTTCAGGAAATAAAAAAAAAATGATTTGTTTCAGGTCTTCTTTGAAGTATAGATTCACTTACTTTGGAGTGTAAGCCAAGAAGCAAGTACTCAGTGCATTAGTATTAGCTGCCTAGATTTACAAAGAGAAGTGGGTGCCGGAGATTATGCTCGGTTCTGACATGCACTGTCTGGTTTACTTACCATAACCCAATAGGTACCTACTTATTATTATTTAATTGAGGCAGGGACTAAGAACCAGAGATAATTAATTAAAATATTGAATGACAATCCAGGCATAATGTAGTGCATGCTCATATTTCCTGTACTCTGGGAGGCTGAGTCAGGAAGGGAACACATTTAGTAAAGCAAACACATTTTGAGTATTTATGCCACATGTTGGGGCTGTTCCATACATCATTTCATGTCATGCTTCTAGTGACTCACTGTGGTGCATTCTATTATTTCCCTCAACTTTATACAGAGACTGTGAGATCCATACCATGTTGCTTAATGCCATGTTTATGGTTAGTACACACACACACACACACACACACACACACACACAAACATGCACATGCACACGTGTGCACACATGCATACAGTGTTTTAAGATGTGGCTTCTGTCCTCTCGGAGCTCACAATTCAGACGGGAAACTAGATTCCCAGGTAGACTGAGGCCCTGACTGGCTTTGAGAAGGGGAAGGGAGAGCTAGTGAAATGGCTCAATGTAATTGTGCTGGGGGTTTGTGGACAGACATCGGGCCGGGCAGCGGGAGATCCTTAAGATGTAGAAGAAGGTCCTCTTTGGAGAGGGACAACTGTGTGCCTCAGTGCAGGCTTGGCTATCTTTGTAAGAAAAGAACCGAAGGGAGGGACCCAAGGTCTGTCTACTTAATGTCCATTAGAAATGTTCAAGTTGGCTGAGAAGATCAATGCATGACATTAGGTGTGTTAGGAGTCCATTATTTGCTTCTTATTTGGGATAGTACAGTTCATGAGGTTACAATCTGAAGACTTACTCTTAAGATTTTCTAGATGCGGAGCCTGTGTCATTCTGTGCAGCCCACCTCAACTGTTACACCTCTCAGAGGGCTTCAACACTCCAGCATGCATTAGGAGTCTCTCTTCTTTGTTACTCTTAACATTTTCTGCTTACCCTTGTCCTAGTTTGCAGTTGTTTGTTTATTTTTCCACCTCACCTACTGTGAGCAAGTTGGCACTGGGACGGATGCAGTTTTCTTTGTAACATTTTCATCCAGCACATGGCCCATAACAGAATCTCAAAGCATATTTGTTGACTCTAATTTTAAAATGGCCACTTAGTTTTGCCTTATTGTATGGTGAACCTAAAACTCCTTTAAAAATAAATTAAAAAGCAAAAGCCTTTTAAAATGTGAGATCTGTTGGGACACCAGTTTGTTAGGAACTCAAGGTGCGTGTGTAAAACCATGTTTTCGGGTCCAGGCGGCTCAGAGTGTCCTTAGATACTACCAGGCTCAGTGGGGTTTAGCTGATGTCAATCGCCTCTTTTTGACATTCTCATGTTTTAAATTCAGGGGGGTTTGAGCTGCCTCTGTCCTCTCAGTCTGTGGAATTTGCAGATGGTGCTGGCGTATGCTCAAATTGGTGCTTCTCCTCAATACCTCTTGTTCCTCTGCAGGCGGCCACTGCCGGTCCGGCCTAGGGCTGGCAGAGGGCTGAGTGCCTGAGGAGGGCCCAGAGTCTGACATCCATGCACAGGAGGAAAAACTTCCCCGGGGGGCGTAGAGAAGGCATTTTGACCCTCTTTGAATTGCCTGTGCAGAGATGGCTGTGGCTCCGCAAGTTCCTTCCGACCCTGTGGAAAAGACTGTGGGCAGAGGCCTCTTGGCCTTACTCATTTTCCATCTCCAGGGTAGGAACATCTCTTGCTTCCGAGCTCAGAACCTTTCTCTAAGCTTCTTTGTGAAGCAGTTCTGAGAAGCGCCTGCATCCCGTTTCTGGTGGTGAATTGATTTGGAGGATCCTTTGTTGAGAGTCCAGCTTCAAAAGTGCTCAAGCCTGCTGTTTATCTTCTTTCCCTTTCCAACCGGAGAAACGCTTCTGCCAGGGAGAGAGGAAGGGTAAAAATCTACCACATGGGCCATGTGCTGGATGAAAATGTTACAAAGAAGCCCTTTTTATTGACTTATAAACTCATTAAGCCTTTTCCACATGTTTCTACTCTGTTAAATGGAGGTTAATGGCAAATCAAACCAGACTGTCTGCAAAGAGTGAATTTTACATTAAATGTTTATAGTTTTCTTTTGTTCCAGATGTTTATTTAATTTTATTTCAGCAGTCAACAACTTCTTAATATGTGTTAAACGTAGATAAAGTGAGATCCACAGTTTTGAGAAAGCTCCTTGGCTACTAGAAGAAGGAAGCAAATAAACATTTGTAGTTTTTGACGGTCACTTGGGGTGCCAAATATTTCCCTCTTTACCATGGAGGTCATATTTCCTTAAGGACACTGTGTGGGTGTAAATTATCTCTACATGCTCCCAGATCTCATGTACTTCCTGTATGTAGCAGGCATTAAGTCAACCTTTATTGAATGGATGAATAGGTTACTGAATTGAATCTTGAATCTTATCATTCCCATATTCTTTCATGTTTTTTCCTAATGTGATAAGGATGACCTATTTTCCCGAACCCCTTGGATAATATGACACTTCTTCCCTAAAAGAAGGATGTTCAATTTAATGCTGGTTGGAGTTTTAAAGAAAGCATGTAGTGATGTATGAACTCTGCTTAGCAAAGCAGCAGGGGGTGGCATTTACCTTGGGGAATTTTCTATGGCTCCAGGGTTGGATTTTGAGGCTTTAGACAGTCGGTGCTCAGCAGGCAATGCATTCAGAAGAAACACTTGAAGGGTGATGTGGAAACCAAGAGGAGAAGTTAGATTCCAAAAAATGGCCCCAATTCTGAGCTGCCCAATTCATGCCCTTCGCAATGGCATCCTATAGCTGTTTCTATGGAGGGCTGGAGTCTGTTTCTTCAGCACTTGAATTTGGTTGATATCTTCCTTTGGTAAATTGAATGAGATGACGGTGGTGGTGTCTCACTTTAAGTGCAGGCTGTACCTCCACCTTCTCAGATTCTTGCTGTCGCTTTACTGGATGATGAGTCACCCCTGACAATACAGCCAGCATTGAGCCAGTTTCTAGAAACTAATGAATGTTAGCCAAATGAGCAAAACACACAGACCTCAGCTGATCTACCAACAGATTATAGATCACATGAACAAGCCAAGCCAAGCCTGCCCTAGATCAGTAGAAGCATCCGGTTGACCTATAGAGTTGTATGCAATAATCAGCACAGTTTGTTTTAGGTCATTCACTTTGGAATAGTTGGTATATAAAGATAACCAACTTATGCAGTAGAATTCCCAGTTATTTATCTATATGCATGAACAGACCCATCTGCCATGCCAATTCATTCATGTTTATTGGATGGGCCAGAAGATTATGTCCCCTTAGCAGCTCAGAGGGGCCCCAGAACAAGGATGGCTTCATGCATCAGGGCTCAAGACAACGGGAGGTATGTGATGGGGAGATTCCAGTGCTCAGAGGCTTTCAGCTTGGATACACCCAATTAGTGATGCTGAAAGTTCAGCTGTGCACAACTGCAGAATTCCATTTCAGATCTTTGCATTGCCTGGCATTTCAGAAAGGGAAAAATATGTGGAAACAGCCACCTAGGATGTGTTAGGTCTAGAGCCACAGCCCGGGATGAGCAGATACTGGAGATGATGCCCTTCACTGGAAAGAAAATTTCTGCTGCTCTTATCATCTTTTAATTTTCACTTCTCCCCCTCAAGAATGTAATGTCAACAGTGCAGTAAAGGCAAATCTTGTTCTCATCTAGGAGCTATTCAGCATGGCTGGAGCAACACATCTGGTCTGTGGGTTACCTCCCAGAAAGAACGTCATTTTCCTCGTCACCGTGCACTTTCCAGTCCTGGAGATGATACCTATGACGCTTTGTCACTGACTTTGCCATTGTGGGGCCAGAAGCTCCTAGACATCACTTCATGACAAGATAAATACATATGTGAATAGTATTTAGAAACTTTTATGTCAACCTGGTAATGCCATAATATCAAACAGCTTGACTTCTCATGTTGTGAGAATAGAGAAGGAGCTGTTGAATTGGTGCAGCTGTTGCAAGCTGTATCCTAGTCAAGTTCCAGGGTTGTAGGACTATGAACCAGTGTACTAAAGACTGTAAACAAGACACACATACACACACACACACACATACACACATGCACACGAATACAAAACGAGATTTTGGACTAAGAACTTTAAAGGAGAACTGTTTTGGAAAACTGCTCATCTTTCAAGTCTTAGTTTAAATTTCTTAAAGGCCTGAAAGATGTCCCTTATGCTCTGTGAACATTGTCCACATCTTTATCAATGAAATTAGTTTATTATTTCCAGTTTACTTTTCCTCCACATCTGATTTGGATAATATTTATTTTTTTGTATTTATTGGTGTATACTATGAAATAACAAAATTCATTCTGGTATATTGGTACATGCATGTAACATTATTTTGATTATGTCTCCCTATTTCAGTTCCTCTCCCCATCTCTAAAAATCTACCTCTAGTCTCTTGTCATCTCTCTTAATTAATGAATAGTATTTTAAGTAACAATTTTTAGATTGCTTATATAAGAGAAAACATGATATTTAATTTGATATGATACTGTTCATTCCCATCCATTTTCTTGCAAATACATGATTTCATTCTTCTTTATGGCTGCATAATGCTCCATTGAGTATGTATCCCAGATATTCTTTATCCATTCATTTGCTGATGGGTGGCTAGGCTTTTTCCACAGATTAGCTGTTATGAATTATACTGCTGCAGAATGCGTATGTGTGTGTTATGAGAGTATGCTGTCTTTAATTCTTTCAGGCATATATGGAGAAGTGACATAGTTGGATCCAATGATATACATATTTTTAGTTTTTTGATGAATCTCCATACTGATTTCCATAGTGATTATCCTAGTCAAACAGTTTTTTCTCCCATATTTTTTGCCTGAAATCATTTCTGAAATCTTGATACTAACCATTCTGTAGCTGTCTATTAAGTCCATTTGATTTATAGTGTAGTTGAACTTTGCTCTTTGTTGAATTATTTTAATTCTGTGCTCTGAAGAGGTACACAGGTGTGGTCTTGAGTTTGGGTTGTCCTGTAGTAGGATGAACGACCACTGTATTAGTCAGCATAGTTGCGCAAGACAGAGACCAACTCAACTGGCACAGGCAGATGATAACCAAACTGTAGCATGGGTGAGTGGGCTGCAGCTGGCCTCAGAGATGTCTGACATTAAGACCTAAATTTCCACCAGGCCCTTTCTCTCTTTCTACTTCCTTTTGTTTCTATTTCACTCTACATATCAGTTTCTTTTGCTAAGATTTTTTTTTTCACCAAGAGACTCCAGTTTTGGGCACAGTGGGTTGTAGGCCATGTATTTTTAGCATTGACACCGAGGTGGAAAAGACTTCTTCTCTCAGTTCTGGTTTGGAAAACCCTAGGGAAGGACTCTGATTAGTCTGACTGGGTCACATGGTCCCTGAGGTAGCATGAAGAAGGATGGCTAGTCACCACCACTACAGCTGGATAGATATGCTTTTTCTTTTTGTTTTTTTTGTTTTTGGTTTTTCTCCGGTACCAGGAACCGAACTCACAACCTTGCGCTTGCCAGGCAGGCGCTTTGCCGCTGAGCTAAATCCCCAGCCCCAGCTGGATAGATATGGAAGGAGACACAACTTCATTATTAAAAAATTCAGTGCTATTCCCAGAAAGAGGGAGATATGCTAGGCAGACAGACAGTAGCTTCCCTTGATGGGTGAGCAGTGCTGAGCAACATTTATTTCTGTCTGAAAAGAAAGCCAAGTCTTATACTTATTCACTTTAGATGTCTTCAACAGCCACCCCTTCTGGTTTGAGATATTATAAGCTATCCCATTGCTCATCATCATTATACTTATTTAGTGAGCAACTGTTATATGCTAGGTACCAGACCACGTGCACCAGGTATATTATCTTCTTTATTTTTTATTGGATTGGTAATTTAAAAAAATTTCTGTTACAAGAAGACAACTAGAAGAAATAAATATGAAATGGTACATATGTCATACTTAATATTATCTTCTTTATTTCTGCAACTATCCAATAAGGCAGGAATTATTTATCTATTTTGTTCAAGTTCAGCCACATTAAATGACTTATCCACAGTCACACAACCTAGTAAGCAGGTAAGAAAGGATTTAGATTCTAACCTGTTTGATTTTAATGCCTGTCTTCTTTCTGATATCCCATTGCTATTAGAAATTGTGCATTTACAGGACAATACATAACAGAACTCAGAGACTTTCAGCCTCTACTCATGGCCTCTAAAATCGCCACTGGAAATTCACGTTATTGTTTTTGTCAAAGCTTAAGGTAATAGGAGGCATGTTTGGAACAGGTTTGGAGCAAACAGCTTTTCTAGCATGTCCAGTAGCCCAGATCTGTAAGTGGTAACAGTTAGCCAACTGGCAAAGAGTGACTTCATCGATTACTGATTGCAGATGAAATCAATGACAGCATCCATGATTGCTACTTTTCTAGAGTGTTTGAAAAAATAGGCCAAAGAGAGGCCATAAAAATGTGTTATGTTCCCGGGGTAATGTTCTGTGTAGCCTGAGGCCACTACAGAGTCTCAGTATTGGCTCACAGTGTAGTAGTTGTAACAACAATGGCGATAGTAAATGTGCATAGTCTGCCACTGGTTCCTGTTTTCCTCAAGTAATAAAGTACATTAAAAAAGGTAAGGGGCTGAGGATATAGCTTAGCGGCATAGCACCTGCCTGGCAAGAGCAAGGTCATGAGTTCGATTCCCATACCCACCTCCCAAAAAAAGAAAAGGTAAATTTCAGTCTTATTTTGAATAATAGTATCAGAATATCCTAAATCCTCTTAGCATGATGTGGAAAGGTTAGTTTAGCTTTCTTAAGAATGAATGAAGTTTATCCTTGTTATAACATTGATGGTAAAGATAAAGGCAGTGTTCCCCTTTCTAACATTTTCCTACCCCCTCCCCCCGAAAAGATATGTCCCATTATGTAAGGAGAAAACCTGCGTGAAGGATGGCCTGTATTGTTATTTGTTAAGAACTGAGCATGTAAGTGTCGATTAGATTAAACTATGGTACTTTGCAGTTTCTAAGCCCATTAGTAAATGTTGTTTTTTCAGCCTTTGTAGCCTTGTAGTTGATGGGACACTGATTATTATTCCTGTTTTATGAGGAAAAGAAGTATAGCACTGAACTATTCAATGACTTGCTTAAGGTCACACAGCTAATAACTAGAAGGGGTTAATTTAGAAATCAAGATTTTATTTCCCTTTGGATACTCAGGTTACTGAATAAGTGGTACCAAGATTTAGTTTTCACGGACCAACTAAAACATTGGAGGAAATTATGCAGGTTGTAGTGAATTAACTAATGGCCAACTTATAACACCCAACTGAACTGAATCAGCGTGATGCTGGGTGTGGAAAGCCCACCTGAGGACTGTTGCCAGCAGCATAAAAAGAGAACTAGAAGGGAAGATGATGTGCTGTTGATCTTTCTGGAGAAGCTTGTCATGCTGGTTTTCCTGATATGAATTCAGCTGTTCTCATAAGTGAAGGAGCTTGGGTCCTCCCTGTTACTGAGGATGGCTATAGTTCTTTTTGGGGAAGCTCTGATCTTTACCTTGAGTGTCACTTCCTGGCTCCAGTGCAGATTCCTCAGCCTGCTGGCACAGATCCTTCATCCTGCTGGTGCAGACTTTCCAGCTTTCGCCACTGACCTTTGGTCCTTCCCAGTGCAGATCCTTGACACAGACTTGCATGACACATTGTTGTGGGCTCTTGGCCTCCAGCTGGACTCGTGGAGAACATTGCTATGGGCTCTTAGTTCAGCTGGACTGGTGAAGGACATTGCCTTGAGATCCAGGCCCTCAGCTGGATTCTCTGGGTCTCTAGCGTGTGGACAGATCTCCTATACTCTTTTGCACGTGACTCTTTGGGTGAATGTTATAAAATAATCCTATAAATTATGTATCCTCTATTAAATTTTTTTCCTTATAAACCCTGACTACAAGACAGGTTATTCCATATTTCTTCCCTTCCTCCAATCCATTATGCTCATCCTTGACCTGTTCTGTGCCCAGGAAGTTGACACTAAGGGGTTGCACACATATTATTGAGCTTCTGGTTGGTTTGGACCAATGGGAGTCCCTGGCAGGAGACCGAGGAGTGACAACAGAGATTCTTCCTTTGGTGCTTGACTTTGGGAATTGTTATTGTAGCTTTTGCTGGTGGCCCCTTCTCCATGGCTGCAGCTCTCACCAAGCTCCAGTTATATCATTTTCCCTCTTGATCTCTCTGGTCATCTCATCACCCTTGTTTATTCTTCTGACTCTTTCAGCTCTGTGAGTGGTCCCTTATTAAACTCACTTTGTTTAGAACATCCTGGGTAAATTCTGTTTCCAGCTGAGACCCTGACTGTTACAAAGACCAATATTGACTTACTTATTTTTAGTTTGTCAAGCAAGGACAAAACCAAATAAGCAAAATAAAAGACAAAACTACTACTTACTGTGACTCCATTTGTCTTATTAAAACAAAGATAATTTAAGACAGAGAGGGAAAGGAAGGAAGGATGAGGAAGGAGGGGGAAGAGGTGGAGGAGAAGGAGAAGAAGGTGGAGAAACAGATGGGGAATTGTGGAAAACCTCACTATGTTACTTTTTTCCTATTTTGTTAGGACCTAGTAATTTCTTTTACCAGAAATTGTATGTAGTCTATGGGTCAATATATGGGAGCAAATGGGTGAGGTCATTTTAGCAGTGTAGTAATCTGTTTCCTTGTTATTTAACAGTTAGAATGAGACCCCAGTGCTTTAACTATGCAGTTCCTGATACAGTCTACAACATACTTATGGAGTTTCATAAATACTCCATGAGCTGTTTCCAGAAAACCTCACGAACGTTTATTCTGTGTTCTCCCCCCCCACAACTGAGGATGTACAGGTATTTAAAAGGCATGACTCTTGTCATCACAGTCTAGTTGGAATGACAGACGGAAAAGAGGCAATTGTAATATATTGAGGACACTGCTAGGAAAAGGTCAGCATAGGGCTGTAAAAGCACACTGCAGAGATAGCAACTAATTTTCCTGGAATGGGGGTGGGTTGGTGACATCTGGATGAGGTGGCATTTGAACTGAAGCTCTGAAGAATTATAAGAGTTTGTTTAATGGGCAAAGGGAAAGGGTATTTCAAGTAGAAAACCTGGCTTAAATAAATGCCCGGGGATGTGAAAGAATATGTTACCCCTGGGATTATGTCCTGAAATTAACTTGGTGAAGCTGAATTGCAGGATTAAGGGGAAGACACAAAGTGGAGCCAAAGGATGCAGAACTTTGGATTAAGCTCAGAGAGGTGTAGACTTTATCCTGTAGGTGGCTGCTGTTTATTAGAGTTAAGGCAATTATTTTAAAATGTGATATGGGCAGATTGGTATTTTACGAAGATCACTCTGGTGGTCATTTAAGGCATAGACTGGAGGGGACTGAAATTAGGGACTCAGACTCTAGTTCGGATGTTACTGCTGTGGTTTAGCACATGTAGAAAAATGAGGCTCTTGATTAAAGCGACAGAAGTGAAATTCCCGGTGCAAATCACCTCAAATCCATCTGCCGATCAAGGGGGTGATCAAGGAGAGGCTTCCTTTGGATTTTCCTCTTAGCTTTAGCCTCTCTACCACCTAGTAACCCTAAACCTGGCCAAAGCTGTGAAAAGCAACAACTGAAAAGTTTCCACCCTCTCATAAAGTTTTTGGACTTGCATGAAGTTAGGAATCTCCTGAATGCTATCATTTTACACAGTAGCATATTGGTGAAATAAAAGGCAGACTGTATATCCCAGGAAATATCCCCAGGCAAGTGACACTTCCTTTGATTTGTGACTACTTTGCCTGTGTGTTTATACAATTAAGGCCTGAGGTGTTGGGAGATCTCTGCTCCGTGTATGTGTGTCTTATCGTTCCTAGGCCCACTTGCCCACTGTCACCTTGGAAAATGAAACCTTATTTGCTGCCTGCCTAGAAGCAAATCTCCTAATTGCAAAGCTGGACTCGGTGTTTTCAGATGCTGCTGTGTGATTGGGGCTACATTTCTCCAGTCTTTTTGTCAGGTTTTCCATTCTAAAACAATGAAAATTTTATACACATACACTAATCATTTTCATGAGCTCTGTAGCACGGGGAGTTTCATTTTATTTATCACATGCATCACTTTGTTTATATATATATTTTAGAAATTTTCTTACTAGTTCTATAGGAAATTAGGAAACCTGCTTTACGCAACTCTAACCTAAGCCTACCTGTCTTACTGGGCTGTGAAGCAATGCGCAGGTTACTTGACCTTTCTGAGACTTGGTGTTATCGTTGGTAAAATACAAGTCTATTATAAACTCTGAGGTGTTTAAAATACCAGTAGTTCAAGGTGCACCCTGAACTATTGTTGCTGCTATTACTATTCATAACACAGTTTGAATGTATTTCTAACATCAGCGTAACCTTTGCCAAATTTTCTTTCTGACCTTGGTTATGGTGAGTCTAGTTGGTTCTTAGAGATTTCAGAACTGGTGTCTTTTATAGGTGACTATATGAAATACTGCTCTTTTTACTAAAGGGGATAGACTGTTAAATTATATGATTAAATTCTAGAGAAAGTCCTACAAATCTTCCTGTCCTATAGCTGGCTACTATTATAAATAATTTACTACAAAAAACTTTTTAGGGGCTGGGGATTTAGCTCAGCGGCAAAAGCGCCTGCCTGGCAAGCGCAAGGTCGTGAGTTCGGTTCCCGGTACCGGAGAAAAAAATCAAAAAAAAACCAAAAAAAAAAAACAAAAAACTTTTTAAAGTTCTTGATAGTTGATGCTGCATCTTCATATACATCAGGTAAATCGATCCTCCTCGTTGCTACTTAGATTAATTTAGATGGCTTTCATTATCCCCATTTTACAGATAGGGAAGTTACCTTGAATTCCATCCACAGTTAACTTTCTTGGGGATTTCAACATCCTTGTTGATACCCCCTCCTAGAGGCTGGTGTCACAATGCTCAGCCTCTTAAAATCTGTGACTTTTGATTGTACACCATACATAAAATATTTTAAGTCTTAGAAAAAATTAGAATTTTAGCCATTCACAATGGGGAGTGTCCTGAACAATTGCTGAATTAGACCTTATCATTCTTAAAATGGGACAATGGCATAGGGACTTGGCCCAAGTTCGTTTTGAGCAGAGCTAAACTAGAACCACATGTCTTCCTTCTAGAATTCTGTGCCTTTTGAACCAAAGCATGTGAGGTCCAGTTTCAATATGGAGAATATTTTCACGCATGAATCTTCTTGTTTTATATCTATAGAAAAAAATAGACTTAGTTTTAGTTTAAATTAATCCACAAGCTTTCCACAAATCCATAATCTTTGCTTCAACTTGGTCTTTAGTAACAAAAGACCAGAATGCATTTTTGTTGTTGTTGTTGTTGTTTTTTGTTTTTTTCTGGTACCAGGAATCAAACTCACTACCTCTCACTTGCCAGGCAGGCGCTGTGCCACTGAGCTAAATCCCTAGCCCCCAGAATGTATTTAGTTAAATAATTAATAAAACCTTTCTTGGAAGCCCATGTGCCAAGTTCTGAGAACACAATGCCTATGTTTTCAGGGAATTTACAGATCAGGAATGAAGAGAAAGCATGGAGCCAAATGAAATTTGAGGTGTAGAGAGGTGTGGCTGAGATGTGTAGGAAGCATTTCCTACATTTTACAGATAGGGAAATACAAGTCTATTATAAACTCTGAGGTGTTTAAAATACCAGTAGTTCAAGGTGCGGGAGGAGTTACCCTGGCCTAGAGAGGCCTCGACTGGATCATTGAGAAGGTGACTCTGAAACAGAATATTAAGAGTGGATAGGCGCTTTCCAGATAATAGAGCTTGTAGTGGAGACCCCAGAGGTGGAAGTCACAGAGGTGAAGATTCAAATGCATGAGAATGTGGCTGGGGGTTTAGCTCAGCGGCATAGCACCTGCCTGGCAAGTGCAAGGTCATGAGTTCAATTCCTGGTACCAGAAGAAAAACAAAAACAAAAACAAAAGCAACAAGAAAAAATGCATGAGAAACACAGAACCTCACAGATGGTTTTGGCGAAAGTCTGTAGTTTGAGTTGAGAAGTGGATGATAGGATCCCACTCCCATGAAACTGGATGACTTTGTAGACATCGTCATGTATCACACAGCGACATTTCAGTCAACCACGGACCACATAGGTGGTGGTGTGCCATTAAGTTCTAATGGAGCTAAAAAATATCCATTGCCTAATGATGTTATATGTAGCACAACACACTCCTTAGCTATTTATGGTGATACTCGTATAAAAGAGCCTACTATACTGCCAGTCATAAAAAAGTATAGCACATATAACCCTTGATAATGATAGTAAATGACTATGTTACTGCTTTTTATGTTCACTATTATATATTTTGAATCATCACCTTAGAGTGTACTCCTCCTATTTATAAAAAAAGTTTACTGTCAAAAAGTCTGCTGTACTCTGCCTGCAGCAGCCTCATACTCTGCTCTTTACTGTGTCGCTTGATTTTATCAAGAGGTGATGTGGCATGGTTGACTGGTACCAAGTAGGTTTACCTAATACTCCATGATGTGAACACAATGATGAAGTCATTGTGGCCCAGTCATTAAGCAGTGTGTGAGTACTGATTCTGAATGAAAGAGAAGGAGAGGGCAGTAGCTACTAAATAGGAATATAGGAATGGGAGAGGACACTTACATTAGGAGACACTTGGTCATATTTCCCAACGGCGGGAGAAGGATCCAGTAGGGAGGGAGAATTTGAGCTATCAAAAGTTGAAGGACCATTGATGAGAAAGGATTAGATAAAGAACACTAATCAACAGTGTGTCTGGACCAGGAGGAAGAAAAACTCTTCCTTGATTATTAGAGGAAAAAGATTAGCACGTGGTTGTGGGATGGTTGACGGCATAAAATAAAGAAGACAAGGGAGTCCAGACTGGGTCATCTGTTCTATGTGTGAAGTAATTTTCTATTTGATCATCTAAAGAAGAGTGATGCAGCGGAGATGTAGGCAGTTCAAATGAGTAGTGAGGTTTGGAGCTGTCATTGCAGAGGACGGAGAAGGATCTGGTCACACTAGACAAGTAAGAGGGGTGTCTGACAAGGCATGTTGGAGGCTCAATTCCTATTAAAGAGCCAAGACCTCCCCTAGCACTGCCACAAGGAGCTGTGGTCCTTTTCGGGCTCCATCTTGGATGGAGTCTGGTATGGAATGGTATTTTGTTCTGTTATGGTGTCTGTAAAGTTGGTATAGGATTTTGTTTATGTTACATTTTAAGCATTTGATTCTTACTTCATCTTTTGGGTTAGCTACTCCAATTGCTTTTTTGGTCCTGTAAATGAGGGCAAAGGATAACATGAAATTCCCTGAATTCCCCAAGAAGCCACAAAACCTGATTAGTACTTATGGAAATACCACATTCCTAATAAAAATAAGACTCAGAAACTGCAAAATTGGCACTAGAAGTAGAAATCTTTTAAAAGGAAGGGCAAATGGATCAAAAAGCATCAGCCTTTCTCCCTGATTTTCACCTTTCGACTGTCTTACTGCTGCTCCTATGATGCTGTCTTCTAATGAACTCATTCTATCTTTGGCATCCACGGTAACTGTACTGTGTGGGTAAAAGATTCACCCAGTGATCTAGCTGAGGTACAAAACATGGCTTCCTTGAAGATGCCAATGGGAGATCTAATGGAGGATTTGTTAAATCTGGATCTTCACTGGTTATATATAATGCTAACTTGAGGTCCCCATAGGAATGCTTTTGTCTCACCCCTGCACGGAGGGTTCACCCTTCTGTCATCAACCTTTCAGGAGAACAGCTGCAGATATCTCTAATGCTGGACATTAGACCCAGAGAGAGAAGCAGATCTCTACGTCCTGTCTATCTAGGACTCACATTCCTAACTCTTTCTTCTATTCTGAGCCACTGCTTATTTCTCTAGGTGGCATCACCTTCAGGAACTTCTCTACATTTAGGCACAGATCAGAAGCCTTCTTTGTAGGTGTTAATCAGAAAAAGGTAGCAAGCTATAGCACCGCGACCTCAACAGTCAGAGGATGAGGTTCACACAGAAGGAATTTATTTCCTTATAGAAAGCATGGTGAGATGTGGAAGCAGGAGAAGCAAGAGCAACACAATTATTTTAAGTTTCATTTTTAGGAGCCTATTATGTATTCTGTGGCGCTTGCTTCAGCAGCACATGTACTATTATGTGTTCTATAATTTACATTTATGATTTTTAACCCTTATGTATATCTTGTTAAAAGGAGTATTCCAGTTACAGATGTCAAAAAACAAAGTCCAGAGAGATGAAATAACTTGTCAAGGTCACTGAGTAAATAAGTGGCAGAATTACGATCCTAATCAGGTCCAGCTAATCCCAAATTCTTGGCCTTTCTTGGCTCTTCTCAGGTTTCAGATCTATAGGTTTAGGGTCTATACCTGTAGGAATAATGAGCAACTCAAGGATGGCTCTGTCTCTGGTAAGTGGAGGAGAGAGTAGCACAGCATGCAAGGCACCATCCAGGGGCAAGTTTGGGAGAGAATGTTGGAGGTGTGACCTGGCCTGCAGAGGGCACTGGAGGACGAAAGGGGTTTATTCTGAATTCTTACATCATTTCCTCTGGGGAGGAAATTGTTAGTCTCTTCTGCCACTTTTGCCAGATCATCAGTAAGGCTGATGTTGCTGAATTCTGAAGGGGTTTCTGCTCTGCATTTGTGTGGATGTGGACTGGAAGATGACATGCTTGGGACTGAGGAGCTGGAGGGCAAGGGGAAAGCAGATGTTGGGAACATATATGTGTTGGGGGACAATGCTTGTCATGGTATGTGTACTAGGAAAGGCAGGGGGAGAGGGAGGAGGAAAGGGACAGGGGAAGGAGAGGGACATGGGAAGGAGAGGGGCAAGGAGAGGGACAGGTATAAGATGTAATTGCTTGTTTAAGAGATGATGAGTTCACAATTAAATCAAAGCAACAGAAATAGGGAAGGAGAATCCTATTTGAAGAGTGTTTCTGAGGTGGAACCAAGAATTCTTGGTCATTTAGGATGAGAAATAGGATGGAGTCAAAGTTAATTCCAAAGTTTAGGGACTATGGGCTGGGAATTTAGCTCAGTAGCACAGCGCCTGCCTAGCAAGCGCAAGGTTGTGAGTTCGATTGCTGGTACCAGGAAAAAAAAAACCAAAAAAAGAAAGTGACAAAGTTTAGGGACTGTATGTATGCTGGATTTACACAAATGCTGAACAGAAGATTGAGAGTCCCAAAGAAAAAGTAGATGAGTCTGTACTATGAAACAAAATAGCGAAAGAAGTCTTTTATACAAAACCCAGTGGGTAGAGCAATGGTTTTCATTGTTATTGAATCCTTAGACTCAGAGTCCTTTCTTCACAAGATCCTTTAGCTGGAGCCCAAGAAGTCCCTGATACAGCTGTTGTGGCTGGAGCTCAGGAGAAGGAGGCAGCCTGTGATCATCAGTCTTGATACATCAGTTTAGTTGGATTAAGAAACATCTTGTGATTAGCAAACGACACCTTTGGGTGGTCTTGGGATCAAAACCTTGGGCACCTTATGGGGGTCCTGACTCCTTTCCTGTTGGGTCCTGTTTCTCTGCTGTGTTTCCTGGGTATCATGAACTGAGCATGCTTGCTCTGCCAGGCCTTCCTGTCGTTATGTTTCTGCCTTGGAGCCAGCTGACTTGGACTGAGTGTCCTGAAAACCTGAGCCACATTAAACTTCTCCTTTAAGGGATGTCAGGTATTATGTCCCATGAAAGGGAAAACCAACACACAGCCTCAGCCACTGCTCCTCCCATGGCCTGCAAACCCCTGTGGGGTTCTCAGGAGTCTTCACTAATTCTCAGAACATAGCTTGAAAAATCAGCAGGTAGACAATAAAGGGGCCGAGTCTCCATGTTAAGCTGCAGACGTAAATGAGAACTAAAGAGATAATTGCTAAGTATTGTGTATAACTGTTGCTTCTTCATACTCTATAGCAAAGGCTTTAGAGCCAGCAGGATAATTATAAGGCAGAAGGAAAAAAGAATAGCCAGCAGTTGTCACCAAGAGAGAGTTTATGGAATCTTATTGGAAAGAAAGGTGAAGATAAACAACAAACACCCACAAGTAAAACATATGGACCCTCTGAGACATCAGCAAAACCTATAAATGTCAAAGTTTTGCTCAAATGAAGCTCATTACGGACCAGATGAAGAAAGACAAGAAGAAAACCATGGAGAGTTTAAAGTAGGGAGTTTATATAAAAGGAACACAGAATTATGTAGAAATTTTGTCAGTTTGCGGGGGGAAATAATTTGCAAATATATGTTTTCGTAATAAAGCATTTGACTTTTATAAACTGCTCTGAGACTAAAACAAGAAAATCTATGAAAGTATTAAGAATGCTAAAGATACGTTGTAGGGTATTGGTGTATTAACTGCAATTACTTTTTCTGCACTTTCCTGTTTCTGGTCATGCAGTCAGTCGACAGCACTGTTTGGCAAAAATCTTGTAGACACGATGTTCCATATTGAACAGAAGGAAGTGCTGTCCCTCCTAAGAAACTTGGAGGCAAATTGGGGAGACAGTGGAGGAACTGGGTGCTGTGTGCCGTGGCATCACCTGGTAAGCACCTGGCATGCTTGGAGCTGGGGGAAAAGTGTGGGATTGGGGTGACACTTGATTGGAGATTTCCTAGATGAGCAGAATGTAGCAGGTAGACAAAAGGAATGGAGACAGGAAGCAAATACTTGGATCAAGAAAGGGTGGAGAAGGAGGCATGGCCCCTAAAGGAACTATGGGGTAGTGGATGTGACTGAGTGTGGGAGGACTTGACAGGTTATGAAGTTAGAGGGATTATATGAGGCCAGTGTGGAGAGCCTGTGGCATTGCTGAATAGCTTGAATTTCATCCTTGAGGAAAGAAGAATCACTCAAAAGCATGGCTGTCCCCTGCACCTTTAACTGTATCAGCAATCCTGTATCATGATTGTTTGTAGATTGCATGACCAAATTAGCCAGAGTCCAGCTGTGTAACTTAGAGCATCTGTCACTTCCATACTTCTGCCTTAGTTTGCTTATCCATAGTGCTGTAAACTTGCTATTATTAAAGCAAATGAACTTATTTCTGGTTTTGCTTTCCTTTTTTTTAAGTACTAGGGACTGAACCCAGGGCCTTTGCATCAACCTTCCTCCCCAGCTCTTTTTATTTTTAAATTTTGAGGCAGGGTGTTCTGAAGTTGCTAAGTTTCCCAGGCTAGACTCAAACTTGTGATCCTTCTGCTTCAGCCTCCCAGAGTACTATGATTACAAGTACGTTCCACCATGCCCAGCTCCTTTCTGCTTTGTAAATTACCTGGTTTCCAGTGGTAAGAATCATCACAAAATACTTTGAATGTTGGGTTAGATGTGAGCATTTTGGTCTAGAAACACATTAAGGCAAGGTATCTCTTTAGCTTTCATTTTGACCTTTTACACAATGGGAGCAAGCAAGGGGTTATTGAAAAATATAGTAAATGATTGAAGTTTAAAAACATATTAAAGTAAAAATCACATTGCCATTAGTCTCCCTCAGAGTACTCTCTCTCCCTTCAAACACAGTGATTCCATTGTTCTTGCTACTTTCTCAATGAGTTGTGGACTTCTGCTTTTGTGTCTTTAGCAGTTTTGACCAAAAATAGGTGACTGGTGCTGCTGAATGTCATCCTATGAGAAAGCAGGTTCATAAAAACATGATGTGTCCCAATCCACCTTATTTACCAGAATTGACTCAGTGGAACTTCTGACTTTTCTCGAAAGTCAAAATGAGCATGAAAAGCAAATGTTTTGAATCGATTCAGTACATCAAAGCAGCCACAGCATTGCAACTAAAGACACAAAGGAGGACATCCAGAGCTGCTTCAAAAAGTGGCCACAACGATGGGCTGAGTGTGTTTGGAGTAAGAGGGGAGTATCTGAGTGGAATTAATGGTAATGTGTCTTTTACTGTAACATATCTTTAAAATTAAAACACACACCGTATTTTTTGATCACACTTTATACTCGGGGTCAGCAAAAACTCCGAAGTTAAGTTTCTGGAAACAGATGGCACAATAATGAGACGGGGTCTGATCCTCCCCTTAGATTAGGACATACTTATATGATTAGAGACATACTCGGAGATTTTTAGTTTATCTATGTGTCATTTAATGGCATAGGTTTTTAATTATTCTGACTTTCAAGGGCGAGGAGGGTGAGAAGTAATCCATATTCCTGGATGGGCAATCCTTGATACAGGTCCACTGATTCCACATCCTGTGCCTTCCCACTGTCCCCCATTGGGTAGGAGCTGAATGGGGAAGCAAAAATTTCCTTTGAGGTCATGGAGGCACAAGCTGACAGCTCACTGCATCCCTACTAGAGAGTTGGGGGAAATGCTGGTCAGTGGAAAGTTTCTTCCTGTACGTTTTCCTAAACCCAAGTAAGACGATGGATGAAATACATCCTAATCTATTGTCTAATATCCAGCAAATTTCCAGTTAACACCATAACTTTCCTTGAATTTTCCAAGTGTGTAGATTCCTGGTGGGTGGGATGAAGTGGTCTTAGCATTTAAAAAAATTTCCTCTCCTTTTACCCCTTATCTGTTCATTTTAAAATTTCCTGATCTTGTATCATTTATCATTTGTCTTGTATATAACCACATCTAGTCATTTTTAATACTTTAGGTATAAATTCCTAGGATACTGGCTAAAGAGAAAGGGAGAGAACACAGTAGTAGAAATGAGTCTGTGCTAGGGGAAGCTTGCAAATCATTGCAGAAAAACTTAAAGATGCTGATGCCCTAGTGTATTTGCATCCAGAAAAATAGTTGGGAAGAAAAAGCAGCAATTTCAAGCTAAGCTGATGGTTCTAAGACAAAGCATCTTTTTAACTTCATACTTTCTATTTTTCTTTGCAACACTCTTCTTTTTTCCCTTTCTTTTACCTCCTTTCCTCCACCTTGGATATTGAGGGTTTTTTGTTTCCTTCAGGAGTATTTATTTCAACATAAGAAGCCAAGACCTAACAAAGAAATAAAACTGCTGAAGAAGGAGGAGAAGGAGAAGGAGGAGGATGAGAAGAAGAAGAAGAAGAAGAAGAAGAAGAAGAAGAAGAAGAAGAAGAAGAAGAAG
>NW_004955419.1:20621185-20642129 GCF_000276665.1 Chinchilla lanigera | reverse complement strand
GAGGAGGAGAAGGAGGAGATTACGTTCATTTCTTTGCAAAGTTACAGATCAAGTTCGTGTTGCTGCTTACAGATAATTTGGAAGCAACATACAGGCTTGAAAAATGAACCCTTCCTTCATGGATGAAATTTAGACTATCCCCTTTTTTTCATAATTATTGGCAGATTTAGATTGAGGTGACTGTGGAATGGAGTGTCCTTAAAAATATTCAGGGATGTGACCACGATGGAAATGATGGAAAACAGTACAGTTCATCACTGCAGCCCCTGAAATGGCTGAGATATGCAAAAGTGCTGGTTTGAACCAAAAGGTATAAATAGCACTTGAAGGGGGAGGCTGAGCAGGGCTTGCAGACTGCTGTGTGTGAGGAACAATTTGACAGAGACAGAGCAAGATGATGATAACTCGGATAAAGGATAATTTGTCATGATTACCTCTTCCTCCCTCCTCCCTAGAGAGAATAGTTTGTATCCACTGGAGTTCATGTGTTAGGGGAAAAAAAAAAAGCATATTGGCATTGTAACAAAGAAAACATACATTTTATCTTTTCCTTTTCTGGGACCACATTTTGTGTGCATGATGGCATCAAATTTGAAGGTACTACTAACGAGACATGGCATGTTGATCAGCCCCCTCTAAGACTTTAGACAATTTAGTCTGAGTAGCTTCTTCCTCAGTTTGTGCTAATCCTGAATGCAAGCACTTCCGGGTTATTAGCACAAGCCCTTCCGGTTTATTAGGACTTATGCAGAGTCGTCACACAATGCAGTCTCCTCCACGGATTTGTTACAAATGCCTCTGCTCCCTCAGTACAAAGGGTGCTACCTACTATCATCACTTTGAAGATAAATCTTAAAATTTTTGTAGCAAAAATTTTGAATAACCTTATTTTCCTTTGTAAAATAATACTTGGTATTTTTAAAAATAAAAGTAGCACCTACTTAGTGTAGCACTTTGAGAAATATGGAAATATATGAAGATTAAGGAATAAAATAATATTGATAATTACCTGTGTATATGGGTATGTTGGGGGTCCATGCAGACGTTTGAGTCATTGGCCTGACACTTAACCCATGAGGTTTTCTTTGATCTGCCTCCTCTTCTTCTGTCTTCACTGTTGTTCTTTCTGTGCTGTTCTTTCCTGTTTTGTGTTTGGGATTTTGGGCCACTGGCTTAAGAGGAATATGGCTATATTCCTCATATAGTTTCTTTATGCCAAACTTGTTTTGCCATAACAATACTACAGGAAAATGACTCTACTGATTTACCAGTAGAAGGTTGCTTTATTTGTGTGGATCCCTACCCTATAGTAAGATAATGTTTCCCTGCCTCCTAAGGATTAAGAGAGGGTTAAATACCTCACTCCTGGGAGATGTAATAGAGGAGGAGCTGTGGAGGAAGCAATGGGCTGAAACCAGGGTTGCCACTCTGGCAAATAGGGATAAAGGGTGATCAAATGTTTCAAGCAACATTCTTAAACTAAAAATAATTGTGGTTGATCTGAAATTAAGATGAACTTGGCATCCTATATTTTATGTGGCAAAACTCTTGTGGAAACAGCAGCTCAATCTTTAGAAGGGCAAGAGATTGAAACAAAAAGGGAAGGTGACCAGGGAAAGTGGCCTCATCTTACTTCACTGGGTTCACCGAAGCCATATTCATTTCGGTACTGAATGGTTCTGTGTCTGGATCTAAGTTTGGCCTGCTCCCTCCTTTCTCTGAAATGGTTACCCTATCTTGGTGACTCTGTCACCTAAAAACTCTTTATTTGCCATACTGTCACCACTGACCATTCAGGTCCTACTAGTGGATCCTAGGCCAATGAGATGCTTCTTAGCCTCTAGAATGTTTTCCTCCAATCCAGTTCTTACTCATTGCTCTTGCCAAGAGAACTGTTATCTAGTCAACTCCTCTTGATTAAACCTTTCATAAAATTCCCATGCCCTTACGCAAGTCTCATTCTAAAAAAATCTTTCCTGATTTAACCTTTATCCTCCTAATCACCCTCCTATCAAGATTCTACTCAGTTCTTTACATTCATCCTAACCACATCCCACACCAATTACTGCAATTAGTTGTGCTCTTCTTAGATTTTAGCCACTGGACACTTTTGAAGAAAATCACTCCAAAAGAATTTTCTTCTCTACCAATTGCTAAAAACTACTGGTGCTGAATCCAGAGAAGTAAGTAGATGTGATTCCCATTCTCATGAAAATCTAAACCAAGACCTTCACCCTCAAAGGCATCCACATGCTGGGCCAGCCACTCTGGTATAAAGAACAGGGTAAAGCATGGCTTTGTTGCTGTACCCTACTTTTTCCACCTCGGTCTGCAGCTTAGATGTATAAAACATTTTGCTTTTCTTGAACTATGCTATTGGCACACAAAAGCACAAGCTTGATCATAAATGGCAACTAATCTCAGCCTCACTGCTAGTGGCATGTCTCAGTGCATTCTGGCTGCTACATTGCAGAACACCTTAGACCAGGTAATTTATAAACCATCAGAATTTATTGTTCACCATTCTGGAAGCAAAGAAATCCAAGATCAAGGTGTCAGCTAATTTGGTGTCTGGCGAGGGACTCTTCTTTCCCAAGGAGACTTCTTGCTGTGTGCTTGCATGGCAGAAAGCACAGGCACTATGTTCTCACAGGGCTTCTCTGAGGACACTAATCTCATTCATTAGGATTCCACCCTTACAATTTAGTCGCCTCCTAAAAGCTCTTAGTGTATCACACCAGTAACGACATATAACATACACACTTTGCGGGGAGGCGTTCAGACCGTAGCAGGACACAGGAAGGAGTGGTAGACTGGGGCAAATTTGTCCCTGCTTAAAGAGCAATCACTTCTGAATTCCATCAACCATTACCACAAAGGAATTTGAATATAAATCAGAAGTCTGAATTTTAATGTAAAAATCTTTCCCATTGATCTGTAATTTAAAAATGGTAACAACTACAGCAGACTCTCAGAACTCTGTAAGATAATATGTATGGCTCAGTTTGTTTGTTCTCTTGGGACTCTGCTATGAGAACTCTGTTCCATCTGCCCAATTTGCCCTCCTCACCCTTTAATGTTAAGGAACAGCACATTATACCCTATAAATGTATGTAGTTATTATTTGTCAATTTAAAATGCAGGGAACACCACAGGGAGCCTTTCTTTATTCTATATTTGCCTATTTTATTTGTCCCTTAGTCCATAGTAGCTGCCATGCAGCCAGCGGCTCTGTCTCCTTGTTGACTTCTGTCCTCACAGTGCAGGATGCCTGGAGCCTCATAGGTGCTTAGAAGTTAATGGCTGATGGAGTGAACATGGGCAGGAGGGATGGTTGTGCTCTCCTTCACGCATAGGCAGGAACCTGCTTCATTTTCCCTGTTCCCTGAGGAATAGGGCTGTTTGTTTATTTGCAGAATTCTATCCCTTTGGCCTGTTCCTCATCTTTATGCTCTGAGTTTGCCCAACCTATATGGTGTTCCCCTCTCACCACAGAGGCGTGTGTGTGTGTGTGTGTGTGTGTGTGTGTGTGTGTGTGTGGTAGGTGGGGAGTTGAATTCTACGTGCCCCTTGTCTGGAAAACCAGAGTGTGCATTAAAAGCAGACCCCTTGCATGGAGTCATGTAGGCTTGGCGAGCCTTAATGTTTGCCCATTCTGTACCCAGAAGCCGCTGGCTCTACTGATGCTCCTTAATATTCAGTGAAATGTACAAAACATTTTTGCTAAAGAAGGACAATGCACTCAGAGAGAAGTATGTTACAATAAGCACTTCAGGTAAAATCTTGCTATTCTTCTAAGTCAATTCTTCAGAGTAAATATTCTTTTGTGTGTGTTTAGAGGCCAAATATTTTTTTCTTGAAAAATTTGCTTTTGCCCGAGCAGTTCAATTTCTGACATGAAGACTGAGATGTCCTTTATACTCAGGTAAAAGGGTGACATAGAGTTGTACATGTGTATGTGTGTGTGTGTCCTAATACCACCTTAGTGGGAGATCTTACATAGATTCTATCTAGTCTCATTTTGGACAAATGTGGGAATAACTCCTGCCCCCAGGGTCTTTAATGCCCTATTTTCTACTCAGTGTTGTGTGTGTGTGTGTGTGTGTGTGTGTGTGTGTGTGTTTAGGAGTGCAGAAAGAGGTATTTTTTTTTTATTTTAAAGAGAGTAGTAAATGAGAAACAAACAAACAAAAAAATAGAACAGTAGCAGCATGCCAATATCATGAACATAAACAAATCAAAGCAAGAACATTCAAAGTGATACAGGGTCTCAAGAGAAAATAATACGTATCAACAGTGGTTGTAACACTATATATCACTATCCTCAATTACATTGCTCAGACTACCAATCTTTCAAGAATGAAAGGTTACTCAAACCATTTAAGAGAATAAGGAAATAATTCTTCGATAAAACATTAGAGATAGTACAGAGTTTCACTAGACAAGATGGTAGGAGTTCACCATTGTAATTGCATTGCATATTGTTACCTTCAAATCAGTTGCTCAGATCACCAGCCACAAGCATACAAAGTTGATCAGAACATAAAAAATTGTGAGCGTTAACTGTTCATTTCAGCACACCATCAGACAACAGCGATACAGTCATCCCTGCTATTCATATATATATTTATATATATTTTGCCTTCCTTCTTTCTTTTTTCTTCTTTCCCTCATCTAAGTCGCTCTTTCCTTTGAGCAATTTCTTTCCCTTTCCTACCATCTATTGTACATTTTGAGTTTTACCTAGTCTTTGAGGTTCCTACACCATGGAGACAATATGATGTTTACACATGTGGATTCAATTTATTTCACTCATGAGTATGGTCTCTAGTTGCGTCCATTTACCTACAAAAACCTTGAGTTCATCTTTTTCAATAGCTGAGTAATACTCCATTGTATAAAAATACCATAACATCTTTTTGTCTATTTCTCAGTGGATGGGCATTTGGGTTGTTTCCAAGATTTAGCTATAACAAATTGTGCTGCTATAAAAATGGGTGCACATATATCGCTGTGGTATGATGTCTTTAATTCTTCTGGGACAATACCCAGAAGGGGAATAGCTGGGTTAAATGGGACTTCCAATCCTAGTTTTGTGATGAATCTCCAAATTGATTTCCACAGTGGTTTCACCAATCTGCACTCTCACCAGCAGTGGAATAGGGTTCCTTTCTCCCCACAGCCTCTCCAGCATTTGTTATTGGTTGATTTCTTGATGGTAGCCACTGTTTCTGGGGTGAGATGGAATCTCAGTGTTGTTTTAATTTGCATTTCTTGAATGACTAATGATGTTGAACATTTTTTAATGTATTTATTTGCCATTAGTATCTCTCTTCATTAGAGAAGTGTGTATTCATCTCAGATGCCCATATTTGGATTGGGTGTTTGAATTTGGGGGGCCTGATATTTTAAAATTCTTTATATGTTCTAGATAGAAGTGCTTTGTCTAGGGGCAGTTGGCTAAAATTTTTTCCCAATTCGTGGGTTTTTTTTTTTTTTTTACTTTATTGGTGATTTCCTTACATGTGCAAAATCATTTCAATAAGATGAGATCCCAGTTGTTGATTCTTTGAAGTATTTCCCATGCAGTTTGGTTTTTGTTCACGAACTCTCTGCCTACCCTAATGCCATGAAGATTTTTACCTACTTTCTTTTTTTTTTTTTTTTTTTGGTTTTTCTCCGGTACCAGGAACCGAACTCACAACCTTGCGCTTGCCAGGCAGGCGCTTTTGCTGCTGAGCTAAATCCCCAGCCCCTTTACCTACTTTCTCTTCTAAACACTAAATAAATTTAGTGTTTCTGTTTTGAAATTTAGATATTTGATCCATTTTGACTTTAATTTAGTGCATGGTAGAAGACATGGGTCTAGTTTTAGTCTTTGGCATGTGGAAAGCCGGTTTTTCCAGCACCATTTATTAAAGAGGCACTCTTCCTTCCATTGAACATGTTTGGCCCCTTTGTCGAAGATAAGGTGACCAAGTGTGTTTGTAGTTGTATCTGTATCTTCTAATATGTTCCATTGATCTTCAGGTCTGTTGTGCCAGTACCATGCTGATTTTATCACAATAGCTTTGTAATATAATTTTAAGTCAGGAATTGTGATGCTTCCTGCCTTTCCTTTGTTTCCCAAGATTGCTTTTGCTATTCTAGGCCTCTTCTAGTTCCAGATGAACTTTAGGAATGTTTTCTCTAGTGAGGTATACTAATGGTATTTTAACTGGGATTGCATTGAATCTCTACAACAATTTTGGGAGTATGGCCATTTTCACAATGTTGGTTCTTCCTATCCATGAGCAAGGAATATCTTTCCATTTTCTGATATCCTCTTTGATCTCTTTTTTCAGAGGATCATAATTTTCACTGTATAGATCTTTTACTTCTTCTGTTAGATTGTTACCTAAGTATTTCATCTTTTTAGATGCTATTGTGAAAGGCGTGGTTTCCCTAATTTCTCTCTCAGCCTGTTTGTTACTTGTGTACAGGAATGCTATTGATTTTTGAGTGTTCACTTTGTATCCAGCTATACTATTAAATTTGGTTATTCAATCCATGAGCTTTTTGGTGGAGTTTTTGGGGTCTTCTATGTAGAGTATCATGTCATCTGCAAATAATGATAATTTCACTTCTTCCTTTCCTACCCTTATTCCTTTTATTTCTCTCTCTTGTCTAATTGCTCTAGCCAGTATTTCCAGAACTATATTGAATAGGAGTGGTGACAGTGGACATCCTTGTCTTGTTCCTGATTTTAAAGTGAAAGCTTTCAATTTTTGACCATTTAGTGTGATGTTACCTGTTGGTTTATCATAGATGGCTTTGATCAGCTTGAGGTAAAGGCCATCTATTCTTAATTTCTGTAGGTTTTCATCATGAACGAGTGTTGGACTTTATCAAATGCTTTTTCTGCATCAATGGAGATGATCATGTGATTTTTGTCCTTGGTTCTATTGACATGGTGTATTACATTGATTGATTTGTGTATATTGAACCATCCCCTCATTCCTGGGATGAATTCCACTTGGTTGTGGTGTATAATCTTCTTGATGATTTGTTGTATTCTGTTTGCTAGTATTTTATTGAGAATTTTTGCATCTATATTCATTGAGTAGCCTGTAGTTCTCTTTTTTGGTTGGGTCTTTCTCCGGTTTTGATATCAGGATAATAGAAAGAAGTATTCCTGACATGGAGTGGATTGCATAAGGGGCTGGGCAAACTCTTAAGGCAGAGTGGAGGTGACAATCATGCCCAAGCACCTTATGGACACACTGAGGGAACCAGGCCTCCATCCAGCTCCCAGGATGATTGATTGTGTGATGGGCAGTAAGTAGATGCTGGAACAGTTGCTCCCTTTCTCCATCTCACTCTGCATCTGTCTGTGTGATCCTTCCTCTTCCTTTCCTTCAGCCCATGGAGTCTTTTGTCCATTGGCAGCTGCAAGTCTATTCTCAGCCTTTCTGTTTCACACCTTGACCAATGGCCTTTGGACTTAATCTTTAATCATACATCCTCTTGGTCTTCTGGTCCCCTTTATGTCAAAGGAGTATGTGACTCACACTGAGTGTCTGGGCAAAAGGGGAATGTCTTTGGATTTATAGTAAAGAAATCTCAGGAGAGCAGATATGAAGGAAAAACTTACTGATTACTACTTCAAAATGTTTTAAACCATGCTAGTGTAAGTTCTATCCCACTTGTTTGTAAATCTGTTCAGAATTTTAATAAAGTAATATCTCTAGGATGTATACTTGTAAATACACTCAAGTATATTTGTTAAACTGACCCAAAAAATTTAAAATAAAGGTGATAGCTGGCATCATCCTGAGGTTGCAAAGTGCTTTTACATAGGATGTTATCCTCATACCCAGCCTGGGAAACTAGAGGGATGGATAATGTTTTGTTGTGTAGCAGGTGAAAACTCGGAGAGATTATGTGACTTCCACAGAGTTGCAAAATGAATAGATATGAAAGGATCCCTGTCTTTGGACTCCAGTCTAAGTCTCACTCTGCTACTCCTAGGTTGCTTCTCCTTGATATGAAAGTGCTAAGGGGTCTGTCTCTGAGGAGTCTCTGCCTAGGAGAGTCCCCTCTAGGTAAGAATGTCACCTGACACCCCATCCTACATGCTATGTACATTGAGTTTTAGGCAGATGACCCACCTTCAGTGACTCTTCATGAAGATTTCTTGGATTCCTTTCCCACCATGGCTTACAGAACTGCTCAAGTCTCTGAATTTTCTTTAGGTAAGTATTTAATTAAGTGACTGATTCACCTATCAACTGCTTAGTGATGTCTACTCCTGGATCAGGCTGTGGGGAATAAGCAGAGGAAGGAGGATCACTTCTAGCATGAGGCTACCAGCTCTGTTCAGTGACAGAGGTGATTCTGTGGTGTTGTGGGAACATTCACTTGAATCAGAGTAAGAGCATGCCTTCACGGAGTGAACTGAAGTGTTGATCATATCCAAGTGGGTGAAGGACATCTCAGCAGAGGGGTCAGTTTGAAGCCCAAGACTGAGAATGTCCATGTGACTGATATTAAGTTTAGGGGGTGAGTGAAGGGAGAAGAACCATGGAGCACTGACGAAGGTCAGATCCTGAGAGGCCCTAGAACTCCACTAGGTCTGGACTTTATGCTAATGCTGGGAGTAGATGAGGGGTAGGTCACTCAAGGATGGTAATGATGAAGATGATAATAGCTATTTTAAAAATCCTTCTTACTGTCGTATACCAGATGAACATGAGGGAAATGAGATTTGAGGCTGTAGCATAAGTTAGGACATAAAGAAACCTAGATCTGAGCACCTTAGAGCTAGGGGCTAGGAGCTCATGGATTTAAGGGATACTTTTGCCAGGTGGTTAGGAGAGAACTGACATCAGTAGAAATGGAGTGGTGGTGTTGAAGGGAGGAAAATGCTAGGTTCACCATCCCCTGGAGGAGAAGCAGGTTGCCAGGATGGGGATGGGGCTCATCTGGCCAAGTATATCCAGGGGTCAGTGGTGGTGTTCAGTGGGCAGGAGGGAATAGCGATCCGGTATCTCAGAAATGAGGCAAGCAGAAGTGCAAACAGTATTTCCAACCCTAGAGAGTTCACCTAAGGAAGCTATTGCTAGTCTTCCCCCACAAGAGGACCCACCGGAGCTCCAAGAGGGAATCTGGATTAGCACTGTGGGAGAGGAAGAGGAGGAGGGTGCTCCCAGCTGTACCCACACGCTGAAACAGACCTTCATCTCAAGAGCTTCACGACTGCTACGCTGTGAGGAAAGGAGAAGGAGAGGGACAAGCTTGTAACACAGCTGCAATTAAAATCAAGAATTAAAAAATAATGGGGAAAGGGAACAAGAGGAATAAGTTCAAGTGAATCCTCAGTTGGTCCTGGTCTGAAATAGATTTAAACCAGCCTCACCAAAGGATGGGCAGTTTTTTTTTTTTTTTTTTTTTTTTTAATCAAACAGTTGATTCAGGTTCCTTTTGTTAAAGAAATGCCCTTACTTGATAGAACACCAAAACCTCATTAAATTGCAAACACTGGACTATAAAAGATGGAGCATGAGCAATTCCACTTAAACTGTGGCTCTCCACACATTCACCCAGAAGGACAATGAGTTCTAAAGGTCAGGGCTACGCATGGCATGTGTAAGTGCTTCCCCCTTCTAACACTAAACAGGCTTGGAAAAAGGATAGGGAAGGAGGGAGGAAGGTAGAGAGAGAGAAACACACACACACATACACACACACACACACACACACACACAGAGGAAGGGAGAACTGTAGTCAGCTTTGTTCAAGAATGAAAAACAAACTTTTCCCTCCTGCAGGAAAAGAAAAAAAAAAAAACCTGAAGAAAAGCAGAAAGCTGCTAACTAGTTGTTTAGCTGTCTATTTGTGGACACTTCCTTTCATCTTGTCATATCTTTTGTGCTGTTTGAAATATTTGGAGCTTAAGAGTGGAAGAACACTCAGTGGAATCCAAACTTTTATTAAAAGAAAGGGAGAGGGAGACAGCGAAGTTCTGACAAGTGTGTGTTTAGATGTCGGGACCATATTCTGCCCAAATACCAAGCAGAGGAGCGATTTATTTTTAGCTAAATGAAGCAAAAACCTCCCATATTTCTATTAAAAAACACACACAAGAAGATGACACGTAGGAAACCAAACTCTTTTGTGGGGAGTCTGCAGACTGACAAAATGGACGTTAAGAAGGAGCCGGGAGGAGAGGGGCCTACTCCCCAGGCTTGGCCAGGGTCCCTTTGTGCTGGTCCATTTGAATGCTAATTTCTGCTCCTTTGTCCCGGAGAAGCCACTCTGCTTTCGGTCCCTGGAAGCCATTCTCACTCTCTTGTCCTTGGTGGTCTTCACCAGCTGCGACTATTAGCTTAGAGCCTCAGGAGATTTCAGTTCCACGACTGCTGTTTTGCCCAGACCTCTTTTTTATTTGATCGATTCTTCAATTTGATTTTCATTCCTTCTTGCATTCTTCGTCAGGGGTTAGACCACCAGATTATGGTTTCCTTGTCAAAATTAGAAACCTAAAGTGGATTGTCACAAGGATCCTGGGGTTTTTGCCTTTGACATCTATTTTGGAGGAAACAGAGATTGAAATCTTAGCAGGAGAATCTCTTCAGGGACTCTGATTTTCCTTTAAAAGGAACTAAGTTTTGAATTAAAATGAATACCTAGACTTCAGATGAGGCATCGGGAGAATCAACAGAGGGGCTAAGTCTTTGTTTCTCTGGCTGTCTCTGTGCACCGTAATTAGGAGGAAAGCGCTTAGGGAATTATCTGCCACTCAGTTTTCATAGCCAGTTTTCTTTTCAAACTGGATACTTAGCATAACGCTCAGAAAATGTATTTGAAAGACTGCTCTGGGTGCCCATGGTGTGTGGTGGCACTGACAGATGGGCAGAAGCTGGAGAAGCAGATGGGCCCCGCTCGTTCCTGTCCTGAAATACCAACAGCGTTTGGTCTGCACATCTCTGTGCTTCTGAGGGCGTTTTACCTGACACTACAGTGAGTTGTGCTCTTCTCTCGTTTCTTCTGTGCTTTAAGTGGCAGCTGGTACAAGGTGGCAGGTTAGCCTGGCGGAAAGACCAGAGCAGGGTCAGCTAGATCTGACTTCCATTGTGTATCCTCTCTGGGTCTCTCTTTGCTCATCTGTAGGACAGACCTTGCTCTAACACACAGATTTCCCAGAAAGAACAGTGCTTGCATTACTTAATAAGCTCCACCAACCTGTTACTTTCTCATCATGGAAGACATTCTAGAACTAGATTTATAATAATCACAGTTTATAATAACATATAATTTGCTCATGATTTATTGATGGATGGATGTCTCTTTCACGAGACTGCTGTGTTATTAATTGCCATGTACCCAGTTCTTGATCTTGGGTTTGACTTGAGCAGGTACACAAACAGGTTTGTTGAATGAATGCAGGATTTCAGCCATTACCTTGAACAGCTTTGATAAATGTGACTAAGACACAGTCTGCATTATTGCACACTCAGGCTAGCATGGAGATAGGAGCTGTCTCTCTCTATAGGTGCAGTCACTCATCTTCTGAGAAAGTTTGGGCACATTTGCAAAAGACTATCAGATCTTTTCCTCTCATTAATGTCTGTACAATGCCGAGAATGTCAAAGAACCCCTGGCCGCAGGGATGTAGTATTGTCCTTGTGTGATGGAGACTTGAGACCCAAAGGGTTTTCCTAGCACATCAAGGGCTGCCAATGTTAGTACAATGATTTTACGCTTAAGTTGGGATTGAGAGTTATAGATGTGAGTTTAGCTCTACCCTCAAATCACTGTGATTTTGATCCAGAAATTTAGCCTTCTTAGCTCAGCTCCTAGTCCAATGGGTCTGTTGATATTGACA
Source organism: Chinchilla lanigera (assembly GCF_000276665.1). NCBI lineage: Eukaryota > Metazoa > Chordata > Mammalia > Rodentia > Chinchillidae > Chinchilla > Chinchilla lanigera. The sequence goes on along the minus strand of NW_004955419.1, from coordinate 20,630,263 downwards.
GTAGCTCATAGGCCTTTACAAGACCTCTCCAGGCTACACAGTGCCTTTGGCATGTACTTCTTTGCCACGGCTTTGCATTTTCTTACCTCATCAGTACTCTCAACTGAACACAGCGAGTTTTTTTCACTGTTTTCCTGGGAGTGTGAAATCCAGAGCTGAGAGCAGTCAGTACTTAAGTATGGTCAAAGATGAGCAAGGTTGTTTTTACCCAGATCTAGGTTCAGGTCCTCCACTGCACACGGGGCTCATGGTAGCTTTTGAGGTGGTCACACAACCCCGCTCCTTAGGAACCAATTCCACCATTCCCTTTCTTCATGTCAGCCATTCTATTTTTATTACTGTTATATTTTAAATTCAGTTTACGTCCTCTAGCTATGCTTCTTAGTCTAGAGATAGAGACTAGTTATTATTTTCCTCTTAGTTCTGAACTTATTGTCATTGGTGAAATTATTCTTCTGCTTTGCAGGAAAAAAAATGAGGTTCAAACTACTCAATTGTATTATTTTCTCATTCTCCATCCACTCACCTCTGTGGGAGAAGCTTCAGGGCAGGATCACTTAGTGCCACTCCTGAGGTGGTTTTTTTTTTTTGTTTTGTTTTTGTTTTTTTGTTTTTTTTTTGTACCAGGAATGGAGCTGAGGATCTTGAGCTTCTCAGGCAGGTGTTGTGCCACTGAGCTGCATCCCTGGCCCACTCCTGAGCTGTTATGCACCATATACTGCTCCACATTCAGTTGGGAAGTCAGAGAACTGGAAGATTACACCACAGCACGACGAAGGGAACAGGAGGGCCTCAAGGAGCAGAAAACTAAACCATGGAAACCACTGGCTAAAGTAGCAGTTCAGTGTCCAGGAGGAAGGATAGGCAGGCTTGATCCCTGGGGGATTAGTGTCTAGTTCTTCAAATTCTTTGCACATTGAGGCCTGTGCACTTTCCCATCTTCCAATACCAAACAGTTGGCACTATACAAAGAACTGTGCACTCTGATGATTAATTCATTCGCTCATTCATTCAATGAATACTGGAGGACTTTCTTGGTGTGGGGTTAAATAAGAAAACAAAAGATTTGTCATGGAGATCATGTTTGTGTCTATGACCTGCTTGCTTTAGGTCATTTTATTCCTTGCTTCTAACCTGTGTCCAATGTTTCTGAGCTCTCACCTCTTGATTATTTGTTTGTTGATTGCTTCAACTTAACTGTACAACAGGGACTTGACACTGTTTCTCTGGATCATTCTCATTGATGTGACCCAGACTTTTTCTCTGAGGAATGAATATCTATCTATCTATCTATCTATCTATCTATCTATCTATCTATCTATCTATATCTATCATCTACCCATCTTGAAAAAAATCCTCTTCTCAGCTTGATCAATGCCTGGGAAATATGTGTTACCTTCACACATATGCCTCTATTGCTTTTCAATGCATACAAGCCAAAACTAGAGATCTGAGAGTGAACCAGCCCAATCAGGTGTGATGTTTGATATCAGAGCCTGTCGTGGTTCATAATAGAACTGCATCCAGGACCGAGAACAGAGACAATGCACTCCATCACGTCAAGGACCCAGTGAGATGGGCTGAGATTTTGAGTAAGGAGCTGGGCTCAGGAGAAATACCAAGCCCAAAGCCCCTCATGTAGCTCATGGCAAGCTATGATGGTGATTGAAGGAATATGATAATGATGATGAAGGAAAGAGTATAGATCATTCTTTACAATGGACTGAACACTGTTCTAAACTTTTAGCTGATGTTAACTAATTTTAACCTTACAGGAATATATCCTAATTTTAAAGATTCAATTTCTGAGGAATAGGGAAATTGAATAACTTGAAGTCACTACTTAGGTAGGCTCAGACTTGAATGTCCAGGCCCATTCTGGAGAAACAGGCTCTGTCTCAACCGTAGAGCTGGAGTTGCTGAATGGTCCTCCTGATTAGAGTCTGGGGAGGTGGCATTCTTGGAGCCTTCAGCTGGGAAGGACTGGTTGTTGAGGGGAGGGTTAAAAGGCAGATTCTGAAAGGGAAGTGCAGTGAAGTCCACCGAGGGGTTAGGTAGGGTCAGAATATAGAGTGCTGTGTTCCCTCTGTCTGTCTTCTCCAGATTAGTTATAGATGCAACACTCAAACATTCTCCATATTCTAACCTATAGATGGGACCACTTATTATGATCTGCACTCTCTTTAGCCTAGAAACGTTTGCAACTCCAGATCCCTTGAATGTTTGCATTTGGTTAAGATGAGCTTATGTATAGTTGTGATTGTCAAATCCAGTGGTGGATATGGAGATATATAGACTCAAATGATATGTCTGGAATTGTAAAGCTACTTCAATTGCATTCTTCATGGGTAAATACTTTTGTTTATTTGCTATGTTCCCAGAGATCCACTTAATTCATCACTAGGTGCCAGGAACCCCCAGAAGAAGCTAAAATCCCTAGATGCAACTAAGGACAGACTCCGTACACTGAGAGCATCGTCCTCTTTGTCTCTCCTGAAAGCACGTCTTATGTGTGTCATGCATGAGTCTTTTCATGGCTGGATGCTGAATTATAAGCCAAAAAGGTGCTGGGAGTTACCTTGTTTAAGTAATATTACTTACTCTCAGGGTTTTCTAATAATGCAGAGCCCTATATTCCTCTAGCAGACAATTCGCAGTCTGAAGGTCTGTCTGAGTGCCTAGCTTGAAAGGACATATGGTTTTCCTGGAAGAAAAGGTGCTCAGCACACTTTGAGGGCCACCCAAGAATGTCTAGACCAGTGCATCAGCACAGTCCCTACTGCAGAGAAAGAAGACTCACAAATATGCTGCCCATAAAGGCTTCCTTTTCCTCCTCTGTCATTCTCTCTAAGCTCCCTGACATGTGAGAAGCATAAGCTGACTCCATAATCAGCTCTTTATTCACAGGTTCACAATTCCTTTCACTCCCCAAACTCTTCCACTGATGGATATTGGCCTTAATATTTTGTACTGTGTAGAAAACAACTATACTGTGTTCAAGGTGTTAGGGAATGGAGCTTAACATACTTGTTGTTGAGTCTAGTGTGGTGTGACCTTGAGCCAATTCTCATTTCTGAGTTCTATTATCTCTAAACATGGAAGTAGCACCAACTTATTGGGTTGCCCTGAGTGAAAAAGAGGAGATGTGCAGTACTGGGCATCAGGGAGGCATACAAAAAATATTTGTCCCTCCCTTCTTTGTTGCTGCTTTAATTTTTGTTTCCTACTCTGCCATTCTGTTTCTTTGTCACTTTTGTCAGAGCTGCGCATAATGAGCCTGTGTAAAGCCTGGTTGCCCTGTCTTTGTTTTGCCTCCCCCACCCCATACATGAAGCATCACCTCCTGGTTCCTTGTTGATTTTCAGAGACATGACTGTTTGACAAACCATTTCAGGTGCTGTCTGCAGGCTGCCTAACGAGCCCTCATCTTTCACATCACTGGCTGTTCAACTGATTTAGGGAAAAGTGCCCCCCGCTGCTGAGTAAGAAATAGATGCAGCATATTTGTTCAGTATCTTTCTTCCTTTCCTTTGCTTCCATCTGCACTTATATGTAAGATTTCACAGGAGATCTGATAGTTTGCCTTACTATTTCTCTACTGGGAATAATGCAATTCACTGATAATTGAGGTATCGTATTAATCAATATTTTCGAGTCCAAAAAGATCTACTATTTGTTGCTGTTGTAGCTAGCATTTAGTATTTGATGCTTAGTTTCCCATTTCTAGATTATTTTATACCTTGAAAATGCTTTTTGCCTGCCTGGAACATCACCTTTATTTCTCCATGGTTTGGTGGCTCTCCTGCCATTCCCTGAAAAGTTGGTAAATAGAATGCTTGTAGGCCTCCAGTCTAAAAGTAGCTTCAGCAAACTTTCCTAAGTGTGTGATTTAAAGTACCAGCACTAGAATAGAACTTACACATTTTCTCATCAATCCCATTCCTTCCCTAGAGCTGGGGTTTAAATTTTGGAGTGGCAAAACACACACTTGAATTATGGGCTCCCAGGGCTATAAAGGCCTTGAAAAGAAGTCTGGTCCAAATTCCTATCTAATGCTTTGCTTGACTTCCTAAGGTCACACAGAGATATCAGAACCTCTCACCTGCCTATGTGTGCTGGACAGGCTGGAAAATAAAACAGATGAGAGTGGTACTGGATTTGGCAGAAAATTTCCATTTTGGGGCGTATATCTCTGGTTGTGTTAATTTCAGATCAGTAGACATTTTTTGCTGTTGCTAAATTAGAATGTGTTGTCTGTATGAGTCTGAGAATTGGTTGTCCCTTGCTGACTTGTGGATAAAGCCTTAGTATTCTTTTCTAGATGTGTTATTTGCCTACGGTGACAGTCTTCCCCAGGGCTGGGGGAGGGACTTGGTCAAAGTGATTCATTAGATCCTGTTTTGTATCTAGGATGGAAAAATTCAAGGGAAACTCAATAGCTTCTGCCAAATTCCAGATACTTGATGTTAAGAAGCTGCTTAATTGTGGTAGTTATTTTAGGTGCAATTATTTCAACCCGGGATTCCCATCTTTGGAAATAAATGTGTATATTAACCTCTTCCACATAGGATTTGAGGTAGCTCAAATATTTTGTTTCATTACAGAGCAACCCTTTTTCTCAAAGAGCTGCTTGGAATATATTTGCTTTTTGAATTACATAAATTAAACTAAATTGTGTTTTGAACATTTTTCAAAAATTAGGGGGCTGTAGTAGGAAAAGCTCTAGAATTGGAGGATCTAGAGAAGATCTGGGGATCAGGGTTCTTCCTCCAGCTTTACAGATTCATAGCCTTATGATCTTGGACAAGTGGTTTTGGTTTTGCATTTATAAAATGGGGAAATATTATGGATCCTATAATAGTAACAGCTTCCATTTATTATTAATATGTACCAGGTACATGTTTAAATTCTAAATCCCTCTATTTTTCTATACAGTTTGTTTAATGTCTTTTGTTTTAAAGATGAGACAAATGCAGGCTGAAGTGATGGAGTTGTCTAACTAAGCCACAAGAAGCAAGTAAGAGGTAGAATTTAGGTTTCCATAGCTCTTTTTGTGATGCTAGACTATATCTAGGCAGAGTGAGGAGACAAGTACATCTGATTTTGTTCACTGCATATTTCTCATAGTTGAGAAGGGGTGCTTAACGAACAGGGCTGCCCAAGTGATGGGACAGTCATCTCACTGGGGCTGCTGAGCCTCACCTCAGTTAGGGTCACATTTCATAAGCTACATACATAGCTCTGTTCTTATTCATGCAACTGAAGAATAAATAGTTTGTGACAGGATACCCTGGATTCAAGTCCACGTCTGCCTGTATTTGCTATTTTAACATAGTAGCTTGAAACAATATATATTTATTATAATATAATTTCTGCAGCTCAGAAATCTAGACATGACTGTGCTGGGTTCTCTGCTCAGGATCTCAAAGGCTTCAATCAAAATATGCGCCAGGCTGCATCCTCACTGGAAGGCTGGGCTGGAGAAGCTTCGTGAAGTTGTTGACAGAATTTGTTTGTTCATGGCCCATAAGTGTTTAGGGTCTTGGCCTCTCAATGGCTGTGGCTGAAGGACGTAGCTTGCCTTAGACATCACCCACAGCTCCCCACCACATCACCCTCTCTCTCGGCATTCACAACATAGAGATTTACTTCTTTAATTCTGGCAGGAGTGAACAACTGAGTTTGCTAACAATGTGGATACAGTCTCACATAAAGCAACACATCACAGGAATGACATTCCATCCCTTTGTCATATACTCTGCTTTTTATCACTAAAATGTGGTGGACTTTGGCTTGCAAATTTTAAGTATTTGTGGCCATAGCTTTAGAGGAGGCTGGTAATGGGTGGAGGTGAAACCTACCTAGGTGATCACGTTGGCCAAATCTATTTGGGATATCCATGTTTAAACCAAATCTTGTTACAGGGCAGGGGATACAGCTCAATGGCACAGTGCCTGCCTGGCAAGCTCAAAATCCTAAGTTTGATTCCTACTACCCCCCCAAAAAAAGAAAGAAAGAAAGAAAGAAAGAAAGAAAGAAAGAAAGAAAGAAATCTTGTTATGCAGAGTTGACACTGACAAACCAGTAATTCTTTCTCAATTCTCTTAATTGTTAAGTTATAACCTTAATTATTTACCTTATAGAATAATGAAGGGATGGCAGATGACAAAAAGTTATTTGTAAAAGGTAACACAATATACCTTACTAGTCACCTCCTGGATCCTCACCCACATCAGCTTCTGAGAGATGGCAAGGTGCCAGCTTCTTTTCTAGGAATTCATCTGTTCCTGCCCCACAAAAATAAAAATGCAAACACTTTCTGGCATGATGAAAAATAATGCAACGATTTGCACATTTTGGGTGCTTAAAAATCAACAGGGGCCATTGTAAAGAGTCTTCCAAACATCTTTAAAAGGACTGACATGTCATCATTTTGCTGGGAGTTTTCATCTCTTTTTCATTTCACCTTATAATTTTCCTTCTGGACCAGTTAGAAAAAAAAATGAAATTTAAAAAGCAGTAGCAAAAGAAAGCCTTAAGAAAACCCTCCCATGCCCCATACTTACCCAGAGGTTTCTGAAATGGTCACTTCCTGCCTAATTCTGGCCTTGCATCCTTATTCACGCACCTGGGTTGGGAATCTTTGGTTAAGAAAACAGGGCCATAATGATATCTTGTGTAAACATATGCTCACTTTTAAAGTGATTGTTATGATTACCAGAATATTTTTAATTTTTATCTCAAGGATTGGCTGAATTGAATGGCTTAGTTTTTGATGGTTCCAAATCTCAACATATTTCTGATGAATGGTAGATGGACTTGCCTTTAGCAACTACTCCTCACGCCTGTAAAATTAGATGGTGTAGCTCAGTTTTGATTGTAAAATTGTCTATATTCCTCCTGGGGTTCTCATAAACAATGTTTTGAAATTTTAAACACAATTTTTGTTGTACTTTTTGTGTAATACAAGGTAACCTTTGCAACTTTTGATGTTAACATTCACATTAGTCACTTTTGAGGAAGATCTTGACACCTGCACTTCGCTTCTTCAGTCTCTTTGTAATCCATAGATTTACTGGCCTTATTTCCCTGTTCACTGATCATTGTTAATGACCAGTTCAGTTGTTTAATTGTGGGTTTGATTTCCTTAGAAGAATCTTAACAATACAGCCACTAAATCAGGAGAACTACCAAACAAACACAATAGTACTTTAAATGAACCTCTTAATAAGGATTTGTATTTGGAAACTATTCTCTCAGGAGGAAGCTTTTCCGAGAGCCTGTTCTGTGCCAAGCATTCTGCTTGGTGTTAGAGTAAAAGGATGAATGTAATCAAACTAATACTGTCCGTCCATTCTTTGAGGGCAATGGCTGTGTTTTACTCATCCTTTCATATATCAAATACAAGCATAATGTTATGTATTAGTGGCTTTACCATCTCTGGGGCAAAATACCTGATACCTACAGTTTAAAGGATGAGAGGTTTATTATGGCTCACGGTTTCACTGGGTTCAGTTCACTGTCTGCTGGTTCCAAGGCAGAGATAGTGTGGCAGAAGGGTCTGGTGGAGGGATGCTGCTCAGCCACAGTGATAAGAGAAAAAGGAGGAGCTGGGGACAAGAATGCTCACTTCCTGGTCACTACTCCAGTGACTCACCTTTTTCAACCAGGCCCCACCTCGTAAGAGTACAATTAGCAATAATCTCAGCAATTGATTAACCCACCGATGAAAACCGTGGTCTCATGATCCAGTCACCTCTAAAAGCCCCACATTTGAACTCATAAGATTTCTGGAGGGAGATTTTAGATACAAAGTTTAACATGCCACCAAAGTATTAATAAAATGCCCTGAAGCTGGGTGTTTTTTGTGATGGTTTATTCAAGAATTTAAAATACCAATTACATAAATTATTTCCTATAACACAGCAAATAAAGGAATTCTTCATGGAGGAAGATTTTTTTTTGTGTGTGTGAATAGGGTGACTCCTCTGAACTCCTTTGCTATGAATGTGTATTCTCATAGAAAGCAGAACCCTTGTTCTTTCATATAAGCTGCTGTGGCTCTATTGTTTCCTTGGACCTAAAACCAGGCTTTGTGCAATCTACCATCCCAGAGTTTTTATTATGAGTAAATGAGGTGAAGAAGTAGCAATATTTAGAATGAATATTTTAGAGTATTCTGGAATTGGAGGCAGGTGACACCAGGGTCCAATGGGGGAATGTTGGTGCCCATAACGAGACACATCCTTGCATACCTAGTGTCTCTTAGTTTATGGGTTTGGTTTTCCAGCTTTGCTGTTAATCCTATGAGCTATATACTATCTTTCTAATCCAACCATTTTTATGTTTCTCAGCACTGGCTTCTGTTAGTTATATTTGACAATACCTCTCAAACACACTCAAATCTTCTGTTAGTTTCTTCAAATGTTCTTCTTATATCAAAGATTTGAATTCACTTTTCTTCCCAGTTGTTCTCATGTGGAACTTTTTCTCTTATTTTCATCTGAGAATTGTAAGAGTACAAAAATTGTCCTAGTAGAGAATTGTAAGTGAAATATCTTCAGAAAGTAGGGAAGCATGTGCATGTGTGTGCATGTGTGTGTGTGCATGTGCATGTATATGTATGCACATGTGCAACTGGGAATCTTTATCTGTCAGAATTAGGACTGAATTTGGTGAAAATCCAGATAGCAGTCAGAAAAATGTGGTGCATAGAATACACTTAAAAAACTCAAATAATTATAGCACTTGTGGCTACCTACAATGAAGTACCCAATGGAGGCTTCTCAAGGTCAAGTGGCCTTCGTTATAAAATTATAGGCATGGAGAGGACAAAGAATGAAAGGTTTAGCAAAGAACTTTGAGTAACTTAAAAGAAAAAGACCCCTTCAGATATCTTGGCTCAACAAATCAATAGAAACCCAGGACGTTTTAGTTTCTGTCCTTTGGTTAGTTCAAACAGAAAGTGATTTACTAAGGTGTGCTATCAACCAAATGCGTAGTCTTTTTTTTTTTTTTTTTTGTCTTTGTTTTAAGAAAGTTTATTTTTTCTTTTTTTTCTTTTTCTCTTTTTTTCTT